>NC_041352.1:2767338-3103588 GCF_004354835.1 Perca flavescens
TTGTAATTTCACAGGAATCTTTCTTAGTTGTGAACTTACAAATCTAAAGTGAATAAACTGTTTAAATCACTACCCAAAGTAGAACTGAAATATCACAGATATAATGGTATTTTCATTTTATTGCATATTTCATAATGACACATTTTCAATTAGATATCGCATGCATTCCACAGCAGTGTCATTTGCATAGCATCGTGATGTATTAATATTCCACAGGAATTTACCCACAGTCCATAAAGAACTACATATACATGTTTGCATGCACGCATACTTTAACAGATAGCTTACATATTTTTGGTGATGCATAATTTCTTTTTTAAGACTATTAGACATAGTTTCATTAAAAAAAATAGCTTTCATTTGATTACTGTGTTAACTACCACACTGAAATATAGCATGTACTAGAATAACGTAGGGAGGTCTGGGAAATTTAACCAATAGCTGGCAGTTAATGCATAATGATACACAATACCAATCTCTTCCAACCACTGTCCTGCAGTGTTGTTGAGTCACATCAGCCCATTTCAGCAACAAGGTTGAGCTAATTCCATTCATTTCAAGTCATCTTGAAGTCTTGTAAACAATAGCAGTTCGTTAATGAGCCATGTCGCCTGCAGCTGTCCACCTGTCTGAAGTATTCCTCAGTCCTCCAACGTGAAAGCCATATGTCAAAAAAAGGCTAAAAAGTCAAATATCAGTAGGCTTTGACTAAAATTCAGCCACATAAATGGTGAGCTGTGGTCCGGTGCTAGCCATATTCTGAGGTGGGGGGCCCTGTCACCAGTTTACAGTAACCTGACAAGGCCCCTAGGTCAATATACAAGGAGCCCTTCCTCCTCATGTGGCCAGAGTCCTCAGAGTACAGAGAAGATTCTGCAGAAAAAAAAGAAAGGCATACATGTCTGAATACGGCAAGTATCTTGTCATTAATTACTGGAACCAAACTGATCTCAGCATGTGCTTACCCTGTGTGGTGTCATGGTGCTGGCTCTGCTGCCGTAACATTGTGTGTGTGGCTTCCTCCAGGGCTGAGTCGAGGCTCCAGCAGCGTGGTTGATCCTCCCTAGGTGGGTTGATGGCCTCGTCCTTCAGCAGCTCGGACGCCGAGCTCCGCAGGGCAGGGTTCTTCTCCAGGGCTCTTTCCAGGAAGGAGCGCATGGCCGGGCTGCAGTCATCAGCTATGTCCTCAAGAGGGGGGGCTTGCTTATGGATCTGTTGGGAGAGAGATAAGGCAAAAATTGGCATAAGAAAACTGCAGCATGAGAGAAAAAAATATTAAATTACAAAGACAGTCAATGCTTCCAAATAACTAACAAACAAAACAACACATGTATATATTAAGGCTGAACGATAAATTGTTTTCAAATCGAAATCACGATTTAAAAGAATGCGATTAGCTAATCGTGAAGACCGCGATAAATCGAATGTGCAATATTTAGTCAAATGATTGGTGTAACATTTGGTAACATTTTTTATACCTTTTATATTTTTTATTCCTTTTATATATATATATATATATATATATATATATATATATATATATATATATATATATATCCACTGAAAATAGGACATTTCTGTTGTTAACAGAAATGGATTTTTCATTTATTTTGTATCACTTTATTGAACATGATGGTAGAAGCAGTAATATGTAGATGCTGCTGTTGAACTGAGGCAGATCAGACATTTCACTTTACAAGAAAGTACTGATATTTTTTATTGGAATTGTTTTCCATTATTATAACTTTAGCCTTTGTGATAAATGTTCTGTGTTTGACTGTTCAATGTTCCATGCTTATTAAAAGAAAAACAGTTATTGTTGGCAATTCATATCTATGTTCTCATCCTACATAAGAATATAGAGCACTTTTGATTGTGTCTCATGTTATAATGCTCCATGACATGTTGTATAGGTTACACAGTGAATATTGAACTTTAGCTTTACTTACAAAAAATAATAATAGCCAATCAGATTGTAATCGCAATATCTGCCTGAAAAATTGCAATTAGATTTTTTTCCCTAAATTGTTCAGCCCTAGTGTGTGTATATATACACATACACATATATATATACACACACACACATATATATATATATATATATATATATACACACACACATACATATATATATATATATATATATATATATATATATATATATATATATATATATACACATACACATATATACATAGATATATATATATACATACATATATATATATACATACATACATATATATACATACACATATACACACACACATATATATATATATATACACATATATATATATATACACATACATATACATACACACACACACACACACACACACACACACACACACACACACACACACACACACACATATATATATATATATATATATATATATATATATATATATATATATATATATATATATATATATAAGGAGAGCAAAGCTCAGCCTGTAGAAGCGACTTAAACCACGTAACATTACTTCTCCATGACAGCAGTTTCACAAGGAAGTGAGTAAATCAAAAGAGCTGATAATCATGTAACATGACTTCTTGAAAGCAAAGAACCCATGTAATGGAAAACCTTTTAAAAGAAACAGAAGTAGTGACTGACTAACTGAGCCATAGGTCAAAAACTGCAATCTGTCACGTTGAGCCTTTTTTATCATATGCTAATCTAGGCTGTGGAAGACCTGAACAAGGTCATGGAAAAGTGTGTCACTTTTTTAAATGCAGCAAGATACAAGATACTGTCTATCTCTATTAAGTGTAATATATGCTACCAACTCTGTGCAGGTGTGATGCTAATTGCAAAGAAAACCAAACTTTCAGATGGATAAAAGCTTAGGGCCCAAAAGACATGCTTTTGATATTTAGCAGTTGAGGTGACATAAAAGTAATAATTGTCCAGAGGGCTTTGGCGCAAATAGAAATAGTTCAGTCCTTGTATTCTTGAATAAGTCTTCAAAGATATACACATATCCAATCGTTGGTGAGACATTTCACTATAAAACTGAAAATATCAACCATGCAAATTAGTGGCACTAGAAGAAAAGTCAGTAGGCCTCATCCTCTGGCAATCATGCATGTCTTGCATTGTCTTTGCAATCATTTCAATAGTGAGAGATATTTCAATCTAGCGTGGCTCATAAAAAATGTACAGTTCTTACAATGTAGAGGTAGGAAGGGTATGCAGTGCGTGGGTATCTCTGGACCCATGGAGGGCTTCCAGTCTGCATGTGAATGATCGTAGTACCCAGGCTGTAGATGTCTGTCTTGGTGTTATGTCCTCGACACAGAACCACCTCTGGACTCATATACATCTAAATGAAAGAAGGGTGACAGAACATGCATTAGAAATTGCATTGTGAAAGTAGTTCCTCTTTCTTTGTTTCCCATTTGAAATACATGTATCAGTCTTAAACAACATACAGGATAAACATATTCACAGTAAAAGGGTTTTTCTGTTTCAACAAACAAGATAACCTTTAGACCCACGCTGTGTGTGTGTGTGGGTAAGAGCAGTGCAAAAGCGTGTTGGCCTTTGGAGTGTGAAAAGTAAATACACTACCAGAGTTCATCTCTTTCTCTGCTGGAAATTCCAGCCTGCTCTTCCATGTTAATGTAGGCCTGAGCAGCCCAGTGTATTTGCTAGCTTTGTCTCTCTTATTATTACTGCTGGGTGTATGCCTTGGGAATTTCCCTAAGCCAAGCCATGAGAGGCCCAGGGTGCATTTGCAAATACAGACACACAAACGGGTCTATGGGAAAGCTAGGCAGATACATGATGGGAAAAAAAAGGCACGTGAGAAATCTCTTGGATTAATCCTAAAATGTCCAAAGTACTGATTACATCTGTTCAGAGAACCCTAAGCATAAACACATTAACATCAGTGAGATCAATGAGTGCACTGACTGCTCTGCAACAACTCTTGCCAATCAGTGACTTCCAATCATTTGGGAAAAGGCAAGTGCTGACAAGTCCTAAAACTAATTTCTTTAAATCCCTGGGGAGGTCTAGCCTGAGTCATGAGTCAAGAAGAAGTTATCATTAGACCAAGCAATTACAAAAGACACGTTGGCTTTATGCATGCATTACGGGCTTACAGTTGCAGCCTGTAAGACTCAGATCAGATCTCTGGCTTATTTTCTTACCTCTGTTCCTCTAAAGTCGCTGGGAATGTATATATCCTCTGTCATCTGCACCGTCAGGCCAAAGTCCACCAACACTGCCTTGTCTGACATCAGGACAATGTTACTGGCTAAAGAAAACAGAGAAAACAATAGTTATGGCACTGTCTGTAGGAGAGGCTGCTGTGTACAGCATTTTTCAGTATTTATGCTTTGCTGTGCAGGTTGGCATTTGAGATAATAATTAGTGACTTCTCAGCATACTGAACTGGCTTGAGTTTGCATTGATTTCAAGTGGGAAAAAGGCCACTAAAACCTCCCAAGAAGAAAACAACCAAGTCACATGCTTTAAGCCAGTGAATTTAAAAGATAATTTGAGGGCAAGCCTTTCGTGAAAAGTCTCATCATTGCGCTTAAAAACCCCCAAGAGGTGTAATTACATATTTTGATCGCAGGCAGGAAACACTAAGTACCACAGCAACGTCTCGGAGGGCCAATTAGGCCATTGTCGTAAGTCACTTGCTTCTTTGGACCCTACATTTAACCCTGAGAGAGCACAAGAAGCAAACTGGAATTTCCTGACACCACACTGCCTCTGGAGAATGCTTTGATCCCTGCAGCGGTATTGTGATTCAACCAATGTGAAACAACCTTGCATCAAACCTCAGCTGAGCCCCACCTACTGAAACTGGCATGTGTTCTGGTTATCCATTAGGTACCAGGCAGTGTGACTCAAAGCTACAGAGAAGACAACTGATATACAGTAATACACTGTCAATAGTGTGTAAGATTGTCAGTGTCAGATCTCTTGTGGTCCGTTTGGTTTGTGTCAGTTGGGACTGATGCACCGCTTCCTGCTCACCACTTAAGACTCTATAATTATTTTACAAGAACTGCATCCGTCTGTGGCTTGACTTTGACGTAAAGAGGGTAAAAAGTGACATTACATAATTCCTGAACCATGTGTTAGAGCTTACTGCAACGCCGTACACCCATCAACAGATGCCAAGTTGTGTTTTGCTCTCACGTTTGATGTCATGATGGATGACGTTGTGTGAGTGCAGGTACTCCAAGCCCCGCAGGACTTGCTGGGTCACCCAGATGATCTCAAACTCCCTCATGGGCCCACAGCTGTCCAGCTTCTCCAGGACCGAGCCGCCCTCTCCGGCCTCCATGAACAGGTGAACGCTCTGGTCCCAGAGCACAGCGCCGTAAAGCTCGGCGATGTTCTCGTGGCGGAACCGGGCCTGGAACTCCACATCGGCTGCTTTAAAGTGCTCCATGGGGATCTGTGAGGATGATAAGATATAAATTATCACAAGGAAATCTCTTGTAACTCAGATACCAAGCACATAAACTGGTGCCAGTAAGCCTTCTCTGTTTATTTAACAGTGCGTACAATACACTGTGTCAACATAGCATTCTGATGACACCATCACACTAATAGGAAATGACTTTCCTTAATTGTTCCCATGTAGGAAAGAGTTAACAAACAACTATTTATATAATGAGAGGGGTTCTTATCAGATAGATAAGGAAAGGACAGAATGTGTGAAAAGTGTGCCACACGCGCAACATGCAGTATTTCAAATTTATTATACATTATATTTAACTTTGTCACAAACATCCAGAGAAGCCGTGGAAAGCTGTTAAATTTCCATTCTTACTTTAATCTTGGCCCATTTTGTAAGTTTGTTAGACAAAACATGGTTCTGCTTTTAAGAGCACTCTTCCTCTTTTAATTCAATGGCAAACATACCAAATGTCATGTTGACGTTAGCATTCATTGTACAAACACGGGAGTAGATGACCTGTTAACAAAGAGTACTTGGCAGGTGAAATATTTGGCACCTAGTGTAAGAGTTTCGAGAAGTCAGCACGGGCTGGATTCCAGGTACTGCTCAGCAGGACTCACCAGTTTGCAAGCCATTCTCTTTCTGGTGGTGGTGTCCTGAGCCAAGTGGACTTTCCCAAATGAGCCCTTGGGCACAAGGCTAGAGCCGTGATCCTTGTAGGTCAATTTCCATGGAAACAGGAGCACATCCATGTTGATCTGGTAGCGGCCTTTTTTCACAGCCATGGCCTTCTGCAAACAAAGTTTCAGTTAAGAAATGGATCCTATAAAAAATATAAAACACAGTAGAGGTGCGGGGGAAAATCCATACAGCATAGTATCACGATATTTTCCGTGGCAATACTGTATCGATACACAGACGCCAAGTATTGATCTTTTATTAGATATGTGTTGGTCAGTTTGTCTGCTTGACGACAATCCCATTTTGCAGCAATGCAATTGAAGTGAGATGAACAAACAGAGAAATGTCAAAGTTTCCTTTTGGGGACATCATTTGAAACTGGGAAAATATATGTTGTAAAATCGCAATGATATCGTATCGTGACATAAGTATCTTGACGATATCATATCGTGAGGCCTCTGCTGATTCCCACCCCTAAAAGACAGTAGTTAAAGATTGTTTGTGCATGGCTATATTTCATGTGCACAAGACATTCAGTTTTGTTCTGGAGTCAAAAGACCAAAAAATAAAATAAAAAATCTTCTGACCTTGTTCAGCAGAACACCCGTCTCCTCCGTCAGGTGCTGCAGGGCTGCTGGCTGGTTGGAGAGCTGGTTGACAAAGGACAGGAGGTCTGTCACCGCCCCGTACCGAACACCACCAACCCCATCGGCGTAGTCCTTCTGCTGACTCCCCAAGTCCACCGAGTCCCCCGCCTCCTCGTTCTCGTCCATCTCCTCCTGGGAAAGACCTTCCTCTTCGAATGACAAGCCTCCTTCCTCCTCTTCCTCAAGTTGATACAGAGTCTCTGCAGCGTTGATGATGTCTTCTATGTTCATGTGAGCCAACAGCAGTTCTACTCCGTTACCATATTTGTAATCCATCTTGCTGCTTGACTTGTGCTGCTCACCCTAAAATGAAACATCAGGAGGTCAGTTGATGGACATTTCTCTGTCTGGTCTAGACTCGCACAAGATCCTGTCAGTGATCAGTCAGTGAATGACACAGGATGCGCAGGATACTCAGTATGGCACTTCACTTAAGCACTGAAACTTTGATTCAGCATGCTGGAAGCACAGCTGGGAGGGGCTTCAAAAACTGTTTTTTAAGCAAATGAAGGGAGTTTCACAGTAAAGCTGGGAAGCCCCCAGGAAAGCCTGGACCTTATTGTACAATTATAAAACGCTCATAATAATAATAATAATAATAAAAACGTGTAAGCAAGAAGAAGAAGCTCATATTCGTTGGGCTGTGAATAGAAATCCAGCTCATACACATATATTACTGCATGCAAATCATACACATCTGCAAAATATTTTTTTCAGACCATGTTCAAATTAAACAAATAAGCCACTGGTGCAATACAATACAACCACTTTATCCCAATCTAAAAGCAAATTAAGAATACCTGTCTTTGGAAAAATTAAATATATTAATAATTCGGGATGTTGGAGATGTTACAACCAATCTCTAAAAGTATTTAGCTGCTAATTTTCTTTTTCTTTTATTTCAACAGCTTACGTCGGATGATATAGGGAAATGCACACGTACTTGCCGAATTCTTCGAGTCAAAAGTTTAAAGCGACTGTCGTCTCCCCATTGTGCGTCTCAACCGTCCAACGGTCCCTTGCCGACTGGCTGTCTGACAGGAGGAGACTGTGTTTAGAAGGAAGTAAACAGAGGAAGTGGCGTCGATGGTGTACCCGTGTCAGGTGCCAGCGCGTTACTCTCCAACTCCGTAGGTTTCGTTTTCCCATCTCAAATGAAAAACAAATTTCATGTGGCTTGACTGCTGAAAGGCTGAAACACAGGACATCACCTTCCGCAGAACTGCCGGGTGTTTTCCTGTGGGAAAATGGGTTTTGCAACGTTTAAAAGAAGTCATAATAGAAATGTAAGGTAAAGAGTCCCTGCAACATAAACCCTCGGTTACAGAAATATATAACATACTCGAATTGTTAAGTTCATTAGACGTAGAAAAAGTCAAACGACACATTTCAAATGTAAGTTATATACACTACCGGTCAAAAGTTTGGGGTCACTTAGAAATTTCCATTCCAGACAGAATACCTGCTGAGATCAGTTGCATTGTTTTTTTTAATCAGGGCAGCAGTTTTCAGATTACATTATGTGCTTACATAATTGCAAAATGGTTCTTGACTGTTGTAGACAGAAGTGGCTGAAGAAATGCTTGAAATTCCATGCTTTTTGGTCTAAACGTCATACCCAAATTAAAAGTGGTACAGCTCCCATATACTTTGACACTTAGGGGTGTGCCTGATATCATTGGAAAGGAAACACTCAAGTTGTGTCAGGGTGATTCTAGGCCTTACTGACACAGAGTTACAGAGGCTAGAATGGAGATTTTTTATTTCTGTCCAAGTTATAAATCTGTAAAATTATTAAAATACACTGCTGTCAACACATCTGACAGGTGACAGACAACACAGCATTAGCCACGTCTCAGCTTACTACAGAAAAAAATCAGAAGCTAAAAGACTCAAAAATGGATTTTATATGAATTCTTTTCTACAAATATGTCTGTGCGTTTTTTATTTCTATTTGAAAAGTGCAAATAAAAAAGCCAAAAAACTACAAAATACAACACTTCTCAAATACACAAACAAACCCACATCAATCACCTTTCCAATGATATCAGGCACACCCCTGAGTGTCAAAGTATATGGGAGCTGTACCACTTTTAATTTGGGTATGACGTTTAGACCAAAAAGCATGAATTTCAAGTGTTTCTTCAGCCACTTCTTTCTACAACAGTCGAGAACCCTTTTGCAATTATGTAAGCAAATAATGTAATCTGAAAACTGCTGCCCTGGTTAAAAAAAACAATACAACTGATCTCAGCAGGTATTGTGTCTGGAATGGAGTGGAATGGAAATTTCTAAGTGACCCCAAACTTTTGACCGGTAGTGTATGTAACTGTTATAGCTACTGTTAAGAATTCTGTAAAAGACGTGTTCGTTCTGATTTCTGGAGGAGGAAGGAGAGGCTGTGGTCGAATTGAAAGTTAAGCAAAAGGTTTAATGAAACTGCATGAAAACGACAAGACAAAACACAATCAACATGAAACATAAAACACTGCAGCTGACAGCGGACTAATCTCATGCTTCTCCTTGCGGAGTTACAGAAGAACAGTCATGTGACATGACAAACAATACTCTGTAAACAGCGGACTTCAACGTGCTTCCCCTGTCGGGGTCACAGATTGAAGTGCCGACATCACATCAGTTTCCGAATTATATTCCTGTGGAATTGTGGGTCTCTGATTAAAGACACACCTCTGATTTTAGGTTTACCCCAGGTCACAGACAAAGGTCGTTTCACATGGTAGTGCCGATTCTGTCTAATCACGCCTGGCCCTGCAGGGAGTGGCTCCCCAAAACCAGAAACAATAGTTACCTTTCCTGTGGGGACAATGAGTCTTCTTCATATGCTAAATGTCAGACATGACCTGATTAATTCTTTAGAAGCTAGGTTTTAGGTGAGACACTCAAATGCTGTATTAGTGTACTTGATTAAATTTAGCTGCAGGCCCCATTAAACATTGTTTTCAAAACTTAAGCCGGGTTTTAACTTTTTAACTTCAACACTACCAGTGACACAGTAGAAGTGTAACCAATCATCCATAGGCCTACATGTATTTCTCAGACATTTTATTTATCGCCACGTGAGATTTGGTACCTCTCTGTTGCCGTAGACAAAACCGCACGCATGCGCATTTCCGTTTCTTTCGGAGCAGCAATGGCGTCCCCCTTTGCAGTGTGCAGGTTGAAGGGAAGGGGCATCCTGGTGAAGTGTCTACAGAAGGTCGATCCATTTCTTCACAGGAATATTGGAACAGACGTTGTCGCTGCCCGAGGTGAAGCGCTAGTTAGTAAATCAAGCTGTTAAACAAACGAGGTTAGCCTACTTGCTAGCCCTGTCTCCTGTATAGTTACCGTCAACCAGACTTCATTCAGAAATGTTTATATTTTCAGTAGCCTTGGCCATATATCAAAATTGGTAACTTGTTTAATAGAAAAGGAAAAACTGAAGAAACCACCAGGGCTCTCCGTAAAAATCGGCACTTTGTTTGCCACTTTGCCACCAAGGAGTCTTGACAATTAGCTAGTTAAGCTAAATCTTCTGTGTTTAAAGTGATTCTAGCTGTCATTTTAGATAAGATTTCTTTTTAATAACATGCTACTTTGTGGATGATATTAATGCCAAAGTGAAGTTGTTTCTAAGAGTTCATAAGACGTGCTCTGTGACGTATGACATTTTTGTATGTGTTTTGTGCCATGCAGAAACAATCTTAACAGTGCCACATACTGTAAAATTGTCAGTTTTTTTAATGAAGTTTGGCGTTGCGTTCTGGGGCCACTGAAGCGCAGACTTGTGTAACAAATAGTGCTTAAGTCTTTAACAGATGATGCTGCAAAGTTTGTCTGACAACAACAGGTGTGCTAACAACAAAGGGATGAAATATGACAGCAAAAGAAAAACTGAAAGTTATTCATGTAATTGTTGGATATTTGCTTCTTTGTTGTCAGAAGAAAGGCATGGATGCAAATCTTTGTATGCTGTCCAGGCGGAGGGACAAGAACAAGCAGAGAGATCCGTTCTTATCAGCTGCCACTCCAGAACCAATGAGAAAAAGTTCCTCAAGTATATATCAAGACATGGAGATATCAAGAAATACTTTTTTTATGAAAGTTATGTAAGTGAAAGACCAAGTTCTTCTCATCGATAAGCATTGTTTTCCAACATATTTTAAGACACAAATGACACACTTTGCTGTCACGCTAGGATTCAGTTGGATGATGAAGTTGTGTGTGTATGTTGTACTTATTTTCTAGGGCTTGTATGCCGTGGTTGAATTTGCCAACCGGGAAAGTGTTGCCTCGTT
Source organism: Perca flavescens (assembly GCF_004354835.1). Classification (NCBI taxonomy): domain Eukaryota; kingdom Metazoa; phylum Chordata; class Actinopteri; order Perciformes; family Percidae; genus Perca; species Perca flavescens. Next base: position 2,778,397 of record NC_041352.1, read on the forward strand.
GTTTGAAGGGGCTGCCATCCCTAGCGTCAGCCATGAATCCATGGTGCCTTTTAAATCCAGGCTGCTGTCATTAAGGAACATCGGCTTAGCGGACTCAACAAACCAGCAATCGGGCCAACAGTGCCAACCACAAACGCCCATTCCCATCAACGAGCTCATACAGAGACTGTCCAAAGAGGAGAGTGTAAGTGGTTGGGTTATCACACCCAGATTTACAGTTCACATTAAAGGATTCATCCAGTGGATGTGTGATTTAGGGCTGAATGATATGGGAATATAATCTTTTGCGATCTCTTTAGATCAATATTTGGATTACGATTTCCTATTGGATTTCTTTTTTCAAAGGTCCTCATCTTCCTCTATCTTCTTCTTTATCTATAATATTATTATTATTATTAGTAGTAGTAGTAGCATTGTTATTGAACAGTAAATATGAATCTTACTGATCTCTAGTCAGTAACAGTAATGTAACAAATCACACAAACTAACACGGCTCTACCATTTGAAAATATTTAGATAACTCAAAGCCTCCTTGTAAACGCGTTGGTCAGTCTTCGAGGCTAACACGCTTCTCTTTACCCTGCAGTTGGGAAGCAAGTACAATGTACAAACTGAAACCTACATAGTACATCAACTACAATTTGAAAACGTTAACGCTAATTTGTTTTCTGCTCCGATCACCAACACCTGTCTGCTCTGATCCACCATCTCTCTCTCTCTCTCTCTCTCTCACACTCAACCACACCCTCACTACGCGCTACTTTTACAAAAATGTAATATGTAAACGTGAATTGCACTTGAAACTGGCCTTTCACACAGTAGTACTGCTAGCATCAAACTTGCGCGTGACGTTTTACAAGTTGTTTTCTTCATCTGCTTTCATTCCCATATGTCCCATAAAGCATAGCGTGTGTGCACGTGAAGCCCACAGGGCCAGGTGTTTCCGAACCCTCTTGTTGGGTTGATTGTGTAACATTTAGTCTATATCGACGACATTTCATTTACGGGATTGTTCCGGTGCCGCTGGAGGTTCGGCCGGATGTCCCTCCTTTTCGGCCGGATGTCCCTCCTTTTCGGCCGGATGTCTCTCACCTTCCGCTTTCTTTGTGTTGGCGTTCTAAACCTGATTCTAAATGATTTGGGAAACATCTCTTCGAGCTAGAACCGACAATCAAATTATATTTATTTTTTTCATGATGATGAAATTCTCATCACACACTCAACAGCCATTTTAATTCCAGAGTTCGCCTCCCTACGTGCACATGTTCCACCAAAACAAGTTCCTTCCTGAGGCTATTTTGCAGCGGCACCGTACCTGCGTCTGGCACTTGACGATTGTGATTGGTTTAAAGAAATGCCAATAAACCAGAGCATGTTTTTGTCCCATCCAGGAATGCTGTGTGGACTAACCAGACCCTCCTCCGCAGCACTGTGGAGGAAGTTCTGGCAATGCAAGACTATGTAACACTAAAAAAATTGCGTTCTTTTACATTGCTGTATCGATTTGAATTTAGTTTAATAAATCGTACAGCCCTGGTGTGAATCCATTCCAATAAATTCAATTGAAGTAGGATGTATGCGTCAAGGATTGTGTTAATCGTGGCCTCTCTCCTCCTTTACTCTCAGATAGACCAACAGATAACCTCCCTGACAGATGTCTATCAGCTCACACAGGAGAACAGCCGACTGCGTTTCCTCGTCTGCTCTCTGCTCAAGGACATTGCTGCTGCATACTTCCCAGAATGCACCATCAAGCCATTTGGCTCATCAGTGAATGGCTTTGGAAAGCTGGGCTGTGACCTGGACATGTTCCTGGACCTGGATGGCATCAGTGGGAGAAATGCATCAATGGTAATAAGGGGAGTTTGGGGGGTTGTCCTTGAGTAGGTGCCTATAGACTAAATGAGGTGAAAACCAAAGCCACTAGCTCAGTGTTTCTCAAACGTATTGCACCATGTACCACCTCAGAAAACATCAGGGCTCTCTAAGTACCACCATTATGGCCCACGTTAAAATAGAGTAGCATAGACTTACTCTATTCAGCTAGGGACAGTTCACGCGGGAGGCAGGTTTATTGCTAAAAACAATATTTATTGCCGGCAGCCACAGCCACGCTGCACTCCCACCGTCCCACTCCAACTGAATCCTAATTTAAGGTAACTCGGGTCATATCTCCCTCCGGTTTAGCATCATTTGCTGCTAGCAGGTGCCATGGAGACTTCACCGCCGCTGCTTTAGTAGCGACTAGCACTTGTGTTCGCCCACCTTAGTTTCAACAGCACTGCTCAAAATATTCTCCTCCTCATCCACACTTCTCTTCCTAATAGTTCCTGTTTGGAGTTTTGCTTTTGAACCATTCGTTTTACCTCTGCTTACTATCTTGCAATCACAGCTCATAACTAATTATGGATGTATGTGCACTGCGTCCATGAATGCAACTATGTAGCAAGCTGATGCTCAATTCAATTTTATTTATAGTATCAAATCATAACAAGAGTTATCTCAGGACACTTTACAGATAGAGTAGGTCTAGACCACTCTGTAATTTACAAAGACCCAACAATTCCAGTAATTCCCCCCAAGAACAAGCATTTAGGAAAAACCCTACAAACAAAACTGTTACACTTAAACAAACACTTATTTGAAACTGATCATATTTTAAGTATTATTATTGGAAATGTTGTAGTATTCCTATAGTATTGTTTTTAAATTAATTAATTCTTTTTTTTTAAACACAGTATATCAGGGATTCCACCTGCGTACCACTAGAGGCAGCACGCGTACCACCAGTGGTACTTGTACCAGAGTTTGAGAACCAGTGCACTAGCTGACGGGGGGTGTTTACGTTATTACTGCCACACATAACATTTTAAATTTACAAAATAGGAAGTTGTGCTTGATTAAACAGTTACTGTACATAAAATCTTGCAAAGACACGACCCATCTGGCATGAAAAAAAGCATGTACTGTAAGTATTTTGGTTCTAGGTACTTAATACTGATCCGTTTCACAATTGAGCTGAAGTTAAAGCACCTCTTTCCACTTGCAACAGCTTAGCCTTTCCAAAAAAAAACTACGTGAAACAGCTACCAGCTGCTGTGGCCACAGTCATTTGCTGCCATCTGAGTTCTGTGAGGGCTGAGTTCTGCAGAGTGGAACTGAAGACAGCTGCCGATGGCAATGGCCAAAAAACCCCAAACCAACCGAAGAAATACTACAGACAAACTTAGCTGCTTTGCATTAAAGCTTTTCTTTGAAGCTCTTACTTACTACTTTTAAAAATTAAACAAACGTTATCTTGGTAATGGATTTGCATAAATTCAGAAACTGATGCCTGGACTCACTTAATTATATTACATTAGCAGAGCTATATGTTTGAAAAGTCATTAAAATATAAAAAAGATTTGAACAAGAACTTGCTATGAAAAATCTAACCAGTGTCAGAATTGTTTTATTCCTAATTCATAGAGTATTTGCCCTTGTTAAGAGGAGCATTTATTGATTTCATAATCCTTTTGTTAAAAAGAATCGATGCAATAATGGTAACACTCCTAATAGCATTTGTAAGCAGTATATAAGCGTATAATAAATGTTTTTGTATACACTGTAATGTAGTTTGTAAGCAGCTGTAAGTGTTCATAATAATAATACAACTTTATTTGATATAGCACCTTTTACTGACAAAGACACAAAGTGCTTCACATGATCAACATTTGTTAAAATACATTAGGATCCAAACAGAAAATAAGCAAGTAAAAATAAATAAAATACCAATGGAAGTAAAAGATTAAAAACTTAAAACCCAAAGTTACAAACATGAGACAAAAGCGAGTTTAAACATGTGTCTTCAGCTGCTTTTTAAACGCATCAACCGAGACAAAGTTAACAGGAACGGCGTTCCACAGAGTCAGAGCCCCCGCTTCAAAGGAACGGTCACCTTTAGTTTTTAAGCGAGTGCGTGGGACCACTAGTAGTCCCTGGTCAGAAGACCTGAGGGACCTGTTGATAATCTACGGATGGAGCAGGTCCGAGATACAAACCGGCCCCTGACCATGCAAAGCTTTATATGTCAGAACAAGAACTTTAAATTGGATCCTGAACTTGATCGGAGGCCAATGTAACAAGGATAAAAAGGGAGTGATGTGCGACGTCCTGCTGGGCCTGGTCAGCAGCCCTGCAGCAGAGTTCTGGACCAGTTGTAGACGGTCCTGGGACGACTTGCTGAGGCAGGTGAAAACGGAGTTGCAGGAATCAAGCCGGGATTATATAAAACCATGAATGATCATCTCAAGGGGGGCACTGGGAAGTTGGCAGCCTGAATAAAATGGTACAAAATGAATACATTGCACTAGGTAGGGAATGGAGAGTGACTTTTAGCAACATTAAAAATCTCTTAACTGTCTGTGTGCAGCCAAAATCCGGTCTGTCCCTGGAGTATCAGATGAAGAGGGCCAGCTCGGAGCGGGCCGTCACCCAGAGCATCCTGTCCGTCATCGGGGAGTGCGTGGACCAGTTTGGGCCGGGGTGTGTGGGGGTGCAGAAGATTCTCAACGCACGATGCCCCCTGGTCCGTTTCGCCCACCAGCCCTCTGGTTTTCAGTGTGACCTCACAGCAAACAACAGGTATTCACCCTGTGCACCCATGTATTATGAGACCGAGCCTATTTGCCATACATAAACAGTATGAACAATGAGTTGTCATGGCTCTGGTGTTGCAGTGGTTCATTAAAGTATGGGTCAGTTTCAGAAGGGTCATAACTCGAAATGTCAGAGTTGGTCAAAAGCCTCTCGCTTCACAGAAACTGCTAGTTTTATGGCGTACTTGGCGTTGCAAAAGCTCCAAACAGAAACCTGACTCTGACAGGAAGTGCTGTGGTGGCACAGTTGCATGCGTGCCGCAGTGAAACTGAACAGCAGGGCCAAAGAGGGGGCTTGTTTGTTTTTCACTTCTTCCCTTTCAACATTAAAGGTATGTACACAAACACGTACACACACTTGCTAACGTACAGAAAACCACTTTGCAGTTTCTAAGGAAATGGGGTTGAACCACCGGCTGTGGGTGGATGTGAGGGGGACTTTTCTTAAATCATGCTCGGAGATCTTTGAAGCGCAGCACTTTCCTGTGTGTGTGTGTGTGTGTGTGTGTGTGTGTGTGTGTGTGTGTGTGTGTGTGTGTGTGTGTGTGTGTGTGTGTGTGTGTGTGTGTGTGTGTGTGTGTGTGTGTGTGTGTGTGTGTGTGTGTGTGTGTGTGTGTGTGTGTGTGTGTGTGTGTGTGTGATGCTCGGAGATCTTTGAAGCGCAGCACTTTCCTCTCTCTGTGTGTGTGTGTCTTTCCTCTCTCTCTGTGTGTGTGTCCACAAAACCGCAGCTGTGTGTGTCTGTACCAACAGCTGAAGGCTGCTCTCTAGTGGTGGTGGTTCCACTGACCCTTGACATTCAACATAATAGAGTATTTTGTTTTCTGTACAGAGGAGGCTTTGAGGTATGGAGATCAAAAATATTTTCAAATGATGCTAAATGTGTGTAAAAATACAGGCACTTACACACAATAGTGGGATGCTTGCTTACACTGTTGCTTAAGAGCATTACAAATATGATCTTCTTACATTATGACATACAGTATGTCACAATTAACATTATTCATAAGGCATACTAAAACATGTAATAAGTTAGCCCACTGACAAATCCAATAATTTTATATCAATATCACAGTCATAAAAAGTCATATATTTAATATAAAGTCAGAAATTTATAATATACAGAACTATTGTACATATAAATATATTACAACTAACAATTAGGTCATCATGTGCAGATTAGATGAAACAAGATGGATGTATGTTCTCAATAAGCCCATGTGGGGACACCGTGCCCACATTACAACACAGCCGCTGATAAAGTATATTTTTCCTTTTAATGTTCCATCAATATATTAATGAAGAAGCTTGAATCATTCCAACATGGTGACTGACAACAACATGACCAGATGATATTTGTAGAAACTGTACACTGTGTGGGATATTATTTTATACTGTCCTGGCAGCATTTCCTATTTGGCTGTCCCAGAGCAGGACACTGGATTTCTATCCAGTCATTTTTGCTAAAAGAGCAAGCAAAAAATGCAGTAAATATCAAATATTTTAATATTCACCCAGTGAAGGGTCCTGCCTGCACTTGTATTGGAACTAAGCCCCGTCAAAAACATGCAGCAGAGTAAAACAGTGGTTGTAACTCTATGTTCTCTCCATAGGGTTGCAATGAAGAGCACGGAGCTGCTCTACCTGTACGGAGAGCTGGACCCGCGGGTCCGTTGTCTAGTGTTCACGGTGCGCTGTTGGGCCCGAGCTCACGGCATCACCAGCAGCATCCCCGGCGCCTGGATCACCAACTTCTCCCTCACTGTCATGCTGCTGTTCTTCCTGCAGAGGAGGAGCCCTCCCATTATCCCCACCCTGGACCACCTCAGGGACCTCGCAGGTACCACCCAGCACCACATCTAACACAGTAGACAAAATATTTGGTAAATATTTTGGCAAAATATGGGTCAACCCATTCTGATTTAAGTATTGTGGTGCTGCAGAGACGTACCAGCCTACAAATCCTATCTACTTACTAAAAGAAAAAAATCTTTGTTTGGTACAGATCCTCGCGAAAATCACACTATAATCATTTTAATTTTTTTTTTTTTACATTTAGGCTTTTATTGTGACAGCTTAGACATGGAAGGGGAGAGGGAGAGGAAATGACATGCATGAAAGTGCCACAGGTCAGAACCAAACCTGTGGCCTCTGCGTCGAGGACTGAGCCTCTAGTATGGACTCACGTTCACCACTAGGCCACCCAGGCACCCTCATTTTGATTTCAATATTTTTCAATGAAACTGAGAATAATGATCCAAAAATGATTCCCTCCAATACTGTGAATCATATAGCAATCACAATATCAGTAAAATAATCACGATTAGATATTTTTCTCACATCGTGCAGCCCTACTTAGGAGCATACCTTACTATGCTATATTACCATGTATACATCTGTAATAAATGTGTCCCGTGATCATTAAACCACCAGCGCGCCAGTCTGCCTGCAAGTCCACTGCAGTCCCTCCCTCTCTCCCTCCCTCTGTCACCTTGGCTGCCTGATAATTGCCTTCCAAAAGCAATCTACCCCCCACCCCTCTTCCCCACACCTCCTCCTTGGCCCCGTTTAGCGCAGACTCTATCTCACAGAGTGCTAACAGGACAATAAAGGGCCCATCACTCTGGGAAGGTCAATGACCCCGCCTCCTCTGGACAGATGCGCGCGAACGTACAGGCGCAGCCCCACCACCAGCCTCATCGTGGTGAAGGAGACTGTTAACAAGGGCATTGCTGGAGAAGCAAACCAGCCAAGCAAGGACATGATCCAGGCCCCCTCTTTTTCCTTTCCCCTTGTGTCTTTCTGTCCCCTCTCCATGAATGCACCGACACCATCCATCTGTGTCTAGTTTATGGCCATCATAGGCATGTAAAGGCAGTAATTTACCTTGTATCCCCCGCTCCCATCCCACAAGGTCCCGCCGACAAGAGCGTGATTGAGGGGAACGATTGCACGTTTGTCAGCGACTTCAGCAAGATCCAGCTCCAGAGCAACACGGAAACACTCGGTGAGCATGGGAGCGTAGAAACAGGGCTGCAGGGCTACAATTCAGTTTGATTGATACCGATGTTTCTGTTAGCCCGCTAACTTTACTTTGTCTTGCTTTGTCTCAGAGCAACTTCTGTGCGAATTCTTTGAGTTCTACGCCACCTTTACATTCAGCAGGATGTCCATAAATATCAGAAAGGTATGTATGATTATTCACATCCATTAAGTCCCTTGTAACAAAGAAACAAAGAATTTGCCCAGTAATGAAAGTTTACATTATCTTTCAATTGTTAAGCTAATCTAAAGCGGCTTTTTTATAATGATAATGTGGGACCAACCATCAAATAGACACAGTTAGAGACCAGCTGATGAACATAGTGAAGCATTTAGCAGCGAAAGAACCAGATATTTCTTTCAGGAGCTGGTAGAGACCAAAAACTGAGCTAAAAGCAAGAGAATATGGGACTCCCATTCATCACATGGATACAAACATGGCTCCAAATGAATGATAATGTTGCTCTGCTGGATGTGTAAATAGGCAACAAGTCGAATAAGTCCGCCAAATCAACTTAAAAGGTGATGATATGTTAATGTTGTGTTCGGTTATTGCAGGTTTAAGTGCAGGTTGAAATATATTCCCACATTTAAGCCTCCTTTCAGACATTCTTTTACATACAATGTTAGATGTCCCTCTCATGGCTGAATAAATGCCTAAGCTACTTTAACGTAACAGTCACAAAGGAAATGTTACTAGGTCGAACCGGATCATACCGGATCATACAACCACAGCAATAATTAGACCAGCTCTCCCCTGCCAAATATCACACAATCACTGTGGCTCTTTCCGTAAATGTCCTCTGTCTGAGTGAGGCTGTAAGGAACACTGTAAAAGTCACCTATGTCTGAAAGACAAAAACCACTCTAAAGCAGGATTTATGCGTATGCGTGCGCTCTACGCAGAGCTTTCGCTGTAGCCTACAAAAGTGGCCTGAAGTTTATACCTGTGGGTTGTTCCTGCGTCGTTCTAGCGTATCTCTTTAAGAGAATAGCGGGGCCGGCATGTGTGTACGCGTGGGGAGTGTGTGGTAGAGCAAGTGAGAGAGTGACGGGGATTAGCCTATACCGAATCTGGAGGCATATATGCAAAACAACAAAGTGTCTCCCCTGTGCTTTCTGACTACAGTGGGAAAGCTATAGCAGGAAAAGTTAACCCTCTCCTTGATTTCATGTTGTTTATGGAGAAGGAGAACCAGGACATGAGTCGGAGGGGGATGCAATGCGCATTCAATGGATTCTGTGTTGCAGAATGCCAAATGCTGAATCTTTGTTTAATATGAAATATGAAACCGTGTCAATGTTATTTAGTTTGTCCACCAGAGAGCACTGTCCATTCTTACAAATAAAATTTAAGGGATCCTGATCAAAAAAGTTCCTTTTAATCTATATTTTTATGTAAAAAAAAAATAAAGTGCACATTGGCAATAAAGTGTATTTTTGTAACTCTCTAATACCATCCTGCGGCTTGGATGGCGTCTAATTTGACCTGAAAATGAAATAATTGCATCACTGAGAAACCAGAACATAAAAAAGTATATTCAGAAAGAACTTCGGCGCTCAACGAAACCCAGTTCAACTTCCTTCCAATATTTCCTCCCAGCCTCAGAGCTGAGCTCCAGCAGAGAAATCTGTTGGTAATAAAGGCAGTGTTTGGTGGATGGCGTCTTCCCACACACACAGATGACAGCTGTCCTTGTCATATATGATTGATGCCAGCCCCACAGGGCCCGGCGCCCTTGCGCTGCAATCCCAATTAAGAGCTCCGTCAGGCTAAGTGTAAACAAACATATTTATTCTATTTAGACCCATATTCAGTCTGTTGCTGCCTGTGTAATACTTTTTGTAGGCACTGAAAGTGTTCACGTGGAACTTTGGAACTTTTAAAAAATAAAATGGAGAGGAAAGATCAAGCCAAAAGTCTTTCCAAAGTCTGAAAGATAATACCAGTGGGAAGTATTCAGGGTGGACTTTTCCTCTCTAGCTGTACAGGTTAGTTAATTAACCTACCTCTAAAATCATTTAATGATATCCTATTTATCATCTATTGCGTTGCTTCGAGAAATGTAGTTGATAAAGTAGGCGTTCATGCTTTGGTGGCGCATTATGTGTGATGCAGAGACTTTGCTAGTGCTTCAGTGGAGTTTAATGAATTGATGTCACTGTGAAAGAGAGACCCTGCAGCTTAATATATGAGACTAATGTCAAATTTGACACAGCAGAGGAGGCCTGCAGGTAGACTGTGGCCGTGACCCACGCATATAGGCTTTCACCAGTGGAGCAACAGCCATAAATCTGCTTTACTGTGTTCCAATTCTCCAGTTAGCTCCCCTCCTCTGGGGAGGCTTTATGCTGCCATCTTCTGTCTCTCTCATTCCAGTCATGTTTTGGTTCCCCTTTTTGAATTATTCTCACTTTTCACAACTCAAGTCAAAAGGTCTTCCAGAGCTATGTCCATGCCTCTCCCATCTGCTAGCCTGCTGAGAGGTGTACCAGTCAGCTATATGTTCCCCAGATACAGCCGCAAAACCTAAAACCATTTTTTTAACGTTTTAGATGGACCCTAGCATACCGTACATACAGGAGTGTGCTTATGGCTGCTGCTCACATATGTGTTTTCATCTGCTAACATTGTCCCATTCCCTCTCTTCAGGGCAAAGAGCAGAACAAGCCTGAGGTAGCCCCGCTGCACATCCAGAACCCGTTTGAAACCTCTCTGAACGTCAGCAAGAACGTTAACGCCACACAGCTGGACCGCTTCGTGGCTTTGTGTCAGGAGAGCTCCTGGCTTCTCCAGCAGAGTGAAACCAACGCACCCAGAGGTGGTAATAAAGAAAAGGCTTCCAAACCTTGGGGACTCGCTACCCTCCTCCTGCCCTCCCAGGTTGCAGGGATCAAAAGTCGCAAGAAAAGGAAACGGGAGCCAGCCAGTGAGAGGATCAAGAGCTTGCTGGAATCCTTGAAGAATACCAATCAGCAACAGAAAAGCTAAGAATCTCAGAAATCCACTCCATCCTCTTGCTATCACTTAAAGTCATGCATTGGTGGACATCTTCTGGTGTTATTGTCTGCTGCCTCACCGAGGAGGCGAGGAGAGGCTTCTGCAGTTAAATTCATCTGCTGGACTATAGTTCCAAACATGGACACTGGAGGGTGTTACTGAGGCCTGTACAGTATGTGCATATGTTTGGGACCTGGAATAAGGGAGTGATTACTGTGTACTTTACTATAGACTTGCCTGCTCTGTTGTAATTAAAGCCAGTGCTGAGGAAACTGATGCAAGTCCTGCCAGACGCTCTTAAGGAGCTAAGACTGTAGATTCACAGGTTAATTTGATTCAAAATGTGTTATACATGGATGTTTTTATTTACACTGATCACTAACATCTGTTAACATCTCAAACAAAATCATTATGGATATCTTTTTTTGTATTAATGTTACAATACAGATGGAATAATGAAGCTTTTATTGCAAACGGAAAACACTGGGTTTGGTTATTATAGTGCTCCAAAACTCAAAAGGCAGTAAAAGGGTATCAGAGGCATCAGAATATAAGTGAATACATCAATACTATTAGTTAAAAGGAGGGTAGAACATAATAATAAACGTAATACTTTTCGTCAATTTCCAATTGATTAAAAAAAAGGGAAAATCTTTTTATTGTTTTCTTCTACCTCCAGTAACTTAATAAGATAAATTATAGGCGTTTTTATTTGACTCCTCTGTTTATCTCTGACTAGCTGGTTTAAATTTTTTTTTAACTAGAGCAAATGGAGGACAACTTTGCAAGTGAGCTCACCTGAAAACACAGGTAGCTAAGCAAACTGAGCACCAGAATTTTCACCTATAGCTACTTAGCTGGAGCTAATAAGAGCACTACACTAGAGCAAGTCAAGCATCCATACCACATAGAGCTATAGCATCGCTATATGTATATAAATTATAAACTCTTGTAACAGTAGCTTAAAGGTCCCATGGCATGACAATGTCACTTTATGAGGTTTTTTAACATTAATATGAGTTCCCCCAGCCTGCCTATGGTCCCCCAGTGGCTAGAAATGGTGATAGGTGTAAACCGAGCCCTGGGTATCCTGCTCTGCCTTTGAGAAAATGAAAGCTCAGATGGGCCGATCTGGAATCTTCTCCTTATGAGGTCATAAGGGGAAAGGTTACCTCCCCTGTCTCTGCTTTGTCGCTCAGAGAATTTGGCCCGCTCATGAGAGAGAGAGAGACATCATGGCTTTCAAACAAGCAAAGTGGCAGTTGGTCAAGGCCACACCCCCACCCTCCACCTTGCCCCCCCTCTCTCCTCCTCAATAGCTAGAGACAGAAATGGCACATCCTAAGGAAAGCTCATTGTGGGACTGACTCTAGTGGCTGTAATTCTGCACCAAGGCTGAATTTTGGGAAAGAGACTTCAGATACAGTATTAAGGGACCACTAAGGTCTATATAAAAGAGACTTCAGATACAGTATTAAGGGACCACTAAGGTCTATATAAAAGAGACTTCAGATACAGTATTAGGGGACCACTAAGGTCTATATAAAAGAGACTTCAGATACAGTATTAGGGGACCACTAAGGTCTATATAAAAGAGACTTCAGATACAGTATTAGAGGACCACTAAGGCCTATATAAAAGAGACTTCAGATACAGTATAAGGGGACCACTAAGGTCTATATAATAGAGACTTCAGATACAGTATTAGGGGACCACTAAGGCCTATATAAAAGAGACTTCAGATACAGTATAAGGGGACCACTAAGGTCTATATAATAGAGACTTCAGATACAGTATTAGGGGACCACTAAGGCCTATATAAAAGCATCCAAAGAGCACCATGTCATAGGACCTTTAACCCTTTTAGCTGGCAAGCTAATTAACAAACTATCCTCTACACTAATTAGCCATTCACAGACACTAGCTCCATAACATCATCTTCTATTACCTGCCGAGCTAGTTGTGCTTTATTAACCCATTCAAACCTGATCACACATCTGTGTGTGTTTACCTTTAAGACCTGAACACGCATCTGCGTCATTTTTGTTGTTTATAGTTTTTTTTAAATGCAGTTGAAGATTATGGCCAAGAAAGTCAGTCAAGTTGAAAGCCAAAGAAGTAAGCTCTCAAATGCTTTTTATTTCATGTTTTTATCTGCTATAGAGCCTGAGAAATTAAGATTTTAGTAGGCTTTTTACAAATATTTCTGGAAACCCTTAGGTTTTGGGAGGGGGTTTACAGAAACTGAATACATTTGTGGTAAGATTAAGATTTACTTTATTAATCTCGCAAGGGTGAATTAAAAACATGTTTCACTCTGTTGTTAGTTATTACGTGCAGACCCGAAATGCACACACATGCCCAGGAGATATATATATATATATATATATATATATACACACAGTACAGGCCAGCAGTTTGGACACACCTTCTCATTCAATGTGTTTTCTTTATTTTCATGATTATTTACATTGTAGATTCTCACTGAAGGCATCAAAACTATGAATGAACACATATGGAATTATGTACTTAACAAAAAAGTGTGAAATAACTGAAAACATGTCTTATATTTTAGATTCCTCAAAGTAGCCACCCTTTGCTTTTTTGATAGCACTGCAAACCCTTGGTGTTCTCTCAATGAGCTTCATGAGGTAGTCACCTGAAATGGTTTTACCTTCACAGGTGTGCCTTGTCAGGGTTCATTAGTGGAATATTTTCCCTTATTAATGGGGTTGGGACCATCAGTTGTGTTGTGCAGAAGTCAGGTTGATACACAGCCGACAGCCCTATTGTACAACTGTTAGAATTCATATTATGCCAAGAACCAATCAACTAAGTAAAGAGAAACGAGTGGCCATCATTACTTTAACAAATGAAGGTCAGTCAGTCCGGAAAATTGCGAAAACTTTGAATGTGCAGTCGCAAAAACCATCAAGCGCTACAATGAAACTGGCTCACATGAGGACCGCCCCAGGAAAGAAGGAGACTGCGCGAATCAGGCCTTCATGGTCAAGTAGCTGATAGAAAACCACTGCTAAGGAGAGGCAACAAGCAGAAGAGATTTGTTTGGGCCAAGAAACACAAGGAATGGACATTAGACCAGTGGAAATCTGTGCTTTGGTCTGAAATTTGAGATCTTTGGTTCCAACCGCCATGTCTTTGTGCGACGCAGAAAATGTGAACGGATGGATTCTACATGCCTGGTTCCCACCGTGAAGCATGGAGGAGGAGGTGTGATGGTGTGGGGGGGCTTTGCTGGTGACACTGTTGGGGATTTATTCAAAATTGAAGGCATACTGAACCAGCATGGCTACCACAGCATCCTGCAGCGACACGCCATCCCATCCGGTTTGCGTTTAGTTGGACCATCATTTATTTTTCAACAGGACAGTGACCCCAAACACACCTCCAGGCTGTGTAAGGGCTACTTGACCAAGAAAGAGAGTGATGGAGTGCTGCACCAGATGACCTGGCATCCACAGTCACCGGACCTGAACCCAATCGCAGAGTGAAGGTAAAAGGGCCAACAAGTGCTAAGCGAACTCCTTCAAGACTGTTGTAAAACCATTTCAGGTGACTACCTCTTGAAGCTCATTAAGAGAATGCCAAGAGTGTGCAAAGCAGTAATCAGAGCAAAGGGTGTCTACTTTGAAGTAACTAGAATATAAGACATGTTTTCAGTTATTTCACACTTTTTTGTTACGTACGTAATTCCACGTGTTCATTGCCTTCAGTGAGACTCTACAATGTAAATAGTCATGATAATAAAGGAAACGCATTGAATGAGAAGGTGTGTCCAAACTTTTGGCCTGTACTGTATATATATCTAACCAGAGCACGTTTTCCTCCCATGCCCGAATGCTGTATGGACTAGCGAGACCTTCCTTCAGCATGCTTTGGATGAGAGTCTGGCAAAGCGAGACCAGGGGTTTGGTGCCTCACTCAAAGGCACCTTGGCAGTGCCCAGGAGGTGAACTGGTACTTTTCCAGCTACAGTCTGCAATTTGTACTTGGTCCCCACGGGGACTTGAACCAGCGACCCTCCGTCACTGAGTCACTGATACCCCAAAATTTGTTCCCTGACCGGGAATCGAACCCGGGCCGCGGCGGTGAGAGCGCCGAATCCTAACCACTAGACCACCAGGAATTGTTAATGGTGATATAAGCTAATTTCTCTCATACATTAACAGCTACAACAAACTTCTCTGGGTACCCCTGGTGGAATAAAAATGTCTCCTAAAACTATCAATTATCAAAAGAAACAGCTTAAAAGCTAGTTAATTCTATTTCTGTTAGCTTGCTGGCTAAAATGTTTTAGCTACTGTAAGTGGACTTTATGGCAACAGTATTATGTATTATGGACGAATAACATAACCTCTACTGGCTGGTATAGTTTTATGATTAAGTTAGCTTCAGCTCGGTACAGTTGCTAGTTGAAAAGGCTGTTTAGCTACCTGTGTTTTCAAGTAAGCTAGCTAACCACATAATCTGATGGTTTAGTCTGATGCATAAGCATGATGTTCTTCCTTGGGGAAGATAGTGTATATAGTTTTAATGTATCATATAAATGTATTGGTGGTAAAGGAAAAATAAAAAAGCATCTTTTTAGTTCCAAAGTATAAAGCCTAATATATGTTTTTACACTGTATTTTTTTTTATTGTTAATGTATTCACTTATATTTTTGACTTTGTCTGATAACCTTTAACTGCTTTTTTGTACGGTACAAAGAACACTAACAGCATTTTCTCTAATGTAACATCTGGATTTCAATTTTTAGAAGCAAATGAAGAAAAACGGTGACATAATGTTGCTAGGCTGTGTCAAACGTATATAGAAGTAGACAGCCCATCAGCCTGATCACCCAGATCATTGGAACCAAAGTCAGCCAGCTTTGTGGCAATGTCTGTTGAATGGATCGACCCCTCTTAAAATAACCACTGATTGATATGTCATGTTACGTATGTGAAAGAGACGTACCACTTTAACTCTTATTAAGTTTCCAGCTGACAATGCCCGCTAATCACATGGAAATGTGGCTGAAACACCAAAAAGGTCATTCACATCTAATTTTGTTTTTCTCCAAAGTTATATAACCTGTAACCTGATTGTATGTATGTGTCTGTGATAGAGGAAAGAGAAAAGACCTCAGGGGTGCATGTGTTAAGAGTGCGGGTGCAGGTTCACATCCTATGGGTTTGCCTGAGTGTGTTTGTACACGAGTGTTTCAGGCCCATGGGATAGTGTTTGAAGAGCAGGGAGTGCGCGGCCCGCAGCTGTTTTTCCGCCCATTGCTGTGGGAGGTCAGGGGGTGAGAGGATATACTTTTAACTACCTTCCCTCCCACCACCCATCCACCCGTTGCCACGGGGGCACAGTGCAGATGGGAAGAAATGGGAGTGAGGCAGAGGAGAGCCCATCGCCGCTTCGCCCCCTCCTGGTTTTGAACTTCCCTCACTGTCCCTGCCTCCTCTGTTCTAGCTTTCATTTCGCTTTCAAATTCAACGTGCCTCTCTTTTTATCTCAGTCATCTCCTTTTCCTCTCAGAGTGGCAGCGTGCCTTGAGGTTTGCAGAGTTTGTTTATTACCAAAAGTGAGTTTCTGATTGATGGATCTGCTCCAGTGAAGCAACAGAGTTATGAAACACTAAGCATTGGGTGGGGAAATCAACACCTCGGGAGAATTTGATGGAATGGGACTGCTGTGTGTTGTAGGGTTTATTTAAAGCAGCTTGATGGCAGTGACTAGAACCTCGGATTTGTATTTGGTTGTTTAAATGTGCGCTCAATGGTGTTTCAAGCCCCCAACGTCTCCTTCCAGGCAGCGCTGCGACCGTTGACTTCCAGGCACCTAATCCTAACCCTAACCCTAACCCTAACCATTAGGGGTGTGCAAAAAAATCGCTTCACATTCGTATCGCGATTACTTTTTTATTTATTTATTGTATGTCTTCTGCAATCACACTGGAAATGTAACCACATTTACATACTGTGAATCGTTTTTTGAATCGAAAATTGATTTTGAATCGAATTTTGAGCCTAAAAATCGACATTATCTGAATAGTGCACCCCTACTAACCATAACCATTGCCTAATCGACTTCAAGGCAGCGCTGCGACCGTTGACTTCAAGGCACCTAACCCTAACCATAACCCTAACCATTGCCTAATCCTAGTGCCTTCCAGGCAGCTCTGCCTGGGAGGAGACGTTGGGGGTTTAAAACACCGATAAACTAAATGTGCTCTACTGTTCATTATAATTTATAGACCCCTCTTGGATGGTACTTTCTCCATTTATTCGAACAGTTTATGGGGTAATTACAGGCATAGATAGAAACTGTGGCCACTTGCCAAAAGGTTGCCACAGGTCAATGTCAAGGTTAATCATATTTTTTTTCTAGCTCATCTTAACCATTGCAGTGGTAGGTTTTATGTGACAGACTTTCAGCGATAGAGCACTTAAGTCTGCAAAGGGGATCAAGGTTGTGTTTAGCTAACCTGTCGAGCTGTGACCTTCCTCAGAGGTGTTTGCCTTTCGGCACACTGTGGGTTCTGATTTATTGGTAAAACTGGCGACAAGTCCAAGATGGATTGGCCCTCTCTCAGGAAGTGCAGAGGTTCAGCAGGACGATGGCCAGAGTTTATGTTGCTGCCTTTTTCTTGGCTCCTAATGTGCCTTCAGAGCCTGAAAGAATGTAAAAAAGGTGGCCTGAGGGTTTGAAAAACATGGGAGGGATTTGAGGAAACATGGTGAGGGTGAAGAAGTACGAAAAACAACAAGAAATGAAAAAGATCTTGGCACGCATTTGAGGTTGAATGCGTGCCCCACCCCCCCTACAAATGTTAAAGTCTCGGGGCAGCTTCTTTCACAGAGTGCTGTGAGCATTTGAGGAAAAGGGTTTTGCTTCTGGAGAACGTGCTGTTTGATGTGGAGGCCTTATCAGTTGGATCCCTTTCAGAAGTTATTTTATCAAGCCGTGTGATCACCACGCCACTCCTTCCACTTACCTCCACAAAGACCTGTGAGCAGTGTGGAGAACGGAATCTCCAAAGCACTTCCCCTCGCAGTTCCATGAATTGTCCCGCGCAACATTGTTAGAGGTCATTACGCTGGTTTCCGTGGTTGAGGGACAAGCGTCCTTTTTTGCCCCCTGGGGGACCCAAACGCCCCCCTTTACTCCCAGGTTTCCCACTCATCAACACCAGGCCGCATCTCCGTCGTGTCTCCATGTCTCTCAACAATGAAAACATGAGGTAAACTATTGGCGAACAACTTGAGGATTTACACTTTGTGTTTACGCTGTGTGGGAATGCCTGGGACTTACTGTACCCTCCAACAGTACCATTGTTTCAGTGTAGGATGCATGGCTGCCTAATTGGAGCCTGGCACAGAGTTACCAGCAGCCTCAGAGTGTCAGTGACCGTGCTGGTTTTTCTCCCTCTCACTGGACAGTAAAGAGGCTCCATCCATTCAACACTGGCCAGATCAGGCCCCTGTTGAGACAGTGACTGCGTGTTGTGATGGAAGATGAACTGTCACATGGGTACACCACACACAAGCACACATGGCCGTTATACCACTGAGATCGCAACACGGGCGGGTATCCATGGAAACGCCCCCTGCTCATCCAGAGCGCTCCACCAAGCCCTCCTGGGTGCCTTTACTCTGTGACTGGAGAATGCATGTGTAATGCCACATGCATGTGACACCAAGTCCCCAGAACTCAGGCTGCTGCATTTGTACCATCACTTTGTGCTTTGATGTTTTGTCGAAGCTGCCGCTGTGCCACGAAGAGGCTGAAACTGGTTTGATGTACAGTATTGGGATATAGCAGTTGAGAGTTTAGTGCCGCCTTGAAAAAAACAAAATTAGGGTAATGCTGTAATTTCCAGGTCTGTAAAGAAAGAACTAATGTTGTACTTGTTACAGCCAAACAGGGATACTTCATTAAACTGTACTTTCCTGTAGACATATTTGTTATTTTTGCATGTTCAGCTAACCTGATATGGACTGACTGAAAGACTTCTGGCACAACCTGTAAGAAAAGAATTCTTTAAAAGTTATGATTGGATAGCTACCTTTCAGTACATCAAGCTTTTTCTGGCTCTTCCTTGATGTTGTACTGAAGTGTAGCCTATCAATAAATGTACCATCAGGGATGATTTTTGTTGCCTAGGTCCATGCCCTAGGTCTCTAGTCTGTATTTGTAAAGTTTCATGAGGCTGTGTGATTATCCTAGAGGTCACAACAGGTCATTTTGGCAGTGACATCAAATAAAAATAAATAAAACTGTTCTCACTACAAAGAAATGGCTACTATGGGGACTAACATCATCACACATGAATACAATTTGGGTCATTGAACCCACAAGAGTCTCACCTTACCAGTCAGACCCACTTTATGCAATCCCAAGACCCCGATAGATAGATGGATAGATTCAATTCAATTCAATTCAATTTTATTTATAGTATCAAATCATAACAAGAGTTATCTCGAGACACTTTATAGATGGACTGATAGATAGACAGACAGATAGACGGATGGATGGATGGATGACTTTATTACTCCCCAGCGGGGAAATTAAGGTGTCTTCGCAGCCAGGTACCTTAAAAACAGTTACAACAGAATACAATACTATTAAAGCTTTAGTGTTTAACATTTTGATATTAATGAATGCCATCGCCAAATGAGTTGCTACAAAGCTAATTAAGACTATCAGCTCCACACAACTCTCTCTGGATTTCTCAGTATTGTTCAGAAGATTGTGGCGTCCGAATGACTTTTGCTCGCAAAAGCTCGAGTGAAGATAATGACCTCTTCTGAAGAGTCCATCATGGTTTTTTAATCCTCCGTGTCCTCCTTGGTTACTAGCAACTGTGTGGAGGAGGGGTGGGGGAATCCGCGATCAGGGAAGGCTTGTATCATGTGGACGCGCCAACAGTTTGTTGTCATTACTTATGGGGGAGACAGAAATACACACTATAGCTTTAATACAGTACAATACAACACAAATGCACTTTAAGAGGAGGGATACAAATACATTGGGAATGCATTGCACAGTAAAGAGCTTTACAATGTGATCTGTAGATAAGGTGCAGAGAGGACATAAGGCAAATATATAGATATGATTGTAAATAGATATTATCAATAGTATAGAAGTAAGTGGTAATGATTCTGGAATGTGGAGTGTGGGGTGCAAAAGATAAGAGGTAGCTTAAAAGTCCAGTTTCCTGACCATTTAGAACAACAATCAGAAATATACAAATACACCATTTTAGAATAGGCAAATATAACATATTAAATACAGCAAGAGGAAAACTACATGGAATTATTATAAAGTTGGCATGTCTGTAAAGTGGAGAGCCGTGGGTACCAGAGAAAACCAATTTTCATTCAGATATAATGAGGTGAGAGAACCCGTTTGAAAACGTCCATGCCAGTTTTTCCCCTTACCTACCTTTAGCCTACCTTTGAAACGACATTTAGCCCCCTTCCTGATAAACTAACATGACATGGTCCCAGTGGATGCCTTGGATCGTTAAGTTTCATATCATACCAATATCTTCACTCTAGTTTAAATGCGCCAGTGTAGTATGACTATACAATACCGGGAAACCTTCTAGGAATTGCGGGAATAATATTCAGAAAATTGTGGGAAATCAGTGTTTCTCTTATTGTATTGTATTTGAACTCTGAATACCCTGTTCATTTTGATCAGGATTCTGTTATAAGTGCTATATCAAGGCAGATCTTCTAAACTCTTACTGAATTTTGACCGAGTTCATTTTTATCTGAACTGCCTTCGTTTGCAAAATATTTTAAAGCAAAGTCATGAAAACTGATTAATTCTGGACATTAAAATGTACTGTTGATGTATCCCTCAGTCAGCTTAGCCCAGTGTGTAGGCTGTGTGGGCCCTGAACTGAGCATCAGGCCAGTGTCCAGAATGTTTGTCCGTCTGTGTGCGGCCCCTACGAGGAGGGTATAGACAATGCTATTCCAAGGACAGTAGGGCTGGAAAGGGGGCTGAGGGTACAGTGTTGGGGTTATAGAGATAATAATGTTGGCCCTGTGCTGGGTGTTTGATCACTAAGATCCCCTCTCCCTCCGCATCCTCATGAGCCAGATTTCTCCTTCCTTTTCTATAAGAGCTTAATCTACAGTGTGCAGTGCAGCCAGTTGGGGCTTTATCAGCTCTGTGAGTGCCTGCATATCAGCTCCAGCCTTGGCTCCCTTCGCTGGACAGACCTGGCTGTGTAGCCAGTCCACGCTCATATGGACATTCATAATATGCGCAGCCACAAGGCTAGTTCAAGTTCACACTCAGCTCTGAAAGGACTACAACAGTGTTTTTAGGGGAGTAGATTCACAAGTTATGAAAGCTACAGAATAGAAGACAGTATTAGCTTTCGATTGCTGAATAGTTTACTGTACTGGACTGATTCCAAAACATTTTTCAGCTTGTGATTATTTATAGCCAAGAAAGTCTTTCCCAGTGAACAGTTACATATGTCTATGAGCAATGAGCAGATCAATCAAAGAGTGATGTTCCCTTCTCACCATAGTGGAGCGAAGTAGTAAACAACTCTGTGCTTCTGTTTCTGCGGGCACCAATAAATGTGGCACCTAATTCTTTGAAACATTAGATTTTTGTATGACTTATCACTAAAATAATAATATAATAAATGAATATTAATAAGATTCCATCCATCCATCTGTTAGTAAAGCTAGACTATAGATCGAATCACGGTGAGATTGCGCTAACACAAAAAATGTCTCCTGGGTAGACAAATGGCAGTTGATTTGAATTATGGAGATATGTGAAATCGGCAAACTTGTTTAGTCATTTTCAGCCGTAACTGCTACGGTTAAAGATAAACTAGTCTATATCCACAACGTTCCACTTCCTGGATTGTTCAGGTGCCGCCAGAAATTCCGCCGGATGTCTTTTATTTCATCCGGATGTCCGTCCCCTTCCTCTTTCTTTGTGTTGGCGTTCTAAACTCCGGTGGATTTGTGAGGACTATGGTTAACTGCTCCTCAGATCTCTGCAGGGTAAATCCAGACAGCTAGCTAGACTATCTGTCCAATCTGAGTTTTCTGTTGCACGACTAAAACTACTTTTGAACGTACACATGTTCCACCAAAATAAGTTCCTTCCAGAGGCTATTTTGCAGAGGCATCCTTGCTTCGTGCTCCACCAATGACGATTGTGATTGGTTTAAAGAAATTTCAATAAACCAGAGCATGTTTTTCTCCCATCTCGGAATGCTGTGTGGACTAGCCAGATCCTCCTCCGCAGTGCTGTGGAGGAAGGTCTGGCAATGCGAGACTAAAGATAAAGTAAAATGGTGGTCTGGCCTATCTGATGTATTTTCTGTACTGTGTTGCTTTGCTAGCGTCTTTAATAAACCAACCATCTACTGTTATGAACAGCAACATCCAATGGATTGCTACTTTGGGTGGTGTCATTTTCTTTAGTCTGTTGTCCAACAGATAAATTAGCTCTCCAAGCTAACGTTAGTCAAAGTGTTGACATATGAAAGCATCAAACATGCATTTTAGATGAATGAGAGTATATCCAGTTGTTCCCTGTTTGATCAGTGCCGTTATATTATATATGGGACGCAGGGGTTTTCTACCCGGAAGTTATTGTAAACAAACAATTGTGATTGGGTCTATACTTTATTTGTCACATACATGTAGACATGTACCCATCCCTCAAGGGAGCAGTGGGCAGCCAATGACAGCGCCTGGGGAACAACTCCAGATCCTTGATCAAGGGTACTGACTGGAGAACCTAGTACATGTTTTTTGATGTCCGGAGCACACCCACGCAAACATGGGGAGAACATGCAAACTCCACACAAAAAGGCCCCGGAACGACCTGGATTCGACCACAGAACCTTCTTGCTGTGAGGCCACAGTGCTAACCATTGGGCCACCATGCTGTGTGTGTGACACCTCATCCTAGCATCTTATGGCTCCAACAATTCTGTGGAGCACTACCTGATTTCATATTCCAGTGATAGGAATTCAATGGTTCCTTTCAATGACTAGTTAAAATGTTGATGCAAGTTCACATTAAACTGTGTTGCGGCACAGAAATAATGCATGTGCATATGTTAAAATGGGCAGCATAACCCTTTAACATAATTTTAGGCCAGACGCTTCTGTGTTTGGGTTCCATTGGCTCCCATCCATTCAGACGAAATGGCATTCATTCCAGGAAATCATAAAGATACCATTCAGAGGCTCTGTTTTTATAATCAAAAACTTGGGGCTCCTCTATTTTCTATTATTTTTCCAATCAAAGCCGCAGTATTTCATTCCCCCTCAGTGTAAAAGATTGTTTTCCTTCAGCGGTATTGCTCATGCAATATAGACTGCGACCTCCACACGTTTCACTTCTATGGAAAACATTTTCCTCCCTCTACTCCTCCATGCACAATTAATTTCAGATGTCACTTGTAGGTGGCTGGTGAATTCCTGAAATACTTTAGTGTTTTTTTTTCTACGCCTCACTGTATTCCAGTAAGTACAAATTGGAGATCTGCGTGTAAGAAAGAGCGACGGAAATGAAATGAGACAGACTGAAAACAAGCCTTGTGCTGCCGGTGCCCTACAGAGAGGGACTTATTCAAACTTATTAAGCTGCTGTTAGGAGCTGGGAGAGGAAGGAAAACCATCCAAATGCCACCCTCAACTTGATTAAATTGCACAAATGACTCGGTGACAGTGGTCAGATTTCCATGTTGCCCTATATAAAGGCAGAGAGTCTTTTTATACATATTCCTTCACAACACAAAATCATTGTCAGAGTCCTGTGGACAAACTTGGGAATATGATAGCAGCACTTGAAAAGAGCCAAATTAAAGCAATAATGAATTACACATGACCATATAAAATGGTAGTAGTTTCACTGTACAGGGAAAGTCAGCTCAAATCAGTCCTCTTTTTTAAGCCCTCATAAATAAATGAATAAATGTTTCCTTCAAAGGTTTGCGGAAATGTTCAATGCAATCCTGTTAAGGATGACCCTAGTCTGGAGCGACGGCAGTTCATATACTGGTAACTAATCGCTGGAACATCCATCCCATGCACAGTATATTTAGGTCATTTCCTCTCTAACTGGGACGTTTTGGGACCGTTTGGAGGGATTGCTGTGGACGAAGTACACACGGAGATACCCTGGTAAGAGCCAATGAGGTTTAACCATGTATCAGCTAATTTAAATAGCTCACGTTACTGTATTGTGTCAACAGTTAACTTCCTTTAATTTTGTATGTGTTCTTCCCGAGATTCACCTAAACCTATCTCCACATGCAATGCAAGACTAGGATGACCCTGACTATTACCATGTCATATTTAAAGTTATTTTACTGTACATTCTTTCAGGCAATTAAGGGGAAGCTGAGCTCAAACTACATTAAAACACACTGACCTTTTCCTCATATTTGAGTCATTAAAAAAAAAAAAATCCTTAATAGTTTTTCTGAAAAATTCAACCAATTCCTCTTAAGGATGACCCTGACTATAACCATGTCTAATTTGAAGTTGTTTTTCTGTAGTCGTTTTTTTTTTTTTTTAAATAAAGGGAAAATCATCTCAAAATACATTGTAACACAAAATGTCCTCATGTTTAAACTCTCATGAAATATTATCCTTTAGGGGCTTTCTGAAATGTTCAAAGTAATAATGTTCAGGATGACTGTGGCTATGACCATGTACATCTGAAGAATCTGAATTTTACTATCTCACTCCAAAGTAAATTGAAAAGTTGGCAGCCCTGAGACCTTTTTGTCTGTATAGGAATCTCTGCATTCTGCTAAAGTGAACAACAAGCACAATGGCGTTAGGTTATTGGTCTACAACCAACTTCAGTCAAGGCTAGCTGTGGCTATCTCTAGCTGTTTTTTTGTCATTTTGGTCACTTTTTTTCAAAGTTCTTTTATAAAAATGTTTTCAAATGCTATAAAATTGAATAAAACACCCAAATTCATTGAAAGTAGTGAACTAATTGTTTCTTTTACTTGTAAAGAGAACCATCCACGTTATTTCTTTGGACGATTTGGTTGCAAGAAATGGTAGAAACCCAAATTTCTGATATAGAAACTTTTTGAAAATCGGTCAAATTTGACCAGAGGACAACAGGAAGGTTAATAACATTTTGACTAATTACAACATTTTGGCTTTGTAAGGTATTGTAAACTAATGCCTTTTTTCCTTCTGAGTCCCTGGAAGGTGGAGATGCTACAAGGGAAGGGCGGAAACAAGCACTTTTCATTGTGGGCTCGGTTCAGGACAATGCGGGTGTGAGGGTGGAAGCCACAAAGGCAGCTCTGTGTTTGAGCATGAGCTCCGAGTGGCTCTGCTGGCAGGCGCACATAGATCAGTATTGTATCTGTGGATAGTCCATGGGACCCAGCGCTTAGTCACACCCCCACAATGTCACATGAACCCATCCAGATGTGTTGAGAGTGCATCACGAGATAGGGAATCACATTTTTATTCAAAGAAAATGCCCCAAAAATAGGACAACTTACTGTATCTGTCTCAACACAGCATTGCTACGAGTGTCTGTTATCACAGAGAACAAGGCCTACACCTCATATTTATGTCTGCAGCTAAAATTGGGAGTGCAGGTTGTGTCTCACCTCTTGCACTCTGACATGAAAAATCGACACTGAGAGGTTGGATAAATATAGGCCTTGAACTAACTATAGAATGGAGGTACATACTTAGAATCAACCCAAATTCATAAAAACATCTGAAAAAACCTCCCAAGCTTGCTTCTGTCAAACGTGAAATTTCCTCGCCTCAAACAGCTCCTGATGCCTGCCAGCGGCACAACAGGATTGAGGTTAGCTGTGCAGGAATGAGAGAAAAAGGAACAAACACAAACTCATCCTCAGGAGTTTTATCCTATTTCTTGCGACACAAGAAATATTTCATATTTATCTCTCCCTTTGCCTCTACCCCTGATTTCCTCAAGATCAGGGAGAATAGCAGAAAAGGCAGAGATGAAACGCAGTTTACCGCCTCGCCCCCTCTTCCACCATCTCCCACCTTCCTCGTTGGCTCCAATTAAACTGGCCCTGGTTCCTCTTGCGTAATAAAACCCTAATAAAACCCCCTATCGGCTTCCTGTGCAAGTTCATAGTGTGGTTAATGAAGCCGCTATCAGCTCACAGAGCGGGACATGGTCTTATTAGAGTCAGTGGAATGTGGCGAGGCCCACTGGATCAGAGGCTCCTAGCTCATTAGAGAGCATCTGTAGCGGCCCACTTACATGGCACACTGGCTGATTGGGTGATAGACTGGCTGGCTGACCACACTGATTGACCCGTATGTTTTTAATGTATCCATTTTCTGCCAAAGTGCCTTGTTTACTTGGTTTCTCTTGGTGATTTCTAGCTACGGATTGGCTGAAATAATAGCTAATGCCGACCTTAAACCGACACACACAACTTTTTCAGCAATTCCACTGTTGCAGACTAATTTCCAAATCAGAAGGAAATCCTGAGAGTCTTGCTAGAGTTGGGGCGCGCTCCCGTCGTCTGAATGGTTTGGTGTAAGCTGGTCATAAAACTCAGTCCTAATCAGTCTTTTTTCCATCTGGATGTTCAGACAAAATCAAACGTATTTGATATTATCCTAGTTTTTAGTCTTTAGTTGTTGTCTTGCAATGTGTGACACTGCAAGATCCCCAGTCTTTACATATTCTGACAGTCTTTGACGTTAGATGTGAGATGATTGTCTTTAGATGTGAGATGGTGTCAGACTTTAGTCTTTTCTCTCTTTTAGTGGATGGTAGGCATAAGATGACAAGTTGACATTCAAAAGTAAACCAAGAGAACTTAAGATTTTAGTTGACTATAGCTTTTGTGAAATTGGTGCAGTCTGTGTGTTGCTTTTAGCTGATTCTCAACGCCTTCAAGTCAGATCAGTGGAGCTGGGTTGACGCTAGAGGAGGAATCTTTGAAATAAGAAATGTTCAAATCCTACATCGGACATTGTGGCTGCGCGACTGGTACAAGTCTGTCGCTGTCCGCAGCAGAGTCGCTCACAGAGTCGCTCACAAGAGTCCAAGTCAAGTCTCAAGTCTTTGAGCTAGAGACCAAGTCAAGTCTCAAGTCTTTGAGCTAAAGTCCAAGTCAAGTCTCAAGTCTTTGAGCTAGAGTCCAAGTCAAGTCCCAAGACTCTGAGCCAAAGTCCAAGTCAATTCTCAAGAATGGCACATTAATATTAATATACATTATTATTCTGTGTTACGTAGGTAGGTAGGTTACGCAGGGAGGGGGATAACATTCAACTCATCAGACATTTGCTTAAAATGAAGATTGTTCACAAGTCCCGCATCTCAAGTCTCAAGTCGAGTCTCAAGTCTGTGTGTCAAATCCGAGTCTCAAACTCGAGTCCCAATCTCTGGTCCGCGGACACAGAGTGTGGAAAGTATATCAGAGCCTCCCCGATGGGTGAACTGGGACTGTGTTGCCTGCTTGTCGGTAATGCTTAATGATCGGTTCACGAGGATCGACTATTGGTCAGAAAAACCCCTCTAAAATAGCATCCCTAGTTTACAGCCTACAAATCATAATTATACGGCTACTGTCATCAAGAAATAGCTTTGAACATTGGGAAACAGGATAATAATCTGTCATAGCATGCTGCAGATTTCAAATCTGCTTCATATGAACACACCTCAAGACAGAGTAGTCCACTAATAATTTAATCAAAGGATTAGTCAACCTTTAAAAATGTGACTTTTGCACTTTCCTAAATCCCAATTCCTTAAATGCCTTTCACGAAATGGGTATGAAAAAGCCATTTGTGAGTTGCTCTACATATGGAAGAAGAAAGCCAATAACACAGCAAGTACAAACGTTTTTTTTTCCCAGTGTTGGAAAAGTGAGAGCAATGCCAATGACTTTAAACATGTCTGCATATTCAGTACGCTACTGTCAGTGGAGACATTGATCTCTGCCTTTTTGATGGATTATCAACTGCTTCAACGTTTGTAGCAGATCTTTGCAAGGTGAATTATTCCGTTTAACTACGAGAGCTGGGTGAAGCTGCCCTGCAATAAGCGACAGTTCAGAAAGATAGTGCAGGAACATTGCTCTTTAAAGATTATGCCTCAGCAATGAATCACTCACTCACGTCTTTTATGTGCTCAGTATTATCGCCATAAACCCTTAAATATGGCTGTAATGTCACTATACCATACTACTTTTACCTTTCACTCCATGTGTTTAATGGGAGGGATCCATCTCGTGCATTATTTGGCCTTGCATGCTCCCCTCAAGCAAAGTCTAAAGGTCATATCGAGAGAGGTTATGAGGGTCGAGCTCCCTGGGGCTTTCACGTCAAGCATACCTAACAACCTGCCTTTTATTGTCCATTTCGGCCCTTGACTTTAATTTATGTTTATGTTTTGCATGTCTAATACCTCCTGGCCCAGTAGCCCTTTGCACGAGGAAGCATCCCATCATCTGTCTGAAGGGGCCCCTGAAATAGAGCATCATTGTCTGGGAGTCTGGAAGAGACTGATGTTGTGTGTGTGTGTGTTGCATTTCCACTGCTCCTGGGGTGGAGTTCATTAGAGGTCTTTTCACTGGAAACAAGGAGTAAAAAAGAAAAGAAGAGGGACAGAGATTAGATGAGAAGTGAGAGGGGGGGGGAGATCAGAGCCTGACTGGGGGCCCGGGATAGACGGGACTTTCCTCTACAGGGATTCATTATGGTAACACGATAGCCCTGTCTGGGATAATGGAGTGGGGAGAAGAGGAAGAGGCCATGCGGGCAAGGGCTGAGAGCAGCATGATGTTGATGCCTTTTTCCTGGACAGAGGCCCTTCTCCGCAAAAATCCAGCCTCAAGTACTCTGTAACAAGAGCTGTGTTGTGGTTCGGAGAAGGACCCATAAGCTGTTGTGTCGGGGATGGAGACTTTGTACGAATTCAGCTGATGTGGGGGCAGATAGGAGTCCTTGGAAAGTGATTATTCTCTGGATGTTGGAGTGCACTGAAAGCTCAATTTGCTACCACAGGAAAAACATTTGCTTATTTCGGTCTACGGAACACCCAAAAAAATTATTTTACCTATCGCATTTCATTTTACTTCCTCATGCGTGAATGTGAAAAAAAGGCAATTCTGTAAAGTGATTCATTCACAATTTTCTTTGATAAGAATGTGAATAAAGGGCCCTGTTTTCATCTGGGTTCATTTTTGCAAACATAATGTGCGAGCTGGGTCCAGGGCGTGCCTTCCTCTGCTGTGTTTAGGTAGCAGGCGTGGGGGTAAAGAGACACGGGCCAGAAGCCTCCACACTCCAACAGCAGATTTCAATTCCCCACCAGCGAGGCAGGTTAACCTATGCAGACACCAATATGTGAATGTGGCCAGGTTTATTTTCTTTTGATTAAATAGGCATTTGGGGCATTTGGGGCATGTGCAGCCGGGCTTGAGCCTCTATGATGCCTTTCTTTTCAGGGCCTTTGCCCTGGGGAGGGAGGGAGGGAGGGAGAGAGGAAGGGCGGAGGGAGACGAGGTGAGAGAGGAGCCGGATAGAGAATGCTGCAGTGAGAGAAGAAGTGGTAGTAGTGTGTTTCTTTTTTTTCCCCCACTTCTCTCCTCTATTCCCTCTGACACTAGCCTTCTCCATCGTCTCCTCTCCCATGTCAGAGCTCCGGCATGAAATTCCACACGTGCCTTTAATTTGGAACGGGGCAGCTCAGGAGTGAAGTTATCTTACTGCTGTGGAATTTTCCACTCTCGCCTCTGACGTGAGCCCAGAAGCAATTAGGCAAAATCAAGAGTGGGGATGTATTATCGGATTAAGAAAGCGGGGCGATGGCTGCCTGTGAATGAAAGTAAATGCGGCCCTCGCCTCTGTTTGTTCAGGTGTTCAGTGTTTACCGGAGAGAGTGGCAGGATGGAGAGATAACGACGAGAAGGTGAGAGGTGACAGAGGGATAAATACTGCAGTCCTCTCTGGAGTTTTATGCAGAAGGGGGCCGCAAGCACTGAGGATGCTTTGAGAGAGGATGAGTGAAGGATGAGAGAACATTCATGTTAACCTGGACGACCCATGCTCGTTATCTCACTTTCCCCCCTTCACTCATTCACGAAAATGTTTGCCCATTACCCCACACATGACGAGCCAAATCTCAACTGAGTCATGCCTTTTAATAGGCTTCCCGGCCATGTTACGTAAAAAATGGAAGAGACAACATTTTCTTCATCCCACAAAACAACTCCTCTTCCGTCCCACTCGTCCTCCTTTGGGAAATCTGCGAGCCACAAGTAACCCAATCACTGAATGCATGATGGATCTGTCAGACACGTTAGATCCGTGGCTCTGCATTTGACCGCCTGGCCTGCTTTTGTACTCACGTCCTTGGTTTTGGTTTTCTGCTGAAGAAAAAGCTGGGTTATAAAAAGAACAGTGGTTGAAGGCTTTTGAAGTTTTCCCCGAGAAACTGTGAAGAGGAGAGGGGAAACAGTTGGGTCCCTTCTACTTGAAATAGCAATTATGCTAAAGCTTTGATATTTTGGATACTGGGAGCATGCGTTCAAGCCTCCTTTTCTCAGCACTATAATACAGAGTGGGGGGAAAAAATCCCATTCTCCTGAATAATAACCACATTGACGCTCAGAAAAGATCTTTACACAAGAGTTCAGAGACGCGCGCTGCTTTTTTCTCTCCCAAAATCGGAGAATAAACCTCCTTTTCAAGCACTAATTGATATAGAATCTAATGACCAGCTCCTTCTTCCCTCTCTTTTAGAAAATGGCACTCTGCCAGCTGCACAGCTAAAAAGAGAATTGACTCTGTGTTAAGCAGCATCGTATGAAATATAGGCCCTGCTCTAGTTTCTGTTTGTCCAGGTCATAATCTGAGAAAAGCTCTGAAATATATTGGATCTGCAAAATGGGATTCTATCTTGACTGATATATTACAAATAGGAAGGGGATCATCAGGGTGCAACAGCACTTTGGCAGTCAGTCATCTTCTCCGTCATGTGTAGTCGGGAAAACATATGACTGTGCTGCAATGAGCTATCCTCAGGAAGTGAAGAGAGGACGACTGAGACCTTTGCACCAGTTTCAGTTACATGAAACCCACCTCTGCTGTCTGGCCAACTCCTACTCTCCACCCTGGGCTGCAAACGAAAACATGGGTGTGGGCCGGAGAAAGAGGGAAGGAAGGAAGTAATAGCCGTCTTTTTTTTTTGCTATTGAAGATATCCAGAGATTTAAAAATAAAAAATAAAAAAACTCACATTGCAATGTGATGACAAGCCACGTACGATCATGGAGACAGATTGGGAGATAGAGATTGAGATGATAGTAAGAAAAGAAAAAGACAGTGTGGCTGACACAGACTTGTGAAGATAGGTCTGGGGATGCAAGACTAGTTAAGAACTAAATAGAGACAGAAAAAGAAGGAATAGATGTGAGTAAGGCTCAGACATACTTTCTGCGTCCGTGGACAGTTGCGAACTTGTACCGGTCACACGCACGTGGTTGCATTCATACTACAATTGAGGGTCTAGTTCAGGGATCTTCAACAGGGGGTCTGGGACCCCCAGGGGGTCCTCCAAGTCAATCCAGAGGGGCCTCCAAATTATTGTTAATTTTTAAAAAAATTAAAAAGTCAACATATTATTAGCAAATATAAATCCACTGATGGTAGGCTTACTGGCCTATAGGTAATGTAGTCACTAAGGTAGCCATCCACAGATAGAGTTCATCCCAAAGGATTGACTGTTTCACTTTTAAGGGTTAACATTAAAACATGATTTATAAAATCATGCCAACAATTATTAGGCTTTGTATTCTATGCAAAAAAGGTATCTATAAATGCTTTAATAAAAATTATTGTAGGACCAGATTAATATGCAACTTCATTTTATACAATATAGGTAGTAGGGGGGGTCCCTGATCTGTCTTTCTTTAAGTTAAGGGGTACTTGGCTAAGAAAACGTTGAAGACCCCTGGTCTAGTCTATATTCACAACGTTTCACTTCAGCTTAAAAAGACTAAAGACAAAAAAGACAGGAAGTAGAGGTGAGACGTAGCGCAGTGGGTTGTCCGGGCCGGCTACCGGCTCGGTGAGAGTCTGTGTCCTCTCCCTGAACTCAGACACAAGGAGGTGGCACTGCCGTCTGCCTCTCAACACTCAATATCAATAACCGCATTGGACATCACAGGAGGAGGACGTTAAGAGGAAGGGGTGCTTCTGCACTTGTGAAGTCGTGAGGAGGTTTAATGGTGGGGTCAGACTGCTCGGCTTAAATTTTGCGGTTAGAACGCGGACACCAAAATCCTCCATCGGTCACTAAAGGGTCATTTGCTTTGGTGTTCTGTAAAGTGAAAGGTATTATCTAAAGTAAGAAGAAAAAACATTTTAGTGAGCCAAAAGCTACAGTATGAACTACTGTCAGCGTGAAATCCTTAAATCAGCTTTACTGGATCAGAAGAATAAAAAGCCTTGCTGCTACTGGCTGCATTGTGTCTGCAATATTTGGTGTTTGACCCCTGAGCGTCATCAGGATGGTGAACATAGCTTATAGACAGCAGTAATTTAGTTTAATTTGTGTGGTGTATCGGCTATTTTTATGTCAAATTTGATGTGCTTCCAGCCAGGGTTCATGTAAGTGGCCGGTATACTTGCTTCACTCAGCAGCATGGGGGCATACATTTCATCTAACAGATGAGGGGGACAAAAACATAATATTTCTCAAGAGCAATTATTGCAGGGAACACAGATAATACAAAACTGTACTTGTATAGGATATGTGTAGCTGTGGAACTCCAGATGAGTGACATGGTTCGGCTCATTTTCTATAGGCCTAAGCAGTAGCTTAAAAACACAGTGAGTGGAATTAGCAGGCTAGCTAGTTAACTATCCATCAAGGTACCAAACTAGCTTAGCGACGTTATAACTGCTAACCTAGCGGACTCGTAGCCTGGTGAGAGCGTCCCGATCTGGCGAGCTCCAGTTTTCCCCTCGCAGATCAGTCTGGCATCTTGAGATAGAGAAAATTTGGAGCTGTTCGCCAAACGACCGACCAATCAGCGTGGTGATAGACAGATGGTTTCATCCAATCAGCTAACCAGTATTTTCAGACAGCGGTAGCCCTAATTCTGTTAGCCGCTTGCTAATGCTTTTTTCTCTTGGATCCTTCTTTTGGAATATGGACCGGGAACCTGAAATGGGGCCTTTTATTTGTAAATTCTCGTTACACAAATATGTTCAAATCTTCTTTACCGACATGTTGCTAGCTTGCTGAGCTTGCTTTGGCCATACAAACTTGTCCAACAACCTCATTTACTGACTCTCAAATACAATGTTAGTAGCAAGTAGTCAACATTGTCATTTGCTTGGATGCGGTGCACATATTTTGTTTCGCTTCATAGTTAGTTAGTGAGTTAGTTATTCTTGTTATTATACTTTGTAGTTGTAGTATTTAAAACATGTTTGAGGACCTTTTAAGACATTTCTGCTTTTTAATAAAAAAAAAAACACCATATTTTTGTTGTACTGCACATTGCTGCAGCTCCGCTTTTCACCCTGTGTGTTGAGCTCTCTGTTTTAGCTACAGAGTGAGACCTCTCACTTCTGTTCCATCTTTGTTGGGAGTTGCACATGCTCAGTAGCTAGGTAAGGACTACTAGCCAGTCAGAAGCAGAGTATGATAGCGTGCCCTGACAGTATCTAGGTAAGGACTACTAGCCAGTCAGAAGCAGAGTATGATAGCGTGCCCTGACAGCAGTGATGCCACGTAACGCATTACTCTAATCTGAGCACTTTTTTCAGTAACGAGTAATCTAACGCGTAACTATTTCCAAACCAGTAATCAGATTAAAGTTACTTATCCAAGTCACTGTGCGTTACTATTTGTCATTTTCCTTAGTAAAAATATATATTTTTGCTTTCTTCTTGCGTCTCGGGGAGTGAAGTCACGTATGCGACAAGTCACGTTTTCAGCATGAGGACAGTTCACGTGTACCACGCAGCGACACAAACGAAAACAACAATGGAGGGAGGAGAGAGATGCGCGTTTTCTAGCTGGAAATACAGTCACTATTTAGAGTTTGTGTTAGCTAAAGACGGCAACATTAAGGTTGGTTGTACACTCTGTGCTGGTGGCTACAAAGTGCTATCTAGCTACAACAACACTTCGTCAAATTTGAAGAACCATTTGGAGTCGCAGCGCTGCAGTCAAACTTACAGAGCAAGTCCCAGCAGGTGGAGCGAAGCAGAGAGCAGGAGGTCCCCCACCACCCAAACAACTAAAGCTGGACTTCGGTGCAAAACCAGTAAGTGGAGAGTTGAAGAAGTTGGTCGGGCAGTAGGCCTATGTTGTAGGGGAAATGCTGCTCTTAAACACCGTTGACTCGCTCTCTTTGGTGCCATAATAAACCAGATCCTACTTCTGGCAATGCCAAGCTGCCTCATGGTAAACCGGTTGTCATGTTTATGTTGAGGCTGTGGGGGTGTTGTCGGCAGCTGCCGCATGTAACTAATAAAGTAACTTGTAATCTAACTTTGTTACTTTTAAAATCAAGTAATATGTAAAGTAACTAAGTTACTTTTAAAATCAAGTAATCTGTAAAGTAACTAAGTTACTTTTTCAAAGTAACTGTGGCATCACTGCCTGACAGTAGCCTACCTAGGTAAGGACTACTAGCCAGTCAGAAGCAGAGTATGAGGGCGTGCCCTGACAGTACCTAGGTAAGGACTACTAGCCAGTCAGAAGCAGAGTATGAGGGCGTGCCCTGACAGTACCTAGGTAAGGACTACTAGCCAGTCAGAAGCAGAGTATGAGGGCGTGCCCTGACAGTACCTAGGTAAGGACTACTAGCCAGTCAGAAGCAGAGTATGAGGGTGTGCCATGCTAGCAGCTAGGCGAGCATTATAACGTGTGTTCCAAAGTGACCCACGTTGGTCTCTGAAGTAAAGGCTGGACTACAATAGAGCTGTTTGGAGCAGTTGGTGAACAGTGGTTTCTGATGGAGATGGTAAAGATGATGGAGGTTGGCTTTGTAAACCTATAACATGCACAAAAAAGATAACACAATAATGGAAAGGGAAAAAGCCAAAAAGCATAATATGAGCACTTTAAATCCAGACAGCTAGCTAGACTATCTGTCCAATCTGAGTTTTCTGTTGTTAAAACTACTTTTGAACGTACACATGTTCCACCAAAACAAGTTCCTTCCCAAGGCTATTTTGAAGAGGCACCGGGGCTCTGTTTGGTGCTTAGCACCGCCCATCACGATTGTGATTGGTTTAAAGAAATGCCAATAAACCAGAGCACGTTTTTCTCCCATCCCGGAATGCCGTGTGGACTAGCCAGACCTTCCTCTGCAGCACCTAAAACAATGAGCTTTGTACATATACATATGTTATATAGCTAAAGCTAATTCTGGCCTACTTTCATATAAAATACAGCTGACAGACTCATTTAAAATGATATCCCATATACCGGTAGAACCTGGGGCAATTTCTTATGTTTCATCACAAAATACAGTAGGTCAGCTGATCGTGTGTTGATTTTATTATTTGTATTTTTTTTATTAAACATGGAACAATGGGCTGAAAATAGTAAGTAAATTTGACTTGGAGTCTATTGGCTCCATCTTACTCCATAAAAAAAAAAATGAAATGTTCATTTAGACAGACGTGAAAGGACAAAGTGATAGATGTGAGGGGCCAAGCAGACCCAGGAGAAATGGCAGGATTTAGTGAAAGCATGTGGTTCGGGGAGAGAGGGACTTAAACACTCAAATATCGCCGGGCGATTCTAAAACTAACATACCCCAAATCAAAACGTAATCTTTAGGCGCCTAGGCTTACTGAACCGTACCATTGAGCTTGCCATGTGGCGACCATCCAGAACCTGGCGCCCGTGACCCGTTTTAATGGCTCGGACCGAAGTTGAAGAAGTACTCTGCCGTGAGCGATGTGGAGCGGGCCATCGTTGTTGTTTTTGGAGTCCAGGGTTACCAACTGTGAACTTCGCTGGTTCCGTCCAGACTGGGCCTGCTGAGCCGTGCTCTGGCGCTCTCACCAGACCCTCAGCGCACTGCTCCGCTCGCCTGCCTGCTGGGCTTCCTGTGCTGGGGGGAGGGGGCGGGGGGAGTTAGAGCGGGAGGCGGGTGGCAGGCAGCCAGGAGCCAGGAGCATGTGTGAGCAATCTGTAGAGCCACAGCAGTCAGTGTGTGTGTGTGTGTGTGTGTGTGTGTGTGTGTGTGTGTGTTTGCGAGGGTGGGGAGGGGTTGCCATACCTGCTCTGTGTAATCACGTCTTAATCATACCTTTCCAATGTCACTCTCTGCATTTAGCCGCATGCAATCTTCCAGCAGACACTTGGTGATGAAAGGTTTCAGCTTGAAGCGTTGTTTCCTGTCAGTTGAGGTCTGAAACCAGAGTCAGTTTATTGTTCTCTTATCAGCACTAGGAAAGAATTCTCCCCCAAATTCACATTTGATTTCCATTTAGAACACAACATGTACAAAAGGCTGATTTCTCTCAGCCTTTTTTTTTTTTTTTTTGCTTTGTTTTTTTTGTCTAATGCCCAGATTAGTGTTTGCTATTGCGGAAGCACGCAAACCAGTGACCCTGATCCCTCAGTCCATCCCCACGACAACCAACCCCCGAGGCCTGGAGAGCCTCTGAGCCCTGACCCATGAAAGTGACCGCCCAGCCCTCTGAGATTAACCCCCTGACCGCTACCTTCGCTAATATCTGACCTGCATCCAACCCCCACAGAGACACAACAGAGCCCCATTCACATGATAGATTCCCTGGCTGCCCCCGTTAGACAGACACTCAGGGTGCTGTGGGCTTGCGTTGGGGCTAGACCAAACATTGCACTTTACAGTTGACTCCAGCATGCACGTGCTGCAGCGAGACATGACTCCACTCTGTTTGTCCCAGAGCAATTTATTTGTATAATTTCCTCTCCACCAGCGGGACAACACACTCCCTTCATTTCATAACATAGCGTAGCTGTGGATCAGAGCTGATCTACTCCCCCAAATACGGAGCACTGTAAGGACCTATTAGGGACCGGTGTGTTGTTTATGGAAATGCTTTTTTCATCCCGTGGGCGCTATCTGTAGCGAACCGTTGCCAACTTGGACTTGGCACATAGCTTGAACTCCTGAAGTCAGTCTGTATGTGAATAATGTGTGGCGGTATATTCCAAAAAAGCTGGTTAGTGCATCAACCCCAAAGCAACACGCTCCCTCCTCCGACCTACATGGTAGCCTATTAAACTGACATGACAAATGGAATATCTTTGCTCTACAAACAATCAGCACGTGGGTGTAAACTTAAAAGCTCATGCTATAATTATGATGGATGCCTTTTTTTTTTTTTTTTTGTACGTGTTGCTGTCAGCGTAGCGCTCCAGGGCAAAAACTGCTTATTGATGGAATCAAGCCGTCTTGAAGTTTTGCATTTATAGTGTGCTATCAGGTTTGTTTTGGAGTGCTATCACAAAGACATGCTATCGGTGTTCCCATGCTGTTATCTCTTGGAATGTGGATGGACACTGGCTGGGTTCCCACAGAGACGGGATGGGTGTGTCTCCCTACCAGAGACGCTGTTCAGAGCGAAGCTAAGGACGCGGCAGAAATCACAGTTTGCCTAAAAATCAAGAAGTGGCAATGACGTCTGGATGTCGAGACTGACTCCACTGAGTGTGTGAGATAAAGACGGGGGAGGGAGAGAGGACTCAATGCAAAAAGGAATTCATCTTGTTTAATATATTGAATTACAAGAAGGGAAATGCTGCCTTAAAACAGACATTCCATTGAATGCACTGAACATACATATATATTTTTTTAATTTTGTAATTCAAATTCACAAGTCGCCAGGATGGCCGGAATACTGATGTCCTATCTGCAAGCAACAATCCGGCAAACCCCACCACCATCTCCTGCAGACCACTAAACAGTCCTCTGTCAGTTATTTTCCATATTCAATTAATTCAACTGTTCAATTTTTGGTCAATTTTATTTTAAAGCAGTAATGCACAATATTTTTGCTTTTTTCTAAGAGCATTTTCTCATTTGACAGGAATAAAATTCTGGTGAGAAAATCATTTAATTCCTTTTCAAACGTATGTATTTTAAAATGTTTAAAGTCTAAAAAAAGCTGACTCAGAAGAGCGTACTATAAGAGTTACCTTAATATGATCTAATATTGGTTATATATATATCTTTATAGCTGCATTTTTAATATCTTGGTCACTTGGGGGCAGTAGAACAAACTGTAAACTCCAACAACACTGACATATTATCATAAAGGTGTTGTCTATTTACACATTAAGCAGACCAAACAAACATGAGCATTCATTTGGAGTTGTGTTTCTGGCCACCTGGTAAATGTAAGTCCTCTAATCACTCTCTTGTACCTCTGTTTTGGTCTCTACTAGTCTTTTAACCACAACGTTTCATTTTCTGGGATTGCTCCGGTGCCGCTGCTCAGGATGCTGACATCCCTAAACTCCTAGAGCGTGACGGTGTGATAACATAGTTTTTCCAGGTGAGAGCTGCGATCAAAGCAACATATGTTGTGCATTGCATTCTGGTTTACAGTGGCCACAGCTGCTTGAGAAACTGGGATCTTTACCTCTTCAGCAACAGATTTCTGTCTTTACGATTACTGAACTGATTGGTATTAAATGGTGACTAAACAAAGATGGTCTTCATTTTTGATTAATCAATATTTGGCTAATGAGAATAAAACCACGAAACAGAATGTTACATCACCAACAACTGTTTGTAACAGCACTAAAGTGTTTAATGGTGGGCTTTTTTCTTTTAATCCACTTTCCCTTGCAGGTGTCCAAGCATTCTTCACTGCCCCACATAAACACAGCAAAATCATTCTCCAGGAAGCAGAAAATCTTTTCTCACTGTCAACCTTTACACCAAAGCACTTGGATCAATATTTTCATTGTTGGCTTTTACCTTGTCTCATTTTCACAGACATCAGCAAGGTTGATGTGGCCGGACGGGGAAACCCCGTAGTACCCGCTAACTGGGGGAGGGTGGGGAGGCTGTAGAAAACGACCACTAAACGAGCCTCCAAAGGGCCTCGCTACGTTGGTGGTCCGCCCCGCCCCAGATTTTATGGCCCAGTCTAGTCAGTGCTCTCGGGTCTTTCTTGGATAGCAAAAGGGGCAAGAAGAAGTGGAATGCTGTAATGTGTTGCATGTGCGGAAGCACCCTGATGTGTATTGAGGTCTCTTCTTCTACTGTTAAGCCGGCACGCACACATGGCCATCTGTTGTGGGATGACACTGTGTGAAATTAAAGTGTAACTTCCGTTTTTTTTCAACCTGGACCCTATTTGCCTGTGTTTTTGTGTCTTAGTGACTGATGGGAACAACAATCTTTGACATTGGTCCAGTATAAGCGAGAGCGCTGCAGTCAGCAGTGCTTGTTTTGACATGATCAGATTAATATTCTACATGTCTGACAACAGTATGGAAAGGGTTTCTAAGGAGGTCAACCTTTCTGTTAAAGAGTAAAATCCTTTTTTTAAGCATTTGCTAAACCTACCAGACTCCATTTAAATAAACAGTAATTTTAGCATCGTAAAATACACTTCATTCAAAGTCGACAGAAACAAAATAAAACTATGAAAAGCTGTTTTGAGTCGTCTTTCCACTTTTTCAACCATCACAACTCTAGTTTTGGTTGAAATAAACACATAGTTTACTGATTTACACGTAAAGATATGTTGGCTCTATACACGCTAAAAGTATTGATTTTTAAATGGAGTCTGGTGGGTTTAGCGCTAGCGACCTCAGAACTGTTTCTGGTAAAACAGAAAGGTCTTAAAGAGGTTTTTAAAATGCCTATCTCTGTAGGGATCCTTTTCATAATGTTGTCAGACACTTAGAATAATAATCTTAGGCTTTCAGTGACAAAAAAGCACTTTCAGTGGACCAAATTGACAATGCGCATTTGCCCCATAGGCTTAGATTGCAACCCGGTCTGTGGCTGCCGGTTCCAGCGTTCACCCAATGTGTGGGAATTTCTCCCATCTAGCGTTGAGATCATATATCGCAATCAACTCTCTCGCGCCACGCAGTTCAAAGTACGTATTACAGCTACGGTAGCCGTTCGGCGTCTCTTTCGATCCCCTTTTCCTTCATCAGGTCTTTCCATCTTTGGAAGGCAGCTCCAATGTTCACTCTTTTTTTCTGATTACGCCGGTCTCTTGCTCTTTTCAATATCCTTTTTCTTTTTCTGGGCGAAGAAGAAGACTCCTGTTCCTGAAATTTGGATTTTGAATACGTGTGGTCCTCCATGTTTCCTCCTTCAGAATTACCCTTTAAACACCAGTTTTAAAACATGAAGAACAAGATGAATACCAAGAAAAAGATGAGGGAAAGAAATAATGATCATCATAATAAAATAAGTGCCAGCAGATTGTAAAGCGGTTTTCATTATTAAGTAAGTAAGTAAGTAAGTAAAAGTTTGTAAATCACTTTTCACAGACAAAGTCGCAAAGTGCTTCACAGGCCGAATAAATACATACATTAAAACAGATTAACAGTCATAAAAAGCACAATAAACACAATAAATCTTAGTAAAACACAAAATCATAAATACAAAATAATATAGTCTGCAATTTGGCTAGATAAACGCCTGATTAAAAAGATGCGTCTTGAGCAGTTTTTTTTTTTTAAGATTTCAACAGATGCAGACATTCGTAAAATATGTGGTAACACGTGCCCAGTCTAGGAGCGATTGTTTGAAAACCTCCATCACCTTTTGTTTTCAGTGTAGTACGGGGAACAGCCAGAAAGCCCTGATGTGATGATCTCAAAGATCTGCTGACAGTATAAGGGTGCAGCAGATCACTTATGCAAGCCGGTGCCTGACCATTGATGGCTCTGTAGGTAACAAGAATTTTGAAATGGAGCAACCTAGCAGCAGCATTCTGGACCAATTGTAAATGATCTACAGATGATCTAGTGAGGCAAGTAAAAAGAGAATTACAGTAATCCGAAGAAGAAACAAATGCATGTGTAATAATTTCTAACTCAGTGTAGGATACAACACGCCTGAGTTTAGTTATGTTTCTAAGGTGGAAAAAAACAAGTGCGGGTTAGTGACTTTACATGTTTGTCAAGGCTCATGGCCTGATCTAAAGTCACACCAAGACTTCTTAGGCTGGAACTGGAGTTTAGTGAATAAATACTGCTAGCCACCTCCAACAGTGCTGTCCAACAATCAAAACCTCAGTTTTCTCGGCATTTAACTGAAGGAAGTTACTGGCCATACAGTCTTTTATAGCAGACAGACACTCCTGTAAAACAATTAGATGATCAGTCTGGTTGGGTTTAAAAGATAAATACAATTGAATGTCATCCGCATAGCAGTGGTTATAAATACCTGTAAATTTACTGATATCTTGTCCAAGTGGAAGCATATAAAGGGCGAATATAATTGGTCCCAGAACCAAACCCTGGGGGACCCCACATGTTACAGCAGTGAACTCAGATATGTAAGGGCCAATAGCCACAGAAAAACTCCTATCTAACAAATAATAAGAGAAGGGCTCAAGGGCTCTCCCACACCCTACATTATCCCATCTCCCCTTGGCTACAGTGTCAAGGCTCCATGGCCGCCTCATGTCCCTGACTCCCACCACTGTCCCTGAGCTGCAGCTGGACGGCAGATTAATGCAGTTTACAGAGGAAGAGGGAGGTGGAGGTGGCTGGTTGCTGGCTTCAGATCACAGGTTGTGTGCATACAAACCTCAGAGCAAAACAGGCTATGCCAGGCAGCCCCAGATCTGCCCTGCAACGTGACCAAGTTCTTATCCTGCACACTACTCCATTTATGTTTTTTTTACCAGCACACATGTCACATTGGTGATTGATTTAGATTTTTGCAGAGCCCAACATTCTATTCTGTTCATTTGAGAGAACAAATGTCTTATTTATGTGTACTAAGTATCAGTGTTGTAGTACTCAAGATCAAGACCACTTTTTGAAGGTCTCGGTCTTGTCTCGGAATCGACCACATTTTACTTGGTCTTGTCTTTGGATGAAGAGGACTCGGGATTATATTTCAAGACCGTTCAAGACCTGCAGGGATATCCCTAAATTGCCTTTGTATAGTATGGGGGTGGTGATGGCGCAGTGGATATGACACATGCCTTTGGTATGTGAGAACTGGGTTCGATTCATCAACCAACGTGTCCCAGCAAGACGCTTAACCCCTAGTTGTTCCAGAGGCGTGCGACCTCTGACATATATAGCAATTGTAAGTCACTTTGGATAAAAGTGTCAGGTAAATGACATGTAATGTATCATCTGATTTACTGTACGTGTTAACATCAT
The DNA here is from genome assembly GCF_004354835.1 of Perca flavescens. Lineage (NCBI taxonomy): Eukaryota > Metazoa > Chordata > Actinopteri > Perciformes > Percidae > Perca > Perca flavescens. The sequence continues at coordinate 2,820,461 of NC_041352.1, forward strand.
TAGTGTGATTGGACGTAAAACATTCCTGCTTCAAATGCAACCAATAACTTGACTCATTTCTAGTTTGAAATGTGTTACTGTTAACCCCTGTTCCCTGCCCCCTTAACATGTACTCCTAAAGTGAATGTAGCTGACAAAGTGATTTAGCGAAAATTAGCTATACATATTGGTGTATATATTGTATGTTTCAGTTGTTTGGTCTGGTCTTGGTCTTGAATCGGTCTTGCCCTGCCGTGGTCTTGGTCTTGACGCTGTTTCTACCCCTCAGAGTCTTGTTCTCGACACACTCTGGTCTTGGTAATGACTTGATCTCGGTTTAGGTGGTCTTGACTACAACACTGCTATGTATGCAGGTTTCGCCATCTGTGCTCGTCATTGTATCTAGAGTAACCTAGACACCCAACAGTATGTAGGGTAACCACACTCAACCGTGATGTCATGGTGTACTGATACACTGTTGGTGGGGACCATAGACTGTATATTAACAGTCTATGGTGGGGACGTGTTAAGGTAAACAGTAGAAATACAGTGTTCACATTAAAAAGCAATTCACCAGGAATGTGTGCCAGCATGACAGTGAGGGTCAGACAAGAGATTGCACCTAAAAAGTTGGAAGGATTATTTTGTTGTGCAGCAGAACCAGCCTGACGCATAAGTGAACTAAGCGGCTGCTTAGGACCCCTGTGGCCGAGTACAGCCCCTTTAAGTTGATGTGCTAGCTTGCTGTGCATCCGTCTCCAGTCTCTCTGTCTGGTTAAGTCAGTTTGAATCATGATGCAGCTGGAAAAGTATCGTTATCTGTAATTTAAGTTTGTCAGTAGAGGAGTTGCTGACTTCAGCCAGTAAAAGCACAGACTTTGTTTTATTGGTTAATTGAAATAAATGTATGTTCTTTAACATATGGTTGCCTTTATTATGTGGTTTTGGTTGTGTCATGTCCTTTCTTCTTTCTGAAACCAGAACACAACAAAATGTTGAAGATGACTACTTTTCACTTCTGCCACCTAAACAGAAGTCAATAGTTGTCTTATGTTACTATTTTTAAGTTACATAACATAGGTAGGGTAGGAATTTGGCATAAACAGCATTACTAATCCTAAAAACCTATTTTTTTGAGAATGAATGGCGATATTTCCCCAGAAATACAACTTTTGCTCCATTGATTTGCAGGTCCAGTCAGAGAGAGTTGAGGGGAAATGACACAAAGTTATTTTAAAAGTAAAAAAGATTTGGGGCTTTTGAGAAAACATACGGGGCTAGAGCCCCTTCGCTCCACCCTTGGTTACAATAAGGGTGAGGCCCAAAACCAAATCCTGCTAAGTGCCGTAGGCCGTTACATTGTTGTGTAGTTTACTAAAACCTTGTATTCAATAAACTAAATGTGTTTTGTGTGCAAAAGTAAAAAGTCCAATATTTGCAGTAATATATATTGTAAGAGTAAAAAGTCCAATATTTCTCTCTGAGATGCAGCGGAGTAGAAGTAGAAAGTGGCATGAAAAGAAAAGACTCAAGTGAAGTAAAAGTACTTCAAATTAGTACTTTAGTACAGTACTTGAGTAAATGTACTTAGTTACATTCCCTCACTGGTTATAGTTATAGACAACAGGATGTAGATACAGCTGATACACAGGGACTGTACGGCACTGGAAGTCAGTGAAGTAGTACATTTGTCCTGCATCAGTCATCACAGCCTCTTCCCTCATTATGTCTCTTCACCGTGGTGCATTGTGTAATCCCGGTGTGTGTTTGTTGAAGAACAATACATGTTAGGAATATGATTCTCGCAGTACATACAGAGCACATGAACTGATTAGATACTGGAGCACCTAGATGCATACATTTGCATACTAATGAAAGCACCGCATCCCTTTTAATGCTTTAAGATCCTATTAATAATGGTCATGTGTTGACTTGGACATATGTGCTAATTACTGCATCAATGTGCTGAATTATTGACCTCTGGCATTACAGGTTCTGTTTAATATATTATGGTGATTAGAATGAGGATGGCGGGCAACTCAAGTGCCTCTACGGTATATTGTAAAGCTGTACAGTTCAGCTTGAGGTTGGAGCAGTTTAGGCAGCAGTGATTCACTAGCGCTACATCTGTATTCCGCAGCCTTGGTCTTATGGCTCAGAGTAAACTCTGGAAGAATGATTTAGCGGTGATGCACTGTGTTTGACCCTGTGTTCTGCTTCCGGTCTGCTTCGATGGACTCGCAGTGAACTGGGCAATTGCTGATAATGTTCGTAAATGAGTTGCTGGAAGCCAGTGGAACGTGTTGAGCGATGTGTGCGTATGCAGCTGCGTCGTAGGAGGTCTACACATTGTTGATTGGTAGCAGACCGAATCGGGCGGGGCGGCACAGCACAATGGAGCATCCAGATCTAGGGGCCATCCACACGGAAACGTTTTTTTGTGCAAACGCACATGTTTTGCATCGTTTGGGCCGACCGTCCAGACGAATCCTGCAAACGCACTGCCTGAAAACGCACTTTTTTGAAACCAGGTCTCAGGGTAAAAAAATCCGAAAACGGCTCTCGTTTGGCTTCGTATGGATGGTGAATACGGATCCGTATCGATGATGTCATCGCCACACCCCTCTTTTACACCCTCTCCCACAGCTGCTGACGCACACAACTGCGGTGAAGCTAAGCGAGCATGTCCCATCTCCATGGTCAAACCAGCACACTATATCTAAATACTGTGTCTCTGCTCCCTGACCCTTCCCTCTGGATTCTACACAAGATATATTGCTAACTTTATGTAGCCAATGTTAAACATCGCTAAAGTAGCTGACCGCTACAGCAGCGAAGTAACCATTGACGTAACCTTAACGTTAGCTGCTATGGCTATCTGTTTATAAAGTGGAAGTAGACAACTTATCAACTAGCTAGCTAATCTGTCTGCTTATCAACTCCTTGAACGGATTATAGTAACTTTTACCACGGCTTATTGTAGAAAGGCTACTACAAGAAAAACGTATAGATTATTAAAAAGACATCATTCATGGATCATTGATGTTTGTTTGACTCTGCTGATGTTAGAGCTAGCAAACGTTAGCGCGCTAACGTTAGCTCGCTGCTAGCGCGCTGCAATCATGCAAAATAAAAAGCAAAGTGGAAGTGACCATGCTCTTCTTCTCCGTTTTTTGGTGAATTTCTGTAGCAGAAACAGCGCCGCCTATAGGCCTGGCATATGAAGTAGCGTATTGAGTCATTTACAAGTGGATTCGTTTGGACGCAACTATTCTTGAAACGAATCCAGGGAAGACGGGTAAAAACAAGATCGTTTTGGTACGTGTGGACGGGGCCCTAGTCTAGGCTTCCTGCTGTCCCCCGTCGCATTGTTTACACCTACACAAAGTGCTGGAGAGGAGCAGTCATCCAGATGCATGAATTATAAATATGACACAGACGACACCCTTCCCAGCTCCGTCCCACACCGTGCAGCGCCGCAACTAAAATAATGAAGCATCCACGGGCCATATGAGAGTTGCGGATTGGGTCTTTGACTTCATCCTTGAGCGATTCCTCGCCGCAGACCTCCAGCGTTGCACTGAACAGCACAGAGAGCTTAGATTCCATTCAGGATCAACATGCTAAAAAACAACAAACGCTTTTAGTCCTCTTGGCTCAACTTCTACGCTCAATCTTTACCTCTCCAGAGCGCTTGCATTAGAGCTCTGCAAAAATAACACTGTGTCATATTTCCCTTGCCCAAAGTGATTTAATGTTCAATTGAGCTTACAAAAAGGCCAGTGGTTTTGTTTTGATACACTCCGGACACACCTCTCCCACTTATCCATGCTCTACCTCCCAGTTTCTACCTGCTTATTTATTTCTCTTCTCTTCTATTTTTCTCTCTTTTGGTCAGTTTCTCTCAAATTTCTTAATCATACCAGGCAACATTTACCAAGAACTCAAAATTATATTCCTTAGAGCAGAACATTCAGGTAAGCCTTTTTAAGTGCAACGGGACTTATGTAACTTTATTGAAAGTGCTTCTCATGCCATCGGCTCCCACTCCGCTCCTGCATAACCCATCCATTAAAATAAAGTAAGAAGTAAGTAAGAAATATGAGTTTTGCCTAGTTTCTTGCATCCTGGAAGAGTACCGTTTTCTTTGCTATAGTAAGCAAAGCCCAGGGAGTATGTTGAACAGCTGGGTGTAGGAATGGGTGCAGATAGGCTGACACTATAATTAGTCACTGGAATGGTTTCGTGGAAAGCTAACAGTGACCGCTGTGAGTCCTCAGGGTGGAGGAAGAGAGTTCCTTATCCCTGAGCAACATGTCGAGAGAAGGAGGGAAACTGCTGAGGAATCCCAACCGTGTCTAACATCTGTGTGTGTGTGTGTGTGTGTGTGTGTGCGTGCGTGCGTGCGTGCGTGCCTGCGTGCGTGCGTGCGTGCGTGCGTGCACTCTCCATCACCCGCTGTCGCTCTTCCATCTCTCACGCCTGTTGGCCCCCACAAAGCGAAACATACTGCTAATGTCTCTTCTGGGAAGCATGGATGTCGTTCCGTGTGTTTGCGTGCATGCTGAAGTGTGTGTGTGACTCTACAGTACTGCATGTCACACTTCAGACTAAGTCTTGCACATATACCATCTGCTGAAATTAACCGGCACAATAAAAAGTTGCAGGTTTTAGTTAAATAAACATGGTATCATCACCCTTTGCTGTTATGGAATTCCATTTTAGTTTTGATAAGAAAGACTTTACACAAATTGTGCAATCCTGTGGTTTTGGTCAGTTTCAATGTTCCCTTCCTGCCTCTTGTTAACTGAACCAGTGCTCTGCTCACCCACTGAACAATGAATAAGGAGGGGGCCCAGTGTAGTAGACTAGATGGAGAGGTTTTTCTCAGAGTGAGTATGAGCTTTACAGCTGACTCAAGTGAGGGTTTTCTGTCCCCCTTCTCAGCGCCTAGTGAGTGTGTGGCTCCAGATGTGAGTTATCTCATCTCTTGTCAGTGGCTCACAATGCTTATCATCCCCCCCAGCTGGGTTGTATGGTCTTAGTAGGTGGAGGAGGGCAAAATGGGGGTTGATCGGTAGAGATGGGTGCCTGGTACTGGTCAGAGGAGCGTCATCCTGCTGGCACTCAGATCATCAGCTTTAAAAGGGGTTGGTTAACTGAAATAATAAACAGTGTTTCCCCCAGTGTATTCCAAGCCTGGTGGCCCAACGGGCCTAAGTTGTCCCTCACTAGGCCTAAGTTGTCCCTCACTGGGCCTAAGTCACTGGGAATTTTTTTTTAACACTGACCTAATGTGGGGCCCTATGAAATCTGTTTTAGAGTTTTTTTAAATTCTCAATTTTCACGATTCCATCCATGATTCTGTTATAACAGAAACTATTAGGCTCTACAATAATGCTGCCATCAGTCTGTGTGTCTGGCTCCAGCAGGGCCCTCGTCGAAAAAAAGACACTTGCCACCAACCAAATAGGTTCCTTTGTGCAGGTTTATCTGTTGCTGAGATTTCTGCCTCCACCCCAACAGAGAGCTGAAGGGAAACGGAAACTTAACGAGTTTGTTCTAGAGGTAAAAAAAAGAAAAAAAAAGAATTCAAATTAAAAAATGACTAAAAATCCAGCCCTCGAACATATACTCAATGGTGTAAAAGTCAAAGTGCAATGGAAACAGACTTAGAGAATAAATCGTGATGTATATAAAGCATGTGAGACAAAAGCATCAGATCTGGGGGGAGCGATGAGGATGACTCTAACGTTAACAAATTAACAAGAAACATAAATGTCATATTTATATATTATATTGTATATTCGCCACTGTCGCACCAAATGCTTGCTCTTGGGGGGAATTGTTGGGTCTTTGTAAATTATAGTGTGTGGTCTAGACCTACTATATCTGTAAAGTGTCCTGAGATAACTTCTGTTGTGATTTGAAACTATGAAAAAATTGAATTGAATCATATTTCTATCACATTTTAGGTTTGGGTTTATTTGCACAATTTAAAGTTAACAGAGTGACAAAGATAACAAACAAATACAGTGCAAGGAGAGGCAAAAAACCCAGTGAGCGTATTTGAATCCTCCACCTTGATAATTTAAAAATGTTATACCATCATATAGAACAAAAAACAGAGAAAATAATAAGTGAGAGAGAAAAACAATAAAACAATGTTTTCTACATTGTCTTCCAACGTATGAGGTTTGACTGGAGAAATTAGTGCCACTAAATGTTGATCTCAATACATCCAACTCCTAATAGTCACTTAACAGTAGTCAATGGAACCGCACATTAAATTGCATTTTCTTTTGCTGATTTTTCTGGAAATTTGGTTAAAATTTGAACTACATTTCACCTGACTACAAGACCTGACTTTTGAGATCTCTACCTTTACCCTAGTCAATATCTACATCCAGACAGCTAGCTAGACTAATCCAATCTGAGTTTTCTGTTGCATGACTAAAACTACTTTTGAACGTACACATTTTTCCACCAAAACAAGTTCCTTCACAAGGCTATTTTGCAGAGGCACCGATTCGATTTCACCAGCTCTACAGAGGAGGCAAGTTCAGACATGTCTGCGACAACAGCAGAACTGAGAGGGACAAACCGTTTAGATGTTAGACACAAAAGATGACATTAGAAAAGAGTGTGTAGATATCATATCATATTGTTTTGTACTGTGTTGTCTATCTATTTAATTATTGATAGATAGATCGATAGATCAAAATGAATTTCCCCTTCGATATCAATAAAGACTATCTATCTATCTATCTATCTATCTATCTATCTATCTATCTATCTATCTATCTATCTATCTATCTATCTATCTACATATCATGAGGGAGAAATAAAGGAGAAACCAACCGTTATGATGACATAGTCTGAATAGGCAGCACGGTGGCTCAGTGGTTAGCGCTTCTGCCTCAAAGCAAGAAGGTCCTGGGTTCAAACCCAGGTCAGGTCCTTTCTGCGTGGAGTTTGCATGTTCTCCCCGTGCTTGCGTGGGTTTCCTCCAGGTGCTCCAGTTTCTTCCCACCATAAAGACATGCATGCAACTAGGACTACAGTTGAAAATTAGCCGACTGGCTAACACTGGTGCATTTACAGAAATGTTGGTTAATGTGCATTGTCCTAATATAAATAAATCTTCTTCACAGTTAATGCTAACACATTAACTGCTCTTTAAGTTTGCCATTTTCTTGTAGCAATTTTCTTGTAGCAAGTGCTGCATTAGTTTCTCAACTATCTTAGAACATGGACAGTTTTCTAGAAAGACAGATGAATTAAATCTGTTTGGAAAGATCGTGTTGCTAGTGAGACAGTGGTTAGCCTGTGTGATTTTAGGACTTTGGCTGTGTAAATCATTAAAGGTCCTATGACATGCTGCTTTTTGGATGCTTTTATATAGACCTTAGTGGTCCTCTAATACTGTATCTGAAGTCTCTTTTATATAGACCTTAGTGGTCCTCTAATACTGTATCTGAAGTCTCTTTTATATAGACCTTAGTGGTCCCCTAATACTCTATCTGAAGTCTCTTTTATATAGACCTTAGTGGTCCCCTAATACTGTATCTGAAGTCTCTTTTATATAGACCTTAGTGGTCCCCTAATACTCTATCTGAAGTCTCTTTTATATAGGCCTTAGTGGTCCCCTAATACTGTATCTGAAGTCTCTTTTATATAGACCTTAGTGGTCCCCTAACACTGTATCTGAAGTCTCTTTTATATAGACCTTAGTGGTCCCCTAATACTGTATCTGAAGTCTCTTTTATATAGACCTTAGTGGTCCCCTAATACTGTATCTGAAGTCTCTTTTATATAGACCTTAGTGGTCCTCTAATACTGTATCTGAAGTCTCTTTTATATAGACCTTAGTGGTCCCCTAATACTGTATCTGAAGTCTCTTTTATATAGACCTTAGTGGTCCCTTAATACTGTATCTGAAGTCTCTTTTATATAGGCCTTAGTAGTCCCCTAATACTGTATCTGAAGTCTCTTTTATATAGACCTTAGTGGTCCCCTAATACTGTATCTGAAGTCTCTTTTATATAGACCTTAGTGGTCCCCTAATACTGTATCTGAAGTCTCTTTTATATAGACCTTAGTGGTCCCTTAATACTGTATCTGAAGTCTCTTTTATATAGACCTTAGTGGTCCCCTAATACTGTATCTGAAGTCTCTTTTATATAGACCTTAGTGGTCCCCTAATACTGTATCTGAAGTCTCTTTCCCGAAATTCAGCCTTGGTGCAGAATTACAGCCACTAGAGTCAGTCCCACAATGAGCTTTCCTTAGGATGTGCCATTTCTGTGTCTTTAGCTATTGAGGAGGAGAGAGGGGGGGGGAGGTGGAGGGTGGGGGTGTAGCCTTGACCAACCACTTTGCTCGTTTGAAAGCCATGATGTCTCTCTCTCTCTCATGGGTTGGCCAAATTCTCTGGGCGGGCAAAGCAGAGAAAGGGGAGGTAACCTTTCCCCTTATGACCTCATAAGGAGAAGATTCCTGATTGGCCCATCTGAGCTTTCATTTTCTCAAAGGCAGAGCAGGATACCCAGGGCTCGGTTTACACCTATCACCGTTTGTAGCTACTGGGGGACCATAGGCAGGCTGGGGAAACTCATATTAATGTTAAAAAAATGTGCATGCCATGGGACTTTTAAAAAAAGATGAATGGAGTTTGGTTTGGAGGGCTAGAATCATGAAAAAAAATTACATTTCAAAGGTTTTACAGCAACGTCAGTTACTCCAGAACACACAAACCATGTTTACATGTATATAGTGTGTAATGGTTCCAATGAAAACGGTTGACAGTGTGTTCTGTGGATTATCCAGATTATCCTGGAAAACTCTTTATATGAATACAGTAATAAAATAGAAACTAACTAAAGAAAAGTTGTCTGCGTGGCCAGACACCACAAGCGTTAAATGAGAAAAAGTGAAGTTTTTTTTGTAATGTGGGTGAACGAGCCCTTTAAAACCTCTGTAGCTGTCGTCCTGTCACCTCTACATCATCCACCACTTGGCCCTGAAGTAATGCATTGTCAGGCTGGTAATTAGGCTAGCTGTGGTGCAATTACACATTACTGCTAACTTATAAAACTTTTTGCAGATTGGAAACACTGGGCTGTCTACACGATAAGCCTGTATTTTCCCTCTGGCACTCTTCCATTCTCCTTCCCTCTCTTTTCCATGTCTGGCTCACTGGGCTGTCTGTATGTCTGATGCACTCTAGTCAGATCCCATGAGAAACTGAAGACAGCCTGTATTGCTCTGACCATGTGTGTGTGTGTGTGGTTGCGTGTTACTGTTACTGGGATTGTGTGTTTTGCCAGCCCAGTGATACTTAGAGGGAGCAAGGAGGAGTGCAAGCAACACACTGGGATGGCAAAACACACAGATTGATTCACTTAGTTGTCTACCAAGTCTGGCAAACATTTTTTCCGAAAGAGTGATCCATGTTAGTGCACATAACTCCCGAGTAGATCTATCATCCAAATGCTACGTGTGGCGAAATGAATTAAACTTATTGATTTATGAGTGACTGTTATGTGCAGTGGGATTCAGTATCCTTGCTGCAGACAGTAATGTGAATTGGATCACCATGACTCTGCTATTAGCCCTGCGATATTTTATCTGTATAAGCACAGAGGACGACAGCCATCAGTCACACTGAGTTTCTCATGCTCCGGCCCTCTGCAAAGTGTACTGATGTCATCTCTGGCATGAGCAGCCCTGATGTGGACATTTCAAATTAGCCATGATGTCCGCATGAAAGCACTTATCTGTATGACTCATATACCAAACAGAGGTCAAATATCTCGCCCATGGGCACCTCGTGCCCTGCCTTCACGGAGCATCTATATCTTATCAAATTCAGATAATGAAAGACATACTGCTGCATTTAAACAAAGGGACATGTCGCAGAGAGCAGCAGGCTAGTGCCCTGTGCTCTTTCAGTTCTCTGTGGGTTACAAGTTTGATCGAAAGTGCTCAAGCTTGTTGTGCCTTTTGAGCAAAAACATTAAATTGTTGAGCCTCAGAACATAAGCAGAATTCGGGGATTGAGGATTGTCCCCCCTCTTAAAAATATCATTTAAACCACGCTGTGTAGTTGTAAATAATATACACTTCAAATAATTGTGTAAGTAGTTAAACAATACAAACGCACTCGGGGCAACAAAATGTGTTTTAAGTTTAGAAACATGAGTCCCCCCTCCCTTGCCTCACAGTGGTTTGCCCCCCCCCGTTAGCATTCCACTGACTGCCATTCATTTTGACATCACTTTGACAGCGAATACATTTACATCTGAAGCGTTTAAAGACTCTATTTGTCCATTGTTTATTTCTAAAGAAACACGACAATGTCTAAAAGGCTCCATTACCTTGTATCTCACGTTATGGCTCCATAGCAGACGTTTTTGTAAAAATAGGCTAACGATTTCTAGTCACGTAGTAGAGAAATTACCATACAGTCAGGAGAAGCTCGCAGGCAGTTTGGACTTACATTACCTGTTTAAGTTTAATTAATAATGTTAGCCAGCTTTCTAGAAGGCTCAGTTCTCAGTTCAGCATCATCTGTATTAGAGAAAAGACTCCCTTCATCCGATGTTTAAAGTGAATAAAATAGCTTTGCCAGCCTACTTACTGGAGTTCCACAACTACACATATCCTCTACAAGTACAATTGTGGCTGTATGAGTGTCCCTTTCAATAATTGCTCTTAAGACATTTTATGTTTATTGTCCCCCCCATCTGTTAGATGAAATGGACGCCCATGCCTCAGGAAAGGGCTTAAACGTAATGAAAACGAGTAGGGTCTAGTGACCTTGCATGCTCCTCTTAGGCTGGCAACAGCAGAATGAGGAGTGGATTAAATTAATGTACCATAATGCGAGGAGAGAATGGGTGTATCATTACTTAATTGGTTCCTCTCCTACCAATTATTTCACCACTTTTAAAACAAGCAGTTTAAGCAGATTAAATGAAATCTTGGTAAAGCAAAAAGGAGAGGCTGATGAGGTCCGCAGCCAGACGGCTCACTATTTTGCAGTCCTTGACTAAATATCTGCGATTCACTGAAACAAGCAATTAACTATAAGGATTGTATTGATGCAAACTGCTTCCTCAGTGCACTGCAGTCCCTCTTTTTTTTCAAGCCACGCTGAAAGGTCCATCCATTAACAGAAAGATGGTCAATGGAATTTCTTAAGACAAATTTACATTGTAGCAAATGTTATATACAGTTATTATTGATATCCAGTACCTTGCATTCTTGACATACCATTTTCTCTACCCACAGAAGCAGGAATCCGATCCAATCAAGTACTGTACATTCAGAAAATACTTCTTATCACTCTTTCTCACCGTGACATTTCACCCATATCTCCATGACTGTAAGACACTTGGACATTTTTTTTGTGTTAGTTGAAAGAAAATATCAGCAGAAAACTGCACTTTATAATGTAACTGTCATTCTTTTTTTAGTGGTGCCTTTTACATTCAAATCAATGTTTGTTTATTGCGAGTAATATCTTTATCGCGATATTCAACAAAGTTATTTGCACATCTTCAACGTGAGACAGGTGCGTCGGAGGGGAACAAGCAGGTCAAAAGTTGCAAAGCTGCAAACTGTCTAACTCGCAAAACATATATATAAAGTTTAATAATAGGTACTAGACTATCTTCAGGCAAATGGTGTTCCATCCTGAGAAACCATTTTTTGTATGCACCAATTAACAACTTCCACATGAAATCAGGCATAAATACATAACATTCATTCACATATCCATTACTATAGATAGAGCTTAAACTTCAATTCAACCCCTCTATAGTAATCATAATAAATATAGATATATATATATATATATATATATATATATACTTATCATACCAGAGTGATTTATAGCAGATTGATGTCAATTTCTTAAAATAATATATATAATTAATCCACAAAAAAATTATGTAGAGCATTCATATTTAGGCTTATTTCCAAAACCCGCTGGTACCTTATCCATTAACAGATAAATAGAGGAAAAATATCACAATAAACACAACAAGAGTCCTCACAAAAAAACATCAAAGGGCAATAACATCACACTTTACATTACTTTTTTTTTAATCTTAAATAACAATGAAATGTATAGGGACCCACAACTCCCTTTTTTCCCCTTGGCCCGCAAGCGGGTTAATCCGGCCCTGGTGGGAGAATATTACATCCAAACAGGTAGATCATAAACGCAGGTAGATGAACATCATGCAATTTCCAAAAGCGACTCAGTTGTGTGCATGAATCCAGATCAAGGTGGATCAAAGTTCATCTCTGCATCAACACGAGACAGCTGTTCACACCACGGGTTCAGAGGTGAGGGGGCTTTACATGATCCTCATGTGTTGCGAGTGGCCTGCGTGCCCTCTTCCCCACAGATCTCTTACCTTACAACAATAACCACAATCCAAGGCTGGACCGAAACACACACAAAATCCCCGGTCGGGCCTTCAGATCTCCTGAGCAGATGCCTGTGGGTGGTGTGATATCGCTAGGGAGGCGCAGACCTCATACAGTCCGGCCCTCTCCACATCTGTCCTCAGTTACAGTAGGCACTTTACTCCTTCAAAACCCAGCTGTTTAGGGATTTGCTCAGTTGGTGTGGAGCTGGTTTGATCACGGTTGTGTTATGTGGGGAAGAGGCCTTAAAATCATTTTTTGATTGATTTGAGAAGATTCAGTACTTCTGTTTGTGTGAACATGGGACTGTATGTGTTTGTTAATGCCTTGAATATCATTGCTTTCACCCTAGTCTCGCTTTTCCAGACCTTCCTCCACAACACTGTGGAGGAAGGTCTGGCTAGTCCACACAGCATTCTGAGATGGGAGAAAAACGTGCTCTGGTTTATTGGCATTTCCCTAATCCAATCACAATCGTCTTGGGCGGTGCTAAGCACCGGACGGAGCCACGGTGCCTCTGCAAAATAGCCTCAGGAAGGAACTTGTTTTGGTGGAACATGTGTACGTTCAAAAGTTGTTTTAGTCGTGCGAGAGAAAACTCAGATTGGACAGATAGTCTAGCTAGCTGTCTGGATTTACCCTGCAGAGATCTGAGGAGCAGTTAACCATAGTCCTCACAAATCCACCGGAGTTTAGAACGCCAACACAAAGGAAGAGGAAGGTGAGGGACATCCCGCCGAAAAAAAGGGACATCCGGAGGATATAGACTACTTTCCCCCAAAATTTCTCTCTGCTGTTTCAGCTATCCAGTTGCTGTGGGATCACAACCAAGGAAAATAAAAGCTCCCCGGAGGAAGAAACTGAGTAGATTAGATAACCAGTGTTGGGATATGATGTAGTGAGCTCACTCCTTCTCAGTGTATTTGAAAAGTAATCATCTCGTAGCATGTGATGGCTGAACAACACGTTTTGTTTTCAAATGACTTTGGTATCCAGACATTTTGTTACAGACAGCAGTATTACGAGCGGAAAACAAGGAGCACATGTTCATAGTCACAGCCCAACAATAACCCCAAATGTTGACACTGGGTTCCTGCTGTTGATTCACAATTTCATCTGAGGCGGTGGTGATGGATTGAGGAATGTAACACAGAATCAGTTTTGTGTTTGTGTTACACTGTGGTGCAATTGTTTGGGTTCAGGGCAGCTCCTGTGGCTCTGTGAGATAGATTCAGAGGATGCAGTGACCACTGGATACTTTGGCGTTCTTAAAATAATCCTAATTATAGGTCTGCAGATGGATTCTGATGGGAAATGGACAATTTTGGTCCACGAGGCCCACAAATGTGCAGCTATTATAGCCGAGCCAAGTTTAGCACATTCTTTCTGTATGAAAAAAAGCATCCAACTTTTAAAATCAGCTAGATAGACTAGAAGCAGCGTAAAATCATTCTTCGGCAATTCTCTTTGAGAGCGAGCCATCACGGTGACGTTAAATAGAATCGGTCTGGAAGTGGTTTCTTAACCCCTGCATCTTTTAAAAATGGCCAGGCCCATTTTCTTTTTTGTTGCCAAGAAGAATTATTATCAGTTATTTGTCAGTAGAGAACTAAAAACAAATGCTGAGACAAGAGCCTGCGAGCCAGCTTCTGGATAACCGGTGGCCGTAAATTAGACCGATCACAGAAATGCTCGTGTTTGCCAGGTGGCACTGTAGCCACCTGATGGTAATCTGTCCGGCCCATGCCAAGCTTTAAAAGGTGGCCTCACCCGCTACGTTAGGATTGCTACAATTACAGCCTTCCATTACCTGCTGGTCTATTTAAAGCTTCTGTAGCAGGCCTGTCTCCACGGCCACCTTTGATGTGAGCCCACCTCAGTAGAGGTAACTTATGCAATACACCATGTACACTGATTGGACATAATTCTAGGGTCTGTCTATCCAGACAGAGCTGTCGTTACAGTTGAGTGCACTGAGTTAAAGGGGAATTTCGGTAATTTTCAACCTGGATCATATTTTCACATGCATTTGTGTAAGTGACTAATAACAAATACAAAATTCTTTGACCGGCTGTAACCGGCAGCCAAGAACCGGGCTGCAATGTAACCCTACAGGGCAGGGGTGTCCCATGTTTTTTTAAGCCAAGGACCCCTTAACTGACAAAGAGACGGAGCAGGGACCCCCTACTACATATATTGTGTAAAATTAAGTTGCATATTAAAGTGGGCCTACAATAACAAAGCCTTTATGTTTTAATGTTAAACATACATACACTGTGAATGTTTAGGATGAACTTTGTCTGTGGATGGCTACCTTAGAGACCTTACCTATAGGCCAGTAAGTCTATCATCAATGGGTTGTTTTTTAACCACAAATAGGCTGATATATATTTGCTTATGATTTGTTGGATTTATGTTAAGACATTTAAATTTTTTTTTAAATGTTCAAAAGTTGCAAAGAAACTCCCTTCATTCATTTTCCCCGATGATGGTCTTGTACCGAAATGTTGCCTGCTTTTACATTTATTTTCTGCAGGTTAGACAACGTGCAGGAGTTTCTTTGCAACTTTTGACTTGCAAAGTATTTTCCTGTATGAAAAACTTTTTAACAATAATTCTGTGGCCCCCCTTGCAGTAACTCCCCTAGGGGCCCCGGACCCCCTGTTGAAGATCTCTGCTATAGGAGCAAATGTGCACCGTCAATGTACGTCCATTAAAAGTGCTGCTTTGCCACTGGCTCAGATTGTTATTATAATTGTCTGACTACATTTTGGAAAAATGCAGTTGCCTTTAATCCTGCCACGCTCTCCTGTGTAACTTACTGATGCCAGGTCAACACAGTAACTTTAGCTAATAGCATTAGCATACCTCTACTCTGTCTGCAGCATTGTTCTTCAGGAAAATGTACTTTGGTATAGGATTTCTTCTCCTCTTTGGCTGGCAGTAGTCATCCCCCGGACCATCTGGTCTGCATGGACCGGAGTTATGATCCATTTGTAGCTATAGCACAACTAGCCTCAACTTCAACCTATCTAAAAGGTAACGTCTATCAGAGCTGTGCTAAGTGTAGCTCGACATTTTGTAGGCACAATTTGTAAAATCGCAATAAAAAGCTACACTTCCTGTACTCCAAAACACACTCCCCAGAACCCATGTCTCTCCACTCACATTCCATGCCGCTGTCTTCCAGCAAGTCACCATACGAGATTTCCGAACAAGACTTCACCATCTTGGGACGACCTCTAGCTCACCCAGTAGAGCGTGCGCCCCATGTAGGCTGAGTCCTAGCAGCGGCCCAGGGTTTTAAATCCGACCTGCGGCCCTTTGCTGCATGTCATCCCCTCTCTCTGTGTCCCCTTTCCTGTCTATCCACTGTCAAATATATGGAAAAAGCCCCCAAAAAACAATCTTTAAATTAGGAAAAAAAGACTTTTTCCAAGAATGTTGTCAGACACTTAGTAATAATCTGAGCCTGTCAGGTTAAAGTGTTCTCGCTTAATATTGGACCAATTAAAAGATTTTTTTCACATAAGACTCTTGCATGGCGAAATAGGGTCCAGATTGAAAAATGCCATAATTCCCTCTGTTTTATTTTCCATTTCTCCTGTACACAGGCGCTCCAAGAATAAGACTAGGAGAATCAGTAAAGATCCAAACAGGTAACCGTTTTTTCTCCCGGTACCGGCAACACCAGGCCAGCACTTACAGGCTCAGGAGGAGCTTCTACCCTCAGGCCACTATCGTACACATATATTATTAATATTATATTTAAACTCTTTAATGCACAATTTGAAGGAACTGGCGAGATTACATTTCACTGGAATTGTACCTTATGTGAAATGATGTGATTGATTGATTGACTGATTGATTGATCGTCAATCTATTGATTGATCGATCAATTGATTGATTGACTGATTGATTGATCTATTGCTTGATTGACTGACTGATTGACTGACTGACTAATTGATTGATTGACTGACTGATCGATATATTGATCGATTGATTGATTGATTGATTGATTGACTGACTGATTGATCGATTGATTGACTGATTGATTGATTGATTGATCGATCTATTGATTGAAGGGTTGGTTGATTGATTGATTGATTGATTGGTTGGTTGGTTGGTTGATTGAATATAAAGCTACAGTTAGGGGATGTTAGCTTAGCAGAAAGACTGGAAACAGCTAACTTGTTTAGAAGGTGACAAAATCCTAAAGCTACACTAATAATTGTCTCTTGTCACTATGGGCTAGACTATTTAATGTCCATATGTGTGACTAATTCAAGAGGGGCTGTTTCCAGCTGTTTCCAGTTTTTATGCTAAGTTATGCTAACTGTCTGGCTGTAGCTTATTATTTAACGGACAAATACGAGAGTGGCATCAATCTTCAAAGCAAATATGTGCATTTTGCTAAATGTCGAACTATTCCTTTAAATCTGTACCAATCACAAACGAGGACGTAAATACATGAACAAATGCTGAGAAGTTAGGGGAGGATTTTTAAGCTTTGAAACAAGTCAAATGTGGTTTGTGCAAAATGGACTGCAACTCTATCAAGACGTCCCTGGTATTTCAGTTTATTTTTATTTTTTTTATTGCCCAGACAGCTTTTTTAATTTCCTGCTCTGTTAGAAATCCAGCTACCGCCCTGTATATAGTGTCACCAGTGGTGGAAGAAGTATTCAGAGCCTTTAGTTAAGTAAAAGTACTAATACCACACTGTAGCAATAGTTACAAGTACAAGTCCTGCATTGAAAATGTTAAATAAGTGTAAGTAAGGAAGTCCCATCAGGAAAATGTACTTTTACATCTTAGAAACTGGAAACAAAAGGTCAAATAAAGTGTAAAAAAAAGCAGTTCTTTGTTTAATCCACCAATACCAGTTGTATGTACACTGTTATATTGTTGGGAAGTTTCTTTTTAGATCATTTTTTTAGGCTTTTCAACCTTTAATATTTGACAGGACAGCTAGGTAAGAAAGGGTTAAGACATGAAGGAAATCGTCACAGATCAGAATCAAACCCTGGACCTCTGCATCAAGGCATAAACCTCTCAGTATATGTGCGCCTGCCCTACCCACTAAGCCAACCTGGCCATGCATGGGAAGTTTAATTTCTAGTAAAACATCATATCTTTATAAACCACGTGTTTTATGTGCAAAACTCATGTGTAAAGTAACTAAAGATGTAACAGATGAATGTAGTGGAGTAAAAAGTCCAATATTGCTCTCTGGGATGTAGCAGAGTAGAAGTAGAAAGTGGCATGTAAAGAAAAGACTCAAGTAGTGCTCACACAAGCTCCGAAACGCTCAGACTCCAAAACCACAACTGGCAAAACGGAGCGGTGACATCATCGTCTCTGCACCACATTTCAGTGCGTTGCATATGAGCTGCATATGTACGGCACAATTGAAAACAGACACAGCCAGATGGTTGGTTGCCGGGGCAGTATTCAGGCGGCGTGCACTCTATGAACACAGGGAGCAGCACACGTGTTGACCTTCAGTGATACTGAGCAGATGCCAGTAAGTCACACAGGCCAAATCAAATGATACGTCTTTTCCCAAACTACTGTATCACAGCAGCTACAGTATCTCATATCACTCCCATTGCTCTTGTCAGGTTCCTCTCACTTTCTCCTCGCCGTAACATGTCATGTTGTCCAAAGTCATAACCTCTGCTATCTAAACGCTTCATGACATGAGACAAATTGTGCACAAGCTAGGGCTGCACGATGTGAGGAAAATATGAGATAACGTTGTTTTAATATCGCGATAACCATACTTCTGTTTAACGATAAATAAACAGATACTAAAGTGTGCCGAGTTCTGCTGCTTTCAGTATTCTGCTAAAATACAACAAGTTGCTTGTTGGATTTAAAACGGATGAAAGGAAATTATTTCCAACTTTATTTCCTTGAACAAATTGAACATTGAAATGCATATATAAAATGCACCAGGAGTGACAGTTACTTTTAAAGTGCAGTTTTCCGCTCTTATTTTCTACCAACTTCGCTGAGAGTCTTTCGCGATTTGTCGCAGCCTTTCGCGGTATGTTTATCACACCAGTTCATATTGTGATAACAATTAAAAAAAAACGATATAGTATTATGCAGCCCAAGTAAGCGCCACAGGAAACTCAAACACCACTGTCTCATTGACTCTATTTAGTCATTATGGATGTTTTTTCTCCATTTGTTAGTGGCAACAGGATATGTAAAGTCAACAACTGGAACATTGTTACAGGAAAGGAGATAATCATCAAGTAGGTAATTCATAGTTAAGCTGACTTTGTGTAAACATGATCATTATTGTTGCAGCTATTGCCAAGAGGACACATTAACAGCTGTATTGAGGCAAAGGGGACAGGCAAATATGTACTGTATTACAATGGTCGGATACTAAGCAGTGTACTGAAATGATTCTCACTGTGGGAATACACAAGCCAGGGCCGACAGAAGCCGACCAGCCCCTTATTTTCAGGGGAATTCAGTTGTGTGCAACATCTGTGTCAATATTATGGAGGTTTTAGAGTCCTCTGTTCTTTTTAAGAGGTGGAAAGGGAGTACAGCTTTCAGCTCCGATGGCCTGGAGCCAGAAGGGTGTAAAGCAGGTTTTGGCAAACCTTACAGGAGAACCAAAACAAAAGAAGTGGACCAAAGTTGGATTAACATGCTGTAAATAACTTTCTTTTTTTATATTATGATGTTATACACAAAGAATGATTGTGTTCTGCCATATAGACCCCGTGAAGGACATTCTAGCAGATACATGTATAGATATATATATATACAGGTATATCTTATACCTCGAGCCAGAGAACTTTTGGAATTTTTGCTTGACAATTCAAATTGCTTCGGGGTGCCCTGGTAGCTCACCTGGTGGAGCGTGCGAGGCCCAGTCCTTTCCACGGCGGCCCAGGGTTCAAATCCGACCTGTGTTGTCCCTATGAAATAGCTTCAATGATTAATGAATTAATTAATGATTAAGTTGACTAATCTGGGAGGGTAGAATAATAAGCTAAAACATCTCATAGCCTATAATATTGAATCGTATCACTTTAAAATTCAAAGGCAATATTTAGCATATGAATGCATATAAAGCCTACTGTGCATAAACATAAAGACACAATAGGCTACAATAACAGATGTGTGGATTTGATGGTCAGCTTACACACATTTTAATTCGCAAGTAATAAACCTTCATAGCTTGACATCAATCATTCTGATTACAGCCATAGTGCCGTAATTACAGCAGGCTCCGTCAGTTAGGTTCTATATAATAATTTAATTCCAGTAGTCTGCCTAGTTAAGGACAAGATACATAGGCCTATAGATCTATACACCGCCAGAGTTTGATTACTTTGTCTTGAAACGCTGAGTGTGAAGTGACCTTATATCGCTGAGCAGCATCCAGCTGCTGCCTGCCTGCCTCCCCGCTGGAGAAGAGGGATGTCTCCTCCGTGCTGTGCTGTGGGGAGGGCTGTTCCACGTTCCCCAGCAGATCCCATTCCCAGCTCAGTCCGTCCAGAGCAGCGGCGGGGATGAGCGCTGGGGACTAGGCGGCAACGCAACGACGCATTTCACAGGTAACGGTAGGCTACTTAGGTAGAGTGGCTCCAGGTCGAGCGACACACCGACTTTCGTTGGAGCTCTGTCTGTGTGTGGGTGTGTGTGTGTGTGTGTGTGTGTGTTTATGTACACGTCCCGTGCGGGCGGCTGAGGAGGCGAGCTGCTGCTGTGAGGAGTGCACGGAGGTTGAGAGTCGCATCTGCTCTGCGTTCAACATTTCCAGCGGTCCCTCAACTTGCCACTTAAGCCAGCTACCGATCTCCTGTCCGGGCTGTCCCTGCTTCCTCCGCCGGCGTTAGGAGGATTTAGGACCATACTGTGGCACTTTCGGGACGCGGCGTTAGAAGGTGAAGGCATGGGAGGATGGCGGTGTTTATTTTTTAACTTGAAGCGTGTGTGGGGGCGACTGCCACTATCTGCGGACGCACGCCTATCAGCTGAAGGTTAAAGATTGCCGATGGAGCTAACCAGGCTAACGTTAGCCCCGTTATGTGCCGTTTTGTCGGCTCTGGAAGAGAGGCCAAACTCCGTCCAAATTACGCAGCTTTATATGTCCTGGCTTTCCAGCAGATATTTATAGTGAGTGGGACACTAATTAAGGACTTAAGTGAAATACTGCGGCCATGGCTTGTATTCGGTAGGCATTCTGTGTTACTCCAAAAAGCTATTACTTAGAGATACATTTTAAACTTGTAGGCTAGAATTGCTTTGCCTTTTCCTCAGTGGGATTCCATCCACAATGTGCTGTGATGGGCGACAGTAAGCAGTTAAGCAGTTGGAGTTATAAAACAGAGCCATCATTGAAATACAGTCTGTATAGTGGGTCATCCCTCCGCCGAATTTAACCATGGACCTCTACTGATCCGTACAAGGTCTTTAAGTCTTGTCGAAACAGGTACGCATGTCTTCCTTACTCTAACGTACCTTTAAACAGACTGATGTTTTAACGGGATTTGGCGTGGTGTCTCCCGGCGTCTGTGAACTGCGCGCATCGGGGCTAGGCTAGTATGCTACGGCAGCAACCTGCAACGCAACCAGCAGGGCTAGCATCATCCCAAGCCTGTCAATCATTTCGTATAACGAAATGATGGCAACAGTCGGGACCAGGAACGCGTATCGCTCTCGGTTCTGATCGGACGCTTAAGGACGCCAAATGGCGATGGAAATGAGCTGCAAACAGCCCTTGGCAAATGGTATGCCAAGTTTAGGTTGCTTTGATGTTTGCACGCTGTCACTTTGTCACACCTGCTGTTTGCATGATGATGGCTGCTGCTTGACCTCTCTTCTCCCCCCCATGCATGCCTCCTGCAACGCTCTGCCTCACAGTCTTGCATTATTTTATAGTCTACTGTCAAAACAGCCATCCTGCTGCCAGTTTGCTGAAATTGGTATGTTATGTGCTTAAGATTTACATTTGTTCTTATACTGAATGCTGAACTTAAAAGGTTTTACAGCGTTGTAATATTTAATACCCTTCAAGACTGGATGGTAAATCACTTCCCTGCTCTTCAATCACACCTCGCATTATGTCACAGTGTTTGCAATTGCTTGATGGCTCTAATTTTAGAAGGTCTTGCACATAAATTGTTACTGTCACTTTAGGGACCTCTAGAGGCCACATTGATTGATTGAAAGCCAAGATTTCCCCCTAATCCGTTCAAGTGAAACATTAGTTATGATGTTGCTACAGTGAACAAATGGATTGCCATCATCTCAAGTAGGTGTTTGTGTTGTTTTCCTATTTTAAACCCACGTCTTATTTGGACTGGTCTGTCATGGCCTCAGGTCAGATTATTTTACATTGCGTTGGTTATAGTATTTATGGTAGTAGTCTATTAACATTGCCCAGGAGTGATCCGTTCCATCTCGCCAAGACCTTTCATAGCTCAGTGAGCTTACATCAAAAGCTGTTAGTAAATGTCAGTAAAGAAGCATCCTGACAGTGTGCAGGATTTGCATTTCCCACACCAGCGCCAGAAAAAGGGTAAGGGAAAATCGTAGGTGTGTGTTGCATAGGCCCATGTGTGTTATGTGGTGAGTCTTTCACACATCCTTGAGACTGGGATGGTGTGTGAACACAAGGCCCTGCTAGATGCCCTGAGGTGAGGGGAGGGGGGGGAGATGGTGAGACGCGGAACATATTAAGAAGGGAAGCAGCTCATTAATTCCTTCCAGCAGCGGGGGAAAGGGTTGGTCAGCGAAACTGGAGGGGCCCTCCACTGCTATGAAATGAGTCATACCGGTTCAACTTTCAGGAGTGGTCCAAAACAGCCAGCGATAAGGGGCTGGAATAACTTCTTGTTGTTGCAGGCATTCCGGTCGTCCCAGGGCTAGACTTTCCCTTTTTCCAGTAATAGCGTGTGCGCACTGCACTAGTTGTTTTTAGCAGGTTTGACAGACTATCTTACTCCCTCAGTCCACCCTCTGTCTGTCTCAAGTTTCTAGGCCAAGTGCATGAAGAAAATGAGTTGTTGTGCCATCAGGGTAGCTAAAGCCAAAGCCTTTGAAAGTCCTCTGATGTTTGCCCGGCTACAGGGATCCCCTCGGAGGTCCTGCCTGATGTCACACGTGATGTCAGAGCAGAGGTGACGCAGGCAGGAGGAAGGAGGCCCGTGGATGAAGCCAGCCAGAAACGTGTGAAAGCTACTGACATCTGCCAGTGTGCCTGTAGAGAGTGAGAGCGCAGGGGCAGAGAATGTGAGGCATGTAACGCCATGCAGAAGTATTCAGTGAATATACTGTTAACGTCCTATCTGGATGCTAGCTGGTTGATGTTCATATGTGTGGCAGATGGTCGAGCTGCCTGCGTTGGGATTTCTGCGTGTCAGTTTTATGCCAGTGCGGCGATTAAGCCCTTGAGATAACCCTGACCATTCATTTTCACGTGTTTACTGCTTTATTAGGGCTGCATGTTTTTTTTTGCCGTCATCGCGATATCAACTGGCCCAATAAACACATCACGAAATAAACACATCAGGAAATAAACACATCCCGAAAGACCCTCAGAGAATTTTTTGTTAGTTGAAAGAACATATCAGGAGAAAACTGCACTATGTAATGTAACTGTTATTCTTTTTTTAGTGGTGCCTTTCAGTTAAATGTTTAATTTGTTCACAAAAAGAATGTTGGAAATTATTTCCATTCATTCGTTTAAATTCAACGAGCAATTTGTTGTATTTTAGCAGAACACTGAGAGCAGCTGAACTGAGTACGCTTTAATATCTGTTTATTTATCGCAAGTAGTATCGTTATCGCAATATTCAACAAAGTTATCGCATATTTCCCTCATATTGTGCAGCCACAGTTTACATAGCACTTTTCCAAATGTACCAGGCCACACTTTACACTAGGGCTGGGCGATATGGAGCAAAATCAAATGATCACGATATTCTTGACCAAATATCGATATTGCAACGATATTGTCGGGTTGACTATTGGTGCTTTCACAAAATATTTTTTACAATGAGATTTTAGATACATAATCATCAATAATGTGGTAAACAGCTTCAAGTGAAATTATAGAGAAAAAATAAATATTTTCTTCCCAGATATATACTGACTATGTTCACATGCGTGCACAAAAACAAATCTACAATTCTTCAAATGATATTCCTTCAAAATGTTTCACGACAGATTTCCTGAGAAAATGGAGTTATTATGTGCTTGTCATTATCAGTTTAGAGAACGTAATTGTATATCACCGTATCTCGATATATGATTTCATCACGATATTCCATTGAAAGACGATCAATTCTCATGTTGAATTATTGATCAGCCCTACTTAACACACGTTATCTACAATGCGTGGGAGAGCCATTTCATCCCACCTGTAATCTGCAAGACAATCATCTGTCAACATAACTCTGCTGTTCCATCTAGCGTTGAGATCGTATATCGCAATCAACTCTCTCGTGCCGCGCAGTTAATTACGTATTACAGCTACGGTAGCCTTCACGCTAACCTATGCCAAGAGCTTTTTCAATTACGCAGTGGAGAGCATAGGTCTACTGTTACACGATCATGCAATGAAATAAACATTTAGAATTCAGACTGTTAAATTAACCTACCTGTCCAGAAGGTAGCAAGCAAATTCGGCGTCTCTTTCGATCCCCTTTTTCTTCATCAGGTTTATCCATCTTTGGAAGGCAGCTCCAATGTTCACTCTTTTTTTTTCTTTTCAATATCCTTTTTCTGTTTCTGGGCGAAGAAGAAGAAGATTCCTGTTCCTGAAATTTGGATGTTGAATACGTTTGGTCCTCCATGTTTCCTTCTTCAAACTAGCCGGCGCCGGGAAGCTACGATACCCATTAGCAGCATTAGCAGCACCTGTGAGTTTATCACGTGACAGTGCAAACGTGTCCTGTATGTCCCTTACCGGCTAACGTATTTCAAGATGGAGCATGAATATGGAGCGTCTACCCCAGTTCATGCAAATGCGAATGTAAAATTTCAAGCCAAAAGGAATACTTGGAATTGATGGTGGCGGTAAATATTCATGAAAAAGGACAAGTTTGTGAACGGGCAACACAGATTTTGATAATGAACAACTGAACGCGTTACACAATGGACCTTTAAATATCATACTCTTGATGTGCTCAAGCTGTCCTGATGAGGCCTACTCTCTTGGTTTGGTTAAATAGATCTATGTGGGATTGTTTATTACTTTTCCTCCTATAATGCTATGCAGGAGGCATGCAGAGTTCATCTGATTAGCAGGAAGCCAGAGCGTGCTAACCCTTTGATCACTGTGTTTCTGGCTGATAAACCATGCCACTGTCATCCCTAGCAAGCCCCGGACCTTGACAGACACTAATTACAACGAAGCCAGTTTGGCATGCTCCGAAACAGCATGGGTTTGGAATAGTTCAGTGCAGGTGATGCCGCGGTTGGATTAGCGCGCCTAATAACCTCTCCTTTATGTTTTGTTTTTGTTCCTCATATGACGTGATCATTTTCAAAGGTTGGCATGAGCTGTGCCGTTTTTGGAGAGTGCCGGATGCATTCAGTTGAAGGAAATCTCATGACGTCAAATCGCTACATTGCAGCTGAACTGAGCTAAGCCCGCTCCACAATGGAAACTGGGTCCGTTGGTATAATTACCCTCACATAGTCAGTGTCTTACTGGTTGCTGCACAGCTTTGCCTGTGCATTAATTCACTGTAAGCTATACTGCTCTTGTGCGTGAGCCAGTTGTTGTTGGAACATTTTCTTTGGATTGAAACACTGATACTGCATTAGAAAAATGTTTGGCTGAACTACTTTTTTGTCTGAAATGAATCAGAACCAAACCGTACTGTCTCAGGCTGTGATGTGTTGGAATATGGTGGAATAACCCCCCCCCACACTCCCCATCCCATCCTGCCTTTGATTTCGCTGCCAGTGGAGTCTGACTGTAATAAGTTTAGGAGTGGAACAATGCAGCGGGGAATATCTTAGCAGCCCACATGCTATTGTCCGTGAGCTGCCATTCACAAAAGCAAAACAACTGTTGCCACGGGATATGCTCGGCAAAGTAATACAACTGGGCGTTTTTGGCTAAACCTTTCTGCATGAGCTAATTCACAATGCCTGTTACTTTCTCTCTCTACGAGGAGGACGGGGACGTTAGAGGAAGCACGTGGGCTGCAACGTGGTGATCAGCTCTCTTTTGTGATGGCTAGTGAAATCTTCTTTTTTGTTTCGCATCAGTTAAGCAGAGATTCACTTGTTAGTTTACAAACCTGTTGCAGAGATTTTTCAACTTCAATTTGTCATTGTTGCAATAGGTCATAATTGCCCTAAACCAGGGGTATTCAACGTTTTTTTAAGCCAAGGACCCCTTAGCTAAGAGAGAGAGACGGATCAGGGACCCCTATTACATATTTTGTATAACATTAAGTTGCATCTTAAACTGGACCTCGCTTTGCCAGACCTTCCTCCACAGCGATGCGGAAGAGGGTCTGGCTAGTCCACACAGCATTCCGGGATGGGAGGAAATTGTGCTCTGGTTTATTGGCATTTCTTTAAACCAATCACAATTGTCTTGGGTGGTGCTAAGCACTGGACGTAGCCACGGTCTCTCTGCAAAATAGTCTCAGGAAGGAACTTGTTTCCACTTCCAGGATTGCTCCGGTTCCGCCTGAAATTCCGTCGAATTACACTCTTGTCGCCCAGAAGTCCGCTACCTTCCTCTTCCTTTGTGTTGGCGTTCTAACCTCCGGTGGATTTCTGAGGACTATGGTTAACTGCTCCTCAGATCTCTGCAGGGTAAATCCAGACAGCTAGCTAGACTTTCTGTCCAATCTGAGTTTTCTGTTGCACGACTAAAACCATTTACAAATTTGGAATTTAAAATGTCAACACAAAGGAAGCCCAAGGCAACGAATATCCGGCCTAAATGAGTGAAATCTGGCGGATATTCCTGCGGCAACGGAGCAATCCCAGAAGTGGAACGTCAAAGATTTAGACTACCCCTGCAGTAACTCTGAGGTCCCAGACCCCCTGTTGAAGATCTCTGCCCTAAACTGTAGTTGAATGTCTCCTGAGCATAGTGGGATTTCTCTGATGGATGGAGAGTGTCCAGAGGGCAGATAGCTCCCCAGATAATATGCCCACACTTTATGTTGCTGAGTTACAGTCTACCTGAAGTGGAGAACTTTGTGCTTTCTAGAGGTCAGTGTGTTTAAAATATGGCCCGAGGTTGTTTGACTGTTTATTCCTCTGGCACCAGCCAAAAAAAAAAAAAAAAAACCTCCAACTTCTTTCCCCCCGGACAAACAGGGAGCCTGCAGAGAGCCTGATTGAAAACGTTTGCGACACCGTCGGCTCTGCTCCGTCCCCACCGCGACGCACTTCCTCAGGAAGAGAGACAGCCCCTCTGCCGGACTCGGTGATGTCACATAGATAAACAATCTGTGGACCGTTGCTTTGGCTGAATGTGATGGGCTGCCATCCCTGAGAAAATCCCTGTGCGTGCACAGTCCTCCCAGATGCAGGCCAGAGACTAGCCAAGCACACACCCACTAGGGTCAGTTGTTATAGATCCAAGGAGACTGGGAACAATGTAGTGGAGAGGTGCGGCTCTTGTGGAACATTTTAGGAAGCAGGCTAATGGTGTTTTTTGGTTCCCGGCTCTGGCATATGAGATTTCTTTTGTTGTGGTGTGTTTTTTATTTTTTTATGCTGGAGCCTGTTCAACCTAGATTTGTTTTGGTCCGTAGTTCTTCACTTTTAGGAGGGATGTGCTATTTTAACACATCGCAGTGTCTTCTTCAGGACGACTTCTATCACTGTTACTTAATATGTTTTGACCACAGTGAAAAATATCTTCTCTTATACAGTATATTTCCATAGACCCATATCAATAAAGTTTATTTACATACTTTGTGACCCATGCCTGCGTTCTGGACTATTTACGAACACCCTGAAGCTGCACTTCTGTCCTCCCTGAGGCCTGATCTAGGTCTCTGTCCTGCATTGTCTGCAGTGGTGGCATAGTACATTTACTCAAGCACTGTACTAAGGTACAAATATTGAGGTACTTTACTTGAGTCTTTTCTTTTCATGCAACTTTCTACTTCTACTCCGCTACATTTAAGAGAGAAATATTGGACCTTTTACTCCACTACATTCATCTGTTACAGCTTTAATTACTAGTTACTTTACACATTCAGATGTCTGCACACATGTAGTTTATAATGTTTTATTCTAAATTCAATGAAAATGATTAGACCATTAAACATACAACAGTTTGGATCCTTTACACTTTCTACAATGGGAGGAGAGGGTTAATACTTTAAGTACATTTTCCTGATGATACATACTTTTACTCAAGTAACATTTTCAATGCAGGACAACTTGTAACAGACTATGTTTACAGTGTGGTATTAGTACTTATACTTAAGTAAAGGATCTGAATATTCTTCCACGGCTGATTGTCTGCCACCCATGCTGTCCCTCTGCTCCCCTTCCTCCACACCTTCCCGCTATGCACCCATCTCAGTTGGGCCATGAATAAGGAGCTGACACCAAACTGTCAGCCTGCAAGCCGTCATGCCCTTGCAGCCTGCAGCTGGTGTAGCCACCAGTATGGGCACAGGCTAGGGCTGTGCAATTAATCACAATTTTAATGGCGATTTCGGCTCCCAACGATCGGAAAAACGGAATAATCGAGAAAAACGATTATATATCACATTAGGTTTTGCAAGTAAACTCATATTTTGTCTTGTGTTCTGAATGGAAGAAAACAAATGTTCAAATGGGAAAAGTATCAAGGGAAGTTTTCACAGTTCTAGGTGTTTTTTCACTGTTGACTTCACTGTTGAAGTTCAGTAATTGCCACATCTTTCCAAAAGTCAATGAGTAATTGTGTCAAATAGTCGGGATTTCAATATCGACCAAAATAATTGTGATCAAGTTTTCCATAATCAAGCAGCCCTAACACATACCCGCCTTGGTGGCCTAGTGGCAGAGTGCATGCCCATATATAGAGTCTTAGTCCTTGATGTGGAGGTGGTGTGTTCAATTCTGATCTGTGGCACTTTCCTGCATGTCATTCCCCCATCTCTCTCCACATCTAAGCTGTCACAGTAAATGGCAAAAAAAGTCTTTAAAAAAATAATGCTTGTATCAGTTTTTAATAAACAAGCCCTGGCCTGGCCTTGACAAAAGTTCACTGACCCCAAAGCCGGCGGTCTTACATCTTTCACTGTGTAGTAAATGTAAATGATGTTACAGTAGTAGTGTACAGTGGCTGATTAGAGAAAATGTGGAGGCTGGTTTGAGGGTCGTCTGTAGGGAAACGTCAGCCCCCATGTGGCTCTTTTTTTATTTTTAGCTTACTTTGCAGCACATGTTATCCATAAACTGTATCATTAATTTCTCTCTTTGAGTGAGCCGTGTCATTAAAATACAGCAGATCTCCCCCCCCACCCCCAATTTTGCCAAATTCAAGAGCCTGTAATGCCAGTCGTTTCCACACAAGAAGGCATTGTTGCGAAACACAATGTTGTTGTGTTTAGGGGGATGAAAGCCGGCCATTGTTGCATACCGCTGCTTGAATCCGAGGTTTTATTTGATATAAAATGGGTAATTCCATTGCGTAACAGCATTAGCAGTATTTAAACAGAGCTTGTCATGGGAAAGGAAGGAGTGGGGTTGGGGTAGTGGTGGGTTCCGCTGAAAGCAGGCAGGTCACTTTACAGGAGGATATGCTCACTTTTACTGATGATGGAGATTATCCTCATGTAGTGATGACACCAAAAGCAATTGCCTCAGATTAAAGGTTTAGCGAGATTAGACAGCATATGGATATGTATTTAAAACAGATTCATGTGCAGCCATCATAACAAAAGTGAATTATCATATTAATGAACATAGCCCTTGACCTAAGGCTCACTCAATTATTGTAAGCCTTTGCCTGGTTGGAGGGATAGGCTTTATCTACAGGAAGACAAAGGGCGGTGAGACCAATCTGACTCCGATCTCGGGCTTCTGATATGGGCTTCTCCAACGCTGTAGGGAGACTTCATTTAAAGTGTAGAAGAAACATTTTAGAGAAACATTCTTGTTCGTCACATGAGTTTGAATAATCTTTAGTGACAAACGACCACAAATATTACCATCTTGGGTTCCATTTATTTCCGGCATTTCCAGTACTATGTGACTTTTTGAACACAATCACTGGCCTGTTGCCCGTTAAGTTCAACTACAGTTCATGAAATAACAGTCAGTGGAAAACTATGTCCCTCCCAGGTCTGCATTCTCATTTGGAAGCGAATGAAGAAAACCAAAACCCATTTTTTGTTGCGACATTGTTCACATGAACCTCCCTACCAAACTCAGAAGTAGCCTCTCCTTGAGGGGATTACTCAAAAATACGCAAATGGAAAGAGTTAAACTCGACAAAAGTATTAACTGGGTAAGCGCCAAGAGTCAATCCTCCAAAACTAACAGGTTTAAGGTTTTAAATGAAGAAGATAATCGTATTAGAGAGCCAGACATACAAAGAGAGCGGCATTTCACGGTCTCGGATCCTGTTAATCACCTAGTAGGCTATCCTAGGGTTCAGGTACAAGGAGGAGGGGTGGGGGCGGGTTGGGGGGGAGGGAGCCGGAAGAAAACAGAGTGGGGTAGTGATGCTGCCCTCTGAGTCAGGACCCCTTTCATAGATGGATTTTGTCATCTCTATGGGACTACCATGGCTACACAAATGCTAAGAAGCAAAACAAATGCTAATCTGTTTGCAGCTGAATACATTTCGGCGAGGCTGTGTCAGGCCGTTGGATTTTCAGAACTGAAAACAAGCAATTTGGCCATGCCATTAAACGATCAATGTGATTGGCTTTTAAACTGTCTGAACAGCGTTTGATTCTGGCAAGGAGTCTCACACTGCTGTTCCTGAAAGCCATTTCTTATTAAGGACAGCCAGGTTGTTGGCAGTCTGCTCCAGTGGAGAGTATTGGATGAGTGGGCTGCAGCAGCAGCAGCTGTCCTGTTGACAAGGCAGCAAGCATGACTTCATCAATGGCATTACATCATGAGCACATGCACCCTGGGTATCATCAGTGCAATTCTTCATCAGTCCTTGATACTAATACCTATGGTCATTTTTCTTTCTTTCTGCAGAACGCAAAAGTCATTGATTTTACCTTTATAATCTTTGTAGATTATTAGAGTTTAGTCAGCGGGGCAATCACGTAAGGCTTCTATCGTATGGACGCGCCAAATGTGTTGTTGTCATTACTTAGAATTCCTCACGGGGGCGACAGAAACTACGCACTATAGCTTAAAGTATTGTGTCGTCTATAAAACGCAGGCAAATAGTGAAGGATTTCCATCCCGTCATTTTGTTGCTTGTCTTATCTCTCCAGACAAAAAAATGGAACATATTTAATTGACTATCATACTAAGAAACTAAGGAGGACTGAGGACTAAGAAAACCATCACAATTCACATTTGAAGAGCAGGAACAATCAAATCTTTGACATTTTTGCCAAAGACAAATTACATTTGCTAATCATTGGAGCTCCACACACACAGACACACACACTAGAAGAGGGGGGCATGGAGCATGTTGAATCATTTGTTTAGTTCCTTTCGATTTTGATTAGTCTACACTTTTTTGTTGATTTCAAGTGTGTATGTCTAAGGATTCAGAAATGAAGGTAGTACTGAATATACAAACCCTCATCCAGGGCCAAATATCTTTCAGGTCATATAGTTGACATTTTTTTACTCATCCCAGAAAATATCTTTGACATGAAGAAAGATGTCAAGAGAGAGGATGCGGAAGGGAGCAGAGAGGAATACAATTCCCCAGTTGCCTCATTGATGCAAAACATGAGCAGTGGTTGGCTGCTAACAGCTCCCTTACAGCCTACTGTATGGAAGTCTACAGGGAGCCCACTGTAAACAGTGACATTTCACTGCAGCACCAGCAGTGAAACTCTTGTTGCCGTTGAACATCATGCTATTTAGGGTTTCCTTGTTTACCTCCCCGTCCTCCTCAATTCTAGACATGGTTGCGTTTGGCGCCGGTGATCTCCGAGTGAGATGGAAAGAGGGTTGTTGCTAGGAGGACTGAAGAAGAGAGGAGGGAGGGACAGGCTGCCGGAATGGCGGGTGATCTCGGTTTTGTTGTGGGTTTTCGGGGGTCTTTTTGGTTTGTTTTCATCCTCTCAACTGTCCATATGAGTTGGGACCCTTCAAAAAAAACTGGACACGGGTAGTGGGTGTAATGGTTTTAGCGTCACCTTCTTTTCTCTGTCTCTCTCCTTGTCTCCTCATGTCGTCCCCCTCTCTCTCTCTTTTCCCCCCCCAGTGATGGCCTCAGCTGCGCAGCTGTGCCGGTGATCCTGCCGCTGCACGTAGGGAAGAAGCAGAGACGCCTTGACAACCGACCTACCTTCCTCTCTCTCTGTCAAAAGAAAGAAAAAAAAAAAAAAGGGAGAGAGGAAAAAAAAAAGAAAACACACCAGCATAAACAAATGCGACCATGTACAGCGTGGAGGACCTCCTCATCTCTCATGGATACAAGCTGCCCAAGCATACCTCCTCCACCCCTACCCCAGCCCCCGCGTCATCGTCCCGCCAGGCTCCCTCGTCCTCGCCGCCGTCCTACAGCAAACACCACGAAATCCTGGAGAACAGGCCCGGCCCCAGGACGGTGAACGGGTATGAAAGAGGTCCCGGGATGCCCTGTGGAAACGGTGGTGGATCCAGGCAGCCTCAAGCATATGGCAGCGGCTGTCCCAACAACAACAACGAAGCCAGGGACAGAAGCTTGTCCAGGCGGGAGGGCGAGGGCCGGGGCCAAATTGACACCCACTCCTTGGGAGAGTCGCTGACCTCGGACAGCGGGTAAGACATAGTCTGTGCTGTACCTTGAGAACAGGTGATGTGCTTCTGTCTGAGCGACCTGTTTGCATGCCCTATCCTGCTTATGGTTGTCCTCAATCTTTATTGATAAATGACACAGTCATTCACTGTTATGGTGCCATGATGGAGCAGATTAATTAAATTAAATACCCCATCGAGCAGTTTTGCATGGGGATTTTGCTTGGCAATCTTAAATGGAACAGCCTAACACTGCTGCTCAGTCCCTCCTGCCATCTCTCTGTTGCGTCTGTATTTCCCTTTGTGTGTAACTTCCTCTCAGTTCATCTCTATTCCCTTTTTCTCCTCTTCCCAATCAAGTCGTGGGCAGGGGAGGAGGGATAGTGTGTGCTGGAGTCTTAATCTGCCACATGGGACCTTGGAGTTGTAATCAAAACAGCTTTGGGGTAAACCATTGTGCCCCCTTTGAGCATGCCCATTCTTACACACACACAGGTTGCCAGGTTAGTCAGATACCCTTTCTACTCCCAATCATAACTAATTTATCCGGCTTCCAAGTATTTTACCTGCTTATATAATGCATGCCCCATCAATAATACAGGATTCATATAGGGTGTATTTAAATATGTATATGAAGGATAGGCTATATTTAGCTTAGTCTGGAGTTATGCAATTGAAAGCCTCTTGGGTAGGGACTGCTAGAACGTATCATATTTCCAGAGATATCGCCCGGCTGCAGCCAATCTGTTTTTTCTTGAAAACAGGATTGTTTAATTTGCCTATTTGCACCAGTTCTGGGGGTTAGTGTGCTGTAACTGAGACAAAGTCAATACAGCTGTTCCAATGTCCACACAATTAGACAGCTTTTCCCCCTTTTTTTCTTGCATTTTGTTAGTCTGACTTTCTTTTTTTCCCCTAATCCTTTTTGCCACCAGCCAGTGACATAGCATCTGAAAATAGTCAAATGACCTTGAATAATGCCAGTGCTTGTGTTTTTTTCTTTCCCTTTTCCGTTTTATTTTTTGAGACGATTAATCCGCATTTTCGTGCCGCTTCTTTGCCAGTGCTATCAGAGCATTCTATTGGGAATGTGGGAATTGCTAAGACGTATGTTCTGCGATTTCAGTTATTTGTTCATCCATTTTTTTTCCCTCTCATCGAAATCCATTTTGCCTGGCAGCTTTAGTTTAGATAAGGAACAGGCCTATCTTGGCACTCCCATTAGGCAGTGCTACTTAGACCCAATTAGGCTAATGATGGTAACTCATCTTACGTAAGATGCCCTCAAATTTAGCAGATTGGCATAGCTAGCCCCCCTTCCCCCAGCAACCATCTCTGGACAGTGATGATCATGGATGGAAATGTCAAGGACACTCAGTGGCCTGGGCCTCGAGGGGGTGTACACATGTGCTTGCGTCTGGTTTGCGTTGTCATTCAGTCAGTCAGTCACTCCACAAATAGCCTAAAATGATCAGACTGTATGCAGAGACCCATTGCATCTTGTTGTAGCCCATCAGGTCTGCCGTCGAACATCCTCTCCAAGATATAGTGGGAGTTTTCCTTACACTGGTTGAGAGAAATGCTGCTCATTTTCTCAGATTAGTAACGCAAGAACAGTGCAATACAAAGATTGTCCTCTAAATTGTTGATCTGTCTTGGAGGACATCGGGGACTAACAGCCACAGTGTATCATTGTGTAATGTGTTCATGATGCCCCATAGAAAATCCCAATTACTAGAGACTGCACCTCTACTCATGGTCATCTGTCTCCATCTAGTGGGAGAAGCTTTCTTTTTTCTTGAACTGTCCACATTGTAGACTGTTAGTGGTTATTTTCCTCTTATCATTTGGACATTATCTATTTGTTGGCATTTGATGATCCTAAACTATTGTATTTCAAGGTTTTGATTATTTTAATGCTTTAATGTTTCAATGTGCTCATAACTTTGCTCACACATGTTCAGTGTGAGTAGCTTACCACATTGCATCTCTAAATAATAGAAAACATAGATTGGGTTGTGCTTAATACTAAGTAGTTTGCATGACACATAGCCTGCCAATAGCCTGTCTGAAGGCTGAATAGCTGTTCCAAACGGCCATACTCCAAGGCTGTCTGCCATCCTCGATCAAAAATATGGATAAAAGTAGACACTTTGGCTCAGTCTTTTATGGAAGTAAATTATAGTGTTGAAGACAAAAAGGGACAGAAGTAATCGTGTAAAGAATGGGAAAAAAAGAGCTTTCAAACCCCACTTGCCGCTGCACACCTGACCAATCGCTGTGTTAACTGGGCTTGCTTGTCAGATTGTTACAAAAACCCAATTCTAATGTGGGAAACGTGTAGGGGGAGGGTGTTTGAGACACTATTCGACCATCCAACAAGCACTTTGATTTAAGCATTTAAGCATATTGACACCTTTATTTGCCTGTGTTTCCTCACAGCTTCTGTGATGGCACCAGAGGTCCTCAGTCACAGTCCAAGGATGTGTCCTACTGGAGGAGACGAGGCCAGGACTTTGCTGTGCTGCTGGACTATGCTGACCTCAAAGAGCCCCATGGAGGAGGCCATGTGGGTTACGGAAGGCCAGAGGGGTCTCAACAAGCAAGAGGCCAAGAGTTGTCTGCAGAAGAGCGTCAGAGAGCAGCTCAGGAGAGGCAGCGCTGGGCAGCCCAGGCCCAGGCTCAGGTGCAGGCTCAGGCCCAGGTCCAGTCTCAGGCCCGCTCTAGAGAGAGGGAAGCTGCTCTCCATCATTGGAGGATGGCGAGTGAGAGGAAGTGCCAGAGCCTGGGGACAGATGAGTGGCGTCCAGCCGTGAGCTTTGGCCGCCAGCTGTCACAGAGTGAGGGTGAGCGTTGGGCACAGGAGCAGCAGCGGCTCCAAGCCAGGACACCAGAGGGTATGGTAGTCCATCCCAGGACCAAAGCCAAATCCCAGTCCCTGCCCAGGATGCTGCAGCCTGAGAGCTTGCAATATGTGGACATAGACTCGTCCGGCCTGGAACTGTACAGGCGGGTCAATGGTCACCCACTGTCACACCACGACCTTTACAGGGCACCCCGCTGGCCGGAGAATGGCAGGCCGGCTAGCGCCAACCAACTTTTAATGACACCAAAGCCCCGCTTCACCCGACCCCCCAGACCTCCCTCTTATGAGATGCACCAGCAGATCAGGGGAAGCTGTGAGATGTTGTCCGGGAGAGACTCAGTGATTCCTCAGGCCAGGGACAGAACTCCACTTCCAATATCAAGGACAGGTGACCCTCAACTTGACTATTTTGCACAGGACTCTGGACCTCCAGGATACATCCCTCCCCCATCATATAAAAGAGCTCCTATAATGGGAATCGGGCGCCGGGGATATGGTGAAATTGCTGTTGACTACAGGTAAATATTTTCTTTATCCTAAATTAGACAGTTTTCCCTTTTACATTATTTAGCTGTGAATTTAAATGTATACTTTAAATTCAACACTGAGTGTGTAAGAGCCAACTCTTGGTTTTACATTAGCATTATTATCTGGTTGGACTTCTTCAAGAGGCTGCAATGTTCTGTAGTGTAAACATGAGACTAAAATAAATCTTTATTTTAACGTAAGAAATGTATAGCTCAGAGTTGCAGAAAGTACAGATCATCCACATATATAAAAAAGGAAGTTTTTCCTTGCCACTGTCGCAATAGCCACTGCTAATGCTTGCTCTTGAGGGAATTACTGTAATTGTTGGGGCTTTGTAAATTATGTGTGGTCTAGACCTACTCTATCTGTAAAGTGTCTTGAGATAACTCTGTTATGATTTGATACTATAAATAAAATTGAATTGAAATTGAATATACCAAACATTTAAAGATATTTTAATACAATTATTTGTTAGAATGTGTAAGAATGCTTTAAAGGACATTATC
The DNA here is from genome assembly GCF_004354835.1 of Perca flavescens. Classification (NCBI taxonomy): domain Eukaryota; kingdom Metazoa; phylum Chordata; class Actinopteri; order Perciformes; family Percidae; genus Perca; species Perca flavescens. The sequence goes on from NC_041352.1 coordinate 2,856,668, forward strand.
ACTGAATTTGAGCCTTTTAAATAAAATTTGGCTTGTAGGAAAATATACTCAATGTTCATGACCACAGATGAAACAGCCCCTTAATCCTATATGCCATGTCACACCTATACATCTCGAATTATACTCAATTTTTAAGTGTGACAAAGCACGAGACTACTATATTATTTATATGTAAGGCCAGATTGTGACAGATCTCTTTGAATGGGTTTTACGTTATGCAGTGACAACAGAGAGGCTCACGATCTCTTGTGATATTTGTTGATAAATGTATCTCTCCAGTGCAATGAAAGTACTTCTATGTTGTATTCTGAAATTGAGTGCCAAGTAGTTCTTAACTTGCTAAACAGATCCTGGTGTAGAGCAATATAATTAGGTTAACATAATTTTAATTATTATAACTGTTTGTTTATTCCCTTTTGTCTTGTTGAAGTAATTGTTGCTTAGATAAAGTACAACTGTATTTTTTTTACTCCTAGGTACAGAGGGGATGTGTACCAGCAGATACAGGTGGCTCCAGATGGATCTCACTGGTTCACCAGACATCCAGCCTGTTCCTGGCAGGATCCCCAGAGAGAAAGGAGCATGTCCAGCCAGAAGCAGCTTTACCCTGTATATACTACCAAGGAGCGCCCTGGTGGAGGGATCCAATATATCCCCTTTGATGACCCCCGCATCCGCCATATATCCTCAGCCTTGGATGGCAACTCCCTGACGGATGCTGACAAGATCCGGCACATCCGCAACGAGCTTCCCAGCGTCACCGTGTCGGAGCCTGTATCCAACGACAGTGCCTTTTTGCCCCCGCCATTGGGGCCTTTCATCGCTGCCAAACTGGCCGATGATGTTAACCAGACGTCTTCTAGCAACTTTGACAATGACAATAACAGGTGGCACAGTGATTTGCACAAAGAGGCTGTCGATAACTTCCCAGCAACTGACCAAAACTGCAACAACAGATATCCCAAAAACCAACGTCCTCCTTCATCTCCCTCTTCAGCCTTCCAGGCCCCATTACCAAGATGTTCTTCTCGCCAGGGGTCCAGCTCAGATCAGGTCTTTGCAGAAACCATCACACAAGTGAAGAAAATTGTCCCAGATTCAGGGCCAGAGAACACTAAGAGAAGAGTGAGCGAGACCATCTTCTGCCTTGTGTCCGTCCCTGTTCACACACCGACTAACATTTGCAAAGACTTAGCAGCAGATCAGAACAACAATGAGACAATAGCAAGTCTGACTGTCACCAACACAAACACTTTCGCTGTAGGCCTCAAAGAGAGCCCCAATGTACGGAGCAAGTCAGTGAATGAGATGCCCATCCAACACCACTACTCTCACTTTCACACCAGCAGCATGTCCTCAATGAGGAACTACAAGAGGGCTCCTCTAAGGAAGGAGATAATAGATGCCTGGGCCCTTCAAGCCAGTGAAGACAAAGAGTTGTGCTATGCTGGGTCCTGGCCTGGAAACCAGTACCGAAACCAGGAAACACAGACTGGCTCACCTTTGACGGTGGTGAAAATTTCAGAACCTCAGAGTCCCCCTGGCGGACAAGAGCCTGCTCAGTCTGTCTCAGACACAACCACAGACAGTGGTGTGGGGACAGACAGTAGCTCCTCTTATGGTTACCCCATGGCAGGCCAGAAAAACCTTCATCCCTCCAGCAACAGCGCCTTCTCCCGTCTTAGCCTCAGCCCAACACAACCGACATCCCTTCTACCCACTCAACAAGACCCATTCTCCCCATCAAAGGCCCAGGATCAGGGAGAGCAGCCATGTTCCCCCAGGAAGAGCAACTCCAGTCCCCCGGAGAGTACAGAGCAAGTGAGCTTTGGGCAGTTTCTCTTAAAGCCAGTGAACCGACGACCCTGTGATGCCATTGGTGAACTGGAGACCATTAATAAGGAGATGGAAGACACAATCAGCAAGAGACCCAATGCGGGTCACTGCATTGACGATCTAGATGGGGTGAATAAGAGATTAGACCGGTTTAAATCAGGAGCACATTTCACTGCTGGTCCAGAACCAGGCAGGGAAGCAATCAGTCTTCCACCAATGCACATAGAAAAACCCAACATAAAAGTCAGATCAAAGTCCTTTGCTTCTACCACTGATCTAGACTCTATGGACATGAATATTTCTTTCTCCAGACTACAGGCTAACAACATATCACAAAAAAATGAGCTATCCATACTCTCCAACCCAGGCCCCAGAGACAGTTGCCTCCTGCCCTCACTAGCCCCACACAATGAGTCAAACCGGCTCTATAGACAGGACATCCCAGTGCCTCAAGAGTCCTTGCTGAGGGATGTGGGGTTAACCGTTTACACAGAGACTCCTGGTGGTCCTGGGGAGCCAATGCAGCGCTCACTCTCAGTCCCCCCTCCGCTCGATCATAAGGAGCTTAGTCAGTCAGTGCAGCTCTCGTGTGAGAGCAGGACAGCACTTGTTAAAAATAGTGGTAGCCCCGAGCACAATTCAAATACAGAGCTTCAAGCTGAGGTCGAAACTGAGAGAAAGGCTAAATCAGACAATGTTCCACGATTCAGGGGTGAGGTGAATTTAAGCATCTATAGAACCAGGAGTGAAGGCAGCAGATCACCTCAGAAAGAGGTTTCTCCACATATCACCAGACTGACCAGGGGGGTTTCTTTTGTGTTGAAGGATGATGATGGCAATGGGAGATACGCCATCTCTAAGCCCCTGACCTACAAGAATGAGTCAACCATTGCAGATAAGCATCTAGAGAACTTACTGATTCTGGAGAAAGCCAATTCTTTACCTGCAGAAGACCTCAGCAACCTGTATGAGGTTAAATGCGCAAAAGGTATCCCTGAAAATGAGTCCATCGAGCAGAGGGCTGCCAGAATTCTGGGTATTTCTGTTCCAGTGGAGGCCTTGGGAGTGGCTGACAAACAGTCCGAGGACAACCAGGACGATATGGATACCACTGTAGTTGATAAACTACAAAGTCCAGGAGAAGAGACACAGCAGGTGATAGGAGAGTGTGAGCAAGTCAAAGATGAGTCCCTTGTCCAGGGAGCAGAGACAGAGGAGGCTAAGGGGACAGGATCAGTAGTGGACCACGAAGAAGAAGGAGACAGACAAAAGCACAGCAGCAACCACAGCGATAGTGAAAACAACGAGGATACTGAGATTCAGTCCCTGGTGGTACTGGATCTTCCCGAGTTCCCACCTCATAAGCTTCCCCTATCCCTCCCTGTCACCCCTGATGACGAGCTAGCACTTAGCATGTGCAGTGTGGAGAGGAGGGGGCGAGGTGGAGCATGCAAACTAATCGAATCCCTGCAAGAAAAGCTAAACTCCTCCGCTTCTTCGTCTGCTTCCTCCCTGGGCAGGTCAACCCCAGACAGAATGGCCCGTCTGAAAGAGCTGGACTCAGTGTCTCGAATAAGGCGCCTCAGCCTCAAAGGTTCAGAGTCTGGAGGAGAAGTTGATTCTGAGGATAGGGATGGTGACAGAGAGGAGAGCCAAGTTCAGGAAGTGACAAAGGAGGAAGTTGTAGAGCAACGAGAAGAGGAAGAGGATGAGAAACTGGAGGAAGAAGGAGGGACGGGAACAAATGACAAGTTGGGAGATCCTGAAGAAGATTGTAAACCTAAAAAAGAAGCAAATGAAGGGATATGTGAGGAAGAGCAAAGACAAGAAGAGGAGGCAGAAGAGATGAATGTTGACATTGCACTAAAAGCAGAAAATGAAGGGAGTAAAAAAGTAGATGGTGAATTAAAATCAGAGGAGTCAGAAGGAGAAGTGGAGCTGAAAATTGCGGAGGATGGCAAAGAAAAGCCTTTGGAGGAGGTAAAAGATGGACATAATACAGCCAGAGCTGAGGCGACACAAGACGCTGGCAGAGAAAAGTTGCCCATACCAAAGCAGCGCACCAGGCTGCAGAAGCCTCCTTTGCTTCCTAAACCTCGCAGCGTTCCCAAGAGAGAAATAACGCTGCCTCTCCGCTTCAGCACTGGGACCTGTGGTCCCTCGAATATGGAGGATGAGGAGATGCTCTCTGTCTCAGGTGGGTACAGAGGAATTAAGAGAATAATCATTTGACATGCTTTTTTTGGCCTTTAAAGTGAAGCAGCGTCATTCTATAATATGGATATTAGCTATGTACAAATGTGTATACATGTGAATGTGAATCTATAGTTAAAGGGATAGTTAAATGTTTTTGGATATATTATTTGCTTTCTTTCAGTGTGAGTTGAAATGATGTAAAGATCCATCGTGAATCGATTAAAAATCAACTTAAATGTGTAAAGATAAAAAAAAAATGAATCACGATGCAACAGCCTAGGGTGTCGCTACGTTAACATACAGCAGGTAACGTAAGCCTACCATTAGCTAGTAACATTAGCTGGCTTAATGCTGACAGCTAAACGGCGTAAAGTTTGACTATATTTCACTGGGAAGGATTCCAACAGCGGGACTTACAACAGTCTGCAGCTAAAGACACAGAGGAGACTAGCTGCACTTTGAGACAGTGTGGACACTGCCGCTGTCGGATAAACAACAGTGGTGGAAGTGTTGCGTTTGGGTGTTGCTCCGTAAGCTTGTGTTGTGTCAGTGTTGTTAAAATACACTTCTGCCATCTAGTGTTTCTTCTTTTTGTTGTGTAACAGCAAATGACTGGTGAAAAACGTTGTGGTTATAAGTTATTGGTATTACATTTTAAATAAGTCATTTAAATGTAACCATATGGCCTTAGCAATAAACCAGCATTTCTTTCATCTTTAATTTTTTTGTTTGCGATTTAAGATAAAATACTATTTCAGTTGCACTTTTGATAAGAAGACACATCTGCTGTTTTGCACAGTTTATACATATAAAGAATATATTTCAGTCATTTCATTCTGTTAAAACAAATAGTGAGAAAATCGCATCTTGAACTTAAAATCGTGATTAGTATCGAATCGTGAGTTGAGTGTATCGTTACATCACTAATTGATATCCAGATTTAGTTGAAATTAAACTTTTTAGTGGTCACTTCTTATTCTTTCATGTTTTGTTAAATCCATCTTCACTACTAAATCACATTAGTTGTTTGTAATAATCCACTTAAGTATACAGTGCACAGATAATGTTAAGCAGAGATAACTAAGGATCTTAAGTTTCTGTATGGGAGGGTATGAACTGTTCTGCACTGAAGCGGTGCAAAGGCTCATGGGAAAAAAAATATATGTTGTGAACGGTTTCTGTCCTAGTTAAAGTGTGTTTTAATAATGTTCTGTTATTGTTTTGGGTGTGCATTTATAGTATCTGGGTTTTAGTTTTGGTTGATTTAGTGTTCATGGTGATCTACATTTATTGTTGCACCAAGACCAAGACCCGGGCGGGGACTGATGGGGTCTGGGCAGGGAGCTAGGGTAAGGCCACTCACAGATTACAATTTATGCTTTGTCATCCTTTCTTTTTTACTGGATCTAATGTATTGAATAGGCCTACATTGTTCTTAAAACTATACTGTTATAAAGTAAAAAACATATTCATAAGGATGATTCCTTTTTATAGTTTTGATAGGTAGAGCCTATGTCTCATATTTATTATATTTTAACAAAAGTAAGTGATTTTGTAGTAATGCCTACTAATGTAAACTTGATTTACTGCTCTGTGTTAATACAACTTCACCTGTTAAGTTTCACCTTGTGTAAAAACTTAAACAGTTTAAGGCAACGGGTTTCCACGCAAATTTCTAGTAAAGTCAACTAATTCGGGATAACAGTGTATGTGCAATAGTGCTTAGCTTGAGTGAGTATGTGGTTTAATAATAGCCTTATAATTGTTGGCATGACTTGATAAATCATGTTTAATTTTAAACATACATACTTGTGGCAGAGTGAATCCTTATTAACTGTATCTGTGGATGGCTACATTACCTATAGATCAGCAAGCAGTGGGGATTTAGATTTGCTAATAATATGTTGGATTCATGTTAAGACTTTTTAATTATTTTTTTTAAACTTTAAAAAATGAATAATAACTTTGGTGGTGATGGCGCAGTGGATATGACACATGCCTTTGGTGTGGGACATCGTGGTTCAATTCCCACTGCAGTATATCAACCTATGTGTCCTTGAGCAAGACACTTAACCCCTAGTTGCTCCAGGGGCGTGCGACCTCTGACATACGTAGCAATCTTTAGCGTCAGCTAAATGACATGTAATGTAATTTGGTGGCCCCCTGCATTGACCCCCTAGGTGTCCTGTACCCCCTGTTGAAGATCCCTGTTTTAAAGGTTTCCTGAGGAGTTTCTTGTAAACAAAGTTATTGTTTACATTCAGTGTTACTCACCAACTAGTCTATATCCACGACGTTCCACTTCCGGGATTACTCCGGTGCTGCCGGAAGTTCCGCCGAATGTCCCTAATTTTGGCCGGATGTCCCTCACCTTCCTCTTCCTTTGTGTTGGCGTTCTAACCTCCGGTGGATTTGTGAGGACTATGGTTAACTGCTCTTCAGATCTCTGCAGGGTAAATCCAGACAGCTAGCTAGACTATCTTTCCAATCTGAGTTTTCTGTTGCACGACTAAAACTACTTTTGAACGTACACATGTTCCACCAAAACAAGTTTCTTCCTGAGACTGTTATGCAGCGTCACCGTTGCTCCGTCTGGCGCTTAGCGCCGCCCATGACGATTGTGATTGGTTTAAAGATGCTATGCTGTGTGGACTAGCCAGACCTTCCTCCGCATCACTGTGGAGGAAGGTCTGGCAAAGCGAGACTACTCACCAACAGGCATCGTGTGAATCCTTGAGCTTAACGCATGATCAAAAAACTCCACAGGGTACCTTCAATTTCCACCTTTGTAAGGGCAAATAATATCGCTGTGACTTGTTTTGATTGTGTTGTCTCACCTTTTCTTTCCTCTCTTTTCCTCATCAGACTCCTACGACCCCAGTCGAGTGGAGAGAGTGTAACTTCAGTGGAAATCTGTCTGTTCTCAAGTTAACAGCTTTTTCCCAACAACAAAGGCTTTCATCTCGCCTCACCGCTTAGTCAGCCGTGACCCCTCCAATATTGTCGCGCATTCCACTGAACTGACTGTCCTGGTGCTGCGAGAGCATTTTTTACAGCCAAATAAAGGCCCCCGCCGGTCCTAATTCTCCAGGCCTTTTCAACCTCAGCGTCCTCGTCCTTCCATTCTCTCCGCCTCTCCAAATGTTCGTTTGCTCAAGCAAGCGGAGGACTTCCTCCTTTTGAAGTTGTCTTTCTTTTGGGGGATTTTCGGAAAAATGCATGTCATTATTACCGTCTGCACTTGGGCTCCTTCTCGAGCTTCGGTGTTGAAAAATGAATGTAAAAGTGCTTCTGCTCAAACAAACAAATTAATTAATAAGAAATGTCATATGTAAAAAAACAAAACAAGAAAGCAACAGTATTGCATTACAATCAGTATTAACCTACACCAAATGTAAATAAGAAAGAGTTATAACATTTTATTAAGAATATAAAAATAATCAATTAAAATCATTTAATTGCTGAAGAAATGTATATTTTCTTATCTATGTTAAGAAAAGACTAGATTTTTGAAAGTGTGGTCCTTGGGTGTATTACTAATAATGAACCCCCCTGTTTATTCTTATACTTGTGTGATAGAGAATGTACTCAGAGAGCCTGGATTGCAATTAGAAACACTGTGGTCTTTGAATAGTTTCACTATAAGAGCAATATCGTTGTCGTACACGGGAAATCTGTGACATGATTTGAGAGTAAAGTCTCCATTTCAAGGAGCTGATCTCATTTAAACGTCTCGCTTTAAAGCTCCGCCTTTTGGTACAAGTGTTAGGTTTGCACTGCTGAGATTACTGGCTTTATGTTACCAGTGAGCACCTGGTAATCTCTTCAAATGCTTCCGAGATTACACTTGGAGGGATTCCTGTTGGCGCCCTCCCCGTTCTCCACCGCCGTCAGTCTCAGCATCAGCAACGTGTATCAGAAGCGTCTGATTTAAGTGTTATTTTTGTTCATTCTCATACTGTTAAAGAAGGAAATTTGTATTTTGTGGCATTACCTGAAGTTTTTATTTAACCATGTTCCGTCCACATCTTAGTTTGTGCGTGATTTCAGAAGTGCTTTTGTTTGGGCGGGAAATAACTGATGTAGCTATATTGATCGCAGTGTGCCTTGTACACACTGTTTCTGTGGAGAACTTCTTCTGTGTGTAACGCATCCAGTATTGTCAGTTTTTAACAAATCTCAATTTCAACTGGACTTCAGTGATTAATTTTTACTTTAATGAAAACATTTGGGAGTTGTTTGTGGCAATAATAATAATACTATTTAGCTGTTGAAGCTTAATATTGACGCTGTACAGAACATTGCTGTTGGAATACTCACAGTGTCTGAACATGTTCAATCATTTCGTGTTGACATATCAGTGTGTTGTTTGTGTGTTGTGGGCATAACTGGCAATTGGCTTACACTCACTTCACGTATGGGGTAGCAATACAAGAAGATTAAAAAACATACCAAACCAAACTTTTTCCTATGCATTGGACACCTACATTTACTGGGCTTAATATCAAACTTCTGGTTTGCTTGTTTGACCCTGTCACTCTTTGATCCAGTATTTGATGTTGACCTAGTTGGATGTGGTTGTAGACTTGCATAGAAGGGGCTAGTGGAAGCTCAGCGCAAGGTTTTGTCTCTGTCCTATTACCAACCCAGTACCCGTACCTCTGTGTTCCAGGTAATGTGTTATCTGGCCATTCGTAGGTCTTTTTGTACTGCAAGTTCTTTGTAACATGATATAGACTATTGGTGCACATCTTGCTTTGATATTTTCTATTTTCATACAGAAGTATGTACAGCTTCTTTTGTAAGCGCGGCATCTTTATTTTATTTTTAATTTTTTTCTCCTTTTTGTTGTGCATGAAATGCGTAAGAAGTCACAGAGAGAAGGCATATTTGCATATATTTGCATTTGGTACTATATAGTTTATCCAATAAACAACTGTTATATTTCATAAAATGTATATTTTATTTTCCAAAAAAAAGTATTCTACATATTTAAAACAGAACAAGGTATTTTTTAGATTATTGTGAAAAGGGAACTGTTTTGAAGGCACAACGTTTGTCTATATTTGGAAATGATCATTGAGTGTTGATGATCAGAAATAGAGACAAGTGTGTGCTATTGTACAGTACTGCAGACTGTTCATAAACAAATAAATAAAAGTCTTTGCATGAAACATGTTGCCTCTGATTTTGTTACATCCATGAATGTTATACATGAAAGTTTAAAGTGATGCATTTATTTATTAATGACAAATATATAAGTGCCTGTTTTGTGTCTCCCAGACTCATAAAAGTCCGACAGTTTTTAAGGAAACAAGAAAAAAGAGGCTCTCCTTAACTTTATCCACAGGGGGAAACAGCGCCTCCCCAAATCCGGCTTGTGGCCACAAATATATGACAGCCGTACTTTCAGAGTTACCATAGAGAATGAATGGTAAACGTTAAAAAGAGTTAAGCGCGCAGGAGCAGGTGACCGCGGGTACGATTCCCGGCCATAGCAAATCTCTAATACACAGGACAAATTAAGGGGAAATATGGAAACCTATGCTCCTACTGTAACTGATATCAGGTAACATCCCAGCAAGTATGACACGTTGCAGCTACCCGGACTGACTCTTAGATCCCTGGCTAAATAACAACGGCTTACATTTTTCGGCATTGTTTTAAAGTTAAAATAAATTTACTGCAGGAGTAATGCGTAGAGCAAAACCGTCCGTGACGGGCGTCGGTAGGCCTACGGTAAACGTTTACATTTACACCACACTGAACGTGCGAGAGCTCTTCATTATACTTAAATAAGGTAGAAAAAACGCCTCCACAGCCTGTCTGTGAGCTGCTGTGGACAGTGCGCTGATACACAGTGTAAACTCAGACCTCACACTTTTAAAAGCATGATACATGAAAGAAGTTGCGAGTGCGACTAAACGCAGTTTGTGATGCGCGAGTGCAGAGATGGCAGCGCTGCTAGACAGACAACAAAATAACATTCGTTGACCGCTCTACGCGCCTTTACACGAAAACGTTTGCGATGGCCGGGAATCGAACCCGGGTCAACTGCTTGGAAGGCAGCTATGCTTACCACTATACCACCATCGCACAAGAAGGTGAAGACTCAACAGCATACTGCGACGTGTACGTCAATAATTCGACGGCAAATAAGGAAGCAAAAGAGGAGGAGGAGGAGAAGAAGGGGAAGTACAGCCGTTCCCTCTTCCCCCAAGAACTCTTGATTCTGAACCCTCCCAGCCCCTTCCACACACACACACACACACACACAACCACACACAGTTTATAAAGGACAATCAGGAACACTTTTCCATTACATTGCACATTTTCAAAACATTTAGTTTTCTAGGCTAGGCCTACTGTTGTTTGGTTTTGCCTTCATTTATTACATTGTATTGTATATATTATGAATATTATTTCAGTTTAGTGTGTGTTTTTATGTTTGCACCATTGAGTAGCACTTTTAATTTGGTTGTATGTACTTAACAATGACAATGTCAACATGTTGATGATACCCATTCAGTGTCAGAGAAGTCACAAATCAAATGGAGTTCTACTATGTGTCCACTAGATGGTGATAACTGACCATCTAATAGGCTTAGCTCCGAACACACACACGTGTTTTCAGTTATTCTATCTGATTACACTTCTGCTCAGGTTGAAGGTGGGCCGGAGCTTTGATGGGAGCTTATTAGGTCACAAATCTTTTCTACCAATAAGGATGACAAAGCTGTCATTTGTCCTGCCCTAACAGGTGCAACACAGCTCACTATATAGTACACTATAAAATATGAATTATTTTGACTAATAGTTAAGCTCAGAGGATGATGAGTGGATAATCAGAGACTGGTTTATGTCAAATTTTAGTCAGGATACTGTTTTAAAACCATTTTTGAAATGCTATAAAATTGAATAAAACACCCAAGACTGAATGAAAGTAATCACTAATTTTACCTGAAGAACTTATGGAACCATCCATGTTATTTTTGGGCAATTAGATGGCTCAACACAAACAAATATAAATCTTATTTTATTTATTATGAAGGAGGAACATTACAATATGTTTAAGCATTTTATTAAAACAATTTTCTATTACAAGATCAATTTGAGTCCTGGGGGCTTTTTCACAAAAGATTTATAAATCCAGGATAACAAATAAAGCAAGGCTTGACCTAGACTAATCTGTGCTGAGGAGGAGAGACAAAGTCGAGACAGGCTGAGGAGGAGAGACTAGGTCGAGTCGGGCTGCTTTGCTCTGTTTTTTTTCTTCTTATGAACTCCCGATTCCAACCAGCAGAGCCACCAGAAAGGCAAAGTTTCCCAGGAAGAACAGAGCCACCAGCAGGCCCTCATTTGTCATCTGGCAACACAACGCACTTTACGTTAGAAATCAGTAGCATGTTATTGTTTCCTTTTTGACTTTTAGCATTTTTAACTTACCGCTGTTAAATCCAAAGTATCTGTAATCCAAAGAAAAGGGACAAGTTAAAGCTACTGCAGGATACTTAAACAATTACAAGAAAAAAGAATCCACAGGTAATATTTTGTTTGTGTGGTCAAAACAGGACCCTTAACACATAGGCCCTGGGTTCGAATCTGACCTGTGGCGATTTCCTGCATGTCTTCCCTCTTTCCCTTTCTCCTCTTAATGATTAAAGGCGGAAATGCCCAAAAGAAAAAATCTTTTTATTATTTGCTACTAGAAGCTTAGTGACGTAGTAACTTCTTGCAGGCTAGTCTGTCTCACGTGACGAAAACGAGACAAGACGCAACGTAAATGCTGGTCTGTGACGATGACTATAATGAAATGTATAATGCAATATTGTTGACGAATAAAAACAAGACTAAATGTGGTTTACATATAAAAACTATGCTAAAATGTCTCTTCATTTTCGTTGACCAAAACGAGACGAGACAAAATGTTATAACGTTATTTCATCTCATTAAGTCTTGTTATTATTATTATTATTATTATTATTATTTTGCAGTATTTCTGTTCCCTGCGTCTCACTTCAGGGGCGACGTTACTTCCTCAAGCCCTGTCGCGGCGTTATTTAATTTAGAAGATGCAGCGGTGAGTTAGAGAGCGTGACGAGCGTAAACGACAACAAACTAAATGAAGTATGACACAGAGAAAGCTGGGACCGTGGCTGGCCAGCCGGAGTTCGTCTTTGGGAGAAAAAGAATAAACGGCATTTGGAACAACTTTCATTACATAGAAGTGGAAAAGAAAACGAAATGTGTTGTGGAAAAAGATGGAGAGAAATGCGGCCACAAAATCACAGGAAAAAACACCACGAACCTAAGAGACATCTCAAGCCATTCCATAATGAAACTGAGGTAAGTCAAGACATTAACGTAGTGTTACTTTCTATTTTAGAAAGCTCATTTGAGCTCATGAGGCTGTGGTTGTTAGTCTCTTTCCGACCGAGTAGTTACAGGCACGTAGTTCTAGGAACAGTCCACTTCTAAACAGTTCCGCTAACTTCTCTCCCCTAAAACCGTTTTTTTCCATTTGCATTCACACTGGCCAAGTGGCCATAGGAACTGACCTTTTGTTATTATAATCACAGCCATCTAACCACCACTATGCGGAAAAGGGAAAAGAGAAACGACCCTGCCCTGAAGTAGGAGCTGAAAGAGTTACAGGAACTGTGGCCAGAGGAACTTAATAATCCCCAAATTGGTCCTAGAACGTTATGTTCTAGGAACTGCAAAAACCCCTCCGGTCGGAAACCGGCTAATGTGTCTCATTTTAACGTTAGCTTTAGACGTTAGCCACTGGAGCTGAAAACGACTGAGACAAACATGTGTGCAGAACTCAGCTGTAGCCCACAATTTGTTTGTGTGAGAGCGTGTGTGGGTTCTTTGTTCCTACCTGACTGACTCAACATTTGGTTTAGTCTATACTACTAGGTACTTATACTATATTGACTGGAATAAATAGAACTGCATTACTAAAAAGAGACTAAATGCTCAGACTTTTTGTCGACTGAAACTTGAGTATGAACGTTGAAAATGACAGCTTGACACAAAGACTAGACTAAAACTAAAATTAAAACAGGGCGCCAAAAACAACACTACTTTGAGCTACTGTACTTGGTGTGCGTCTTGCTAACTTGATAGAAATCAATGAACAAAGCCAATTTCATCATCAATGAAGGTATACATAGAATGTGCACTATAGAATGTGCTAAATGAGGATTTACGTCATCTATCTGAACAAATTAAATCTTTAATCTAAAATAATCTCTAATTTAATCTGCATTTGTGTATTGTGGATCAACGCGGTCTCACGCCAGGTCGTGTAATAGTCACGTTATTTTAATTCATAAATTCGTGTACAGGTTACGATTTTGAAGTTTTTTTTGTGTATATGCAACGACTTTTGAACGTGTACAGGTCACGCTTTTCGAACCTGCTCTGGGGGACGCGACAACGGGGAAATGAGGGGCCACACGCCGGCCAAAACAACGGGACGGGCCGCCACTCACGATCCACCCGCGCAGGGGCACACAACAACGGGGAAATGAAACGCCACAATAACGAGACGGTTGGGGTTAGGAAAAAAAAACGGGACACGCCGACAAAGGAACTGCAACACGCGGGACAAAGGTACTGCCACACGCGGGGCGCGGTCCCCGGTCTCCGGGGTGAAAGTCTTGTGTTGTCTGACCCATCCACCACCCGGACCAACCTTATCAACTACTCGCTACGTTCTGGGATCACGAAATAGGCTTCCCATTAAAATGCATTGCTTTCAATTTCGTAATCGCCACACGAAAAAAAATGGCATTTACGTAACCTGTCCACGATTTAATAGATTATAATAACGTGACTATATAATGACCTGGGCTGTGTGGATTGAGGAAAAGAGGCTGCAAAACATTTTGACAGACCTGACTACCAGCTCATCACCAAGGCAGTTATTAGCTGTGGTATTAGCAAGTATTCAGATGCTTTCCAGAAGTAAAAGTTCTAATACCACACTGTGGTAGTAAAAGTAAAAGTAAAAGTCCTGCATTGAAAATGTTACTTAAGTAAAAGTATGTAAGTATCTTCAGGAAAATGTGGCAAAGGATCGCCCCGCTACTCGCCTCGTCACAGCCGCTCTCGATCCCGTTCTTAAACCTTTCTACCACCGATGTGTTGCCCTTTTGATGTATACCCTCCTGTTTTTACCTCTTATGAGTTTCTCCTAATGTCAGCAATTGATTTTTTATTATTTATATAAGAAGTATTAAAAGTAAAGAACTCTCCTCCCATTGTAGTGTGTATAAAGGACTCAACCAGTTGTGTGTTTAATGGTCTAATCATCTCAGCTGGACTTGTAGGCCATTATAAACTACATGAGTTTTGTGTGCAGAAGTCTTAATGTGTAAAGTAACTAGTAACTAAAGCTGTAACAGATGAATGTAGTGGAGTAACTAAAGTAACTAGTAACTAAAGCTGTAACAGATGAATGTAGTGGAGTAACTAAAGTAACTAGTAACTAAAGCTGTAACAGATGAATGTAGTGGAGTAACTAAAGTAACTAGTAACTAAAGCTGTAACAGATGAATGTAGTGGAGTAAAAAGTACAATATTTCTCTCTGAGATGTAGCGGAGTAGAAGTAGAAAGTGGCATGCAATGCCAGTACAACATACAGCATTTGCGTGAGAAAAAACAACAAAAAAACAAAAACAGGAATAACATTAGCTTTGTTCCTACCTTCACACATGTTCCTCTTATGAAACAATATACAGCTTCAACCATTTTAAATGAGACTCACAAAGGTTATAATATGTTTCAGATCAACTTTTATCTCAGCTGCATATAACCCCTTATCAAGAGCCATAATGATAATATTACTAAACAACAAGATACAAAAGTTGATTTACCTGTCCTGTTAACCATGCATCTTGATTGGACATCCAACAGAATGAAGAACAGAGCCTCCCAGCCGACCATACCACCCATCACTTTCACCAGCCATTGGTCTGTGGTGCTGTCAAGGTACTGCAGGCCTGTGAATATGGCTGCCACTGTGTGAGGTCACAAAAACAACAACATTCTTTTCAAGACGGTAGCAGAAGTAGAATATCCATTTTTTATTTAATAGTGTACTAAAGCAGGCTGCTTTTAGGGCAGTTCATAATGTTAGACGAGGACTTACCGGCTAACACTTTTATAACCAGGGCATTTAAAGCATGGGACCAGTTGAACAAAAACCTCCTGTCAAAGAAAGAATAAAAAAAAACATCAAATGATCAGTTGCTGAAACCAGACTGTCCTCGGTAGAAGAACAGCATCACTGGTTGTTTGTTGCATTGTTGTGTTTAGAAGCAGGGCTTGACAGTAACTTTCACCAGCCACTGTGGTTTTCCAAACTCACTAGTGTTGAAGTTAAAAAGTTAAAACCCGGCTTATGTTTTGAAAACAATGTTTAATGGGGCCTGCAGCTAAATTTAATCAAGTAACTACACTAATCAGCATTTGACTGCCTCATCCAAAACCTAGCTTCTAAAGAATTGATCAGGTCATGTCTGACATTTAGCATATGAAGAAGACTCATTGTCCCCACAGGAAAGGTAACTATTGTTTCTGGTTTTGGGGAGCCACTCCCTGCAGGGCCAGACGTGATTAGAAAAAAGGAAATGCAAACTCTGTAAACTTGACCTTTGTCTGTGACCTGGGGTAAACCTAAAATCAGAGGTGTGTCTTTAATCAGAGACCCACAATTCCACAGGAATATAATTCGGAAACTGAGGTGATTTCGGCACTTCAATCTGTGACCCCGACAGGGGAAGCACGTTGAAGTCCGCTGTTTACAGAGTATTGTACCCAATGCTTAACTTTCAATTCGACCCCAGCCTCTCCTTCCTCCTCCAGAAATCAGAACGAACACGTCTTTTAGAGAATTCTTATCACTAGCCACTCAGCTTTTTCACTCGCCACAGTTTTGTGGGAAATTACATTTCATTTTATTAAAGTCGACTGTGGTGTGATACAATTTACTTGAAGAACTAGATTTACAACCCTTTAAAGCAAAACTATGCAGTTTTGGCCATTTCTTCGCTGTTTTCTCTTTTTGCTGAGCCTCCCCCCCCACAGGTTTCTCTATAGAGCTCCCCTACAGGTTTCTCTATAGAGCCCCCCCCAGGTTTTCTCTATAGAGCTCCCCCACAGGTTTCTATATAGAGACCCCCTACAGGTTTCTCTATAGAGCCCCCCCCCCACAGGTTGAGCCCCCCTACAGGTTTCTCTATAGAGCTCCCTTACAGGTTTCTCTATAGAACGCCCCCTACAGGTTTCTCTATAGAGCTCCCCCTACAGGTTTCTCTATAGAGCCCCCCCCTACAAGTTTCTGTATAGAGCTCCCCTACAGGTTTCTATATAGAGACCCCCCTACAGGTTTCTCTATAGAGCCCCCCCTACAGGTTGAGCCCCCCCTACAGGTTTCTCTATAGAGCTCCCCTTACAGGTTTCTCTATAGAACGCCCCCTACAGGTTTCTCTATAGAGCTCCCCCTACAGGTTTCTCTATAGAGCCCCCCCTACAGGTTTCTCTATAGAGCCCCCCCTACAGGTTTCTCTATAGAGCTCCCCATACAGGTTTCTCTATAGAGCCCCCCCTACAGGTTGAGCCCCCCCTACAGGTTTCTCTATAGAGCTCCCCTACAGGTTTCTCTATAGAGCCCCCCCCTACAAGTTTCTCTATAGAGCTCCCCTACAGGTTTCTCTATAGAGCCCCCCCTACAGGTTGAGCCCACCCTACAGGTTTCTCTATAGAGCGCCCCCTACAGGTTTCTCTATAGAGCTCCCCCCTACAGGTTTCTCTATAGAGCCCCCCCCTACAGGTTTCTCTATAGAGCGCCCCCTACAGGTTTCTCTATAGAGCTCCCCCCTACAGGTTTCTCTATAGAGCCCCCCCCTACAAGTTTCTGTATAGAGCTCCCCTACAGGTTTCTCTATAGAGCCCCCCCCTACAAGTTTCTCTATAGAGCCCCCCCTACAGGTTGAGCCCACCCTACAGGTTTCTCTATAGAGCTCCCCCTACAGGTTTCTCTATAGAGCCCCCCCCCTACAGGTTTCTCTATAGAGCTCCCCTACAGGTTTCTCTATAGAGCCCCCCCCCCTACAGGTTTTCTCTATAGAGCTCCCCTACAGGTTTCTCTATAGAGCCCCCCCTACAGGTTTCTCTATAGAGCTCCCCATACAGGTTTCTCTATAGAGCCCCCCCTACAGGTTGAGCCCCCCCTACAGGTTTCTCTATAGAGCTCCCCTTACAGGTTTCTCTATAGAGCCCCCCAGGTTGAGCCCCCCCCACAGGTTTCTCTATAGAGCTCCCCTTACAGGTTTCTCTATAGAGCCCCCCCCCTACAAGTTTCTGTATAAAGCTCCCCTACAGGTTTCTCTATAGAGCCCCCCCTACAGGTTTCTCTATAGAGCTCCCCTACAGGTTTCTCTATAGAGCCCCCCTACAGGTTTCTCTATAGAGCTCCCCATACAGGTTTCTCTATAGAGCCCCCCCACAGGTTGAGCCCCCCCTACAGGTTTCTCTATAGAGCTCCCCTTACAGGTTTCTCTATAGAGCCCCCCCTACAGGTTGAGCCCCCCTACAGGTTTCTCTATAGAGCTCCCCTTACAGGTTTCTCTATAGAGCCCCCCCTACAGGTTTCTCTATAGAGCCCCCCCCTACAAGTTTCTGTATATCCTCCTGAGACCCAGCCCATTGACTTATGTCCACTGTAGTGGACATTTGAGTTTCATTCCTCTCCTTGGAATCGTTTGTGCAAGTCTCTTAATTCCTGCTGTACTGTACAGAGGACATCCTGGGCTTTTCAGTGATGTGTTATTTGATTGGCTCCTCTTGACCACCTCTTTCTTTCAATCCAAAATGGACAGCATAGGAACAAGCACATTTTATGGAAAGATAAGAGATGAGTCAAATATTATTTGTCTATGGTTTTGTTACTATGATAATCATATATTTTCTTGTTCATTAAGGTGTTAGGAATCATATATTAAGTTCTGATAGAAACTACATTATGTATCTTTTGAAAAATTGGCATTTTATGAATGTCAATTATAGTGGACATCAGGACTATCTTCATGTAAATAATGACTCCACATCTACCAAATTTGTCTTTTTTCGTACTCAAATGATCCTGTTGTCCACTACAGTGGACATTCTTTAAATAAATAAAAATAAAAAAATTTAAATTGTAAGATGTTTTTTTAACCTTAAACAGGTATGGAATCACAAAAAAATCTGATTAGGAAAAACAAAATTTTCCTCGGTTCTCAGGAGGATAGAGCTCCCCTACAGGTTTCTCTATAGAGCCCCCCCTACAGGTTTCTCTATAGAGCTCCCCCTACAGGTTTCTCTATAGAGCTCCCCTTACAGGTTTCTCTATAGAGCTCCCCCTACAGGTTTCTCTATAGAGCTCCCCTTACAGGTTTCTCTATAGAGTCCCCCCCACAGGTTTCTCTATAGAGCTCCCCCTACAGGTTTCTCTATAGGTTTCCCCCTCCCTTACAGGTTTCTCTATAGAGCTCCCCTTACAGGTTTCTCTATAGAGCTCCCCTACAGGTTTCTCTATAGAGCTCCCCTACAGGTTTCTCTATAGAGCTCCCCCCTACAGGTTTCTCTATAGAGCTCCCCCTACAGGTTTCTCTATAGAGCTCCCCTACAGGTTTCTCTATAGAGCTCCCCTTACAGGTTTCTCTATAGAGCTCCCCTTACAGGTTTCTCTATAGAGTCCCCCCCTACAGGTTTCTCTATAGAGCCCCCCCTACAGGTTTCTCTATAGAGCCCCCCCCTACAGGTTTCTCTATAGAGCTCCCCCTACAGCTTCAGAATAGATATTTGGCCGCTCCTATGTTTACTTGTGTCTGCCTCCTCGCTCGGACAGTCGCCGTTTCCCCTTTCTCTGTTCCTCTGACAATGCTCTCCTAGCTTTCTGCTTCTCAGCCATGACGATAGTGTGAAAAACTCCATCACTACCTTGTTGGCCGGCTTCTGAATGGGCGTCGGCTGAAAGTTGCAAGGGTGGCGAAAAGACCACTATTCAACTCGAAAAAAGTCATATAACCACTCCAATGACTCCGATGCTGTTCAGTTTAAGGTAAATTAAGCTAAAAAAATGGAATAGTTCCCCTTTAAATCAGGGCTTCACCGAATCCAGGATTCAGCTTCGGCTGAATATTGGGCTTTTTGACAGTGTTTGGTTTCTGCATTTAGAGATGCAGAAAGAGACGAGACGTAATACGTCTCTATAACAGCAGGCGGCTCTAATCTGTATTGTTGCCCAAAAAAGCTGATTGGACGAACACGTCATGGCGGCCGTTCAGAATACGATCTCATATTGTACTAAAATAGTTCACCGAAACGTGTTTCTGAAAACATTTTAAGAGAGAAATAGGCCGTGAAGTTGCTGAATCTGTCTTCATTTCAGATCAACAAAGGTCAGTTTAAAAGACTTTTGTCAGATTTTGAGAGACTCTAGTCATTCCGCTCGCCATTTCCAGGTGAGTCCCGACTGCCCTGCCTCCGACTGAACATGTCAGGTCGGCCAAAATGAACGCTGACAGATGGACGATGGCACAGGACACACCGAACAGACTCGAGTCACCGACCTCGCCTGATTATCGGGTTAGTGTGTCATCGCCTTAACAAACCCTGAATTGTGGGCTACAGCTGAGTTCTACACACACACACACACACACACACACACACACACACACACACACACACACACACACACACACACACACACACACACACACACACACACACACACACACACACACACACACAGTTGGGTACCTACCGTGGATGTTGTGGTGCACAGCGCAGCAGAGCCATAATGGGCTGGAGGAACGAAAGGATCATGACCAGGCAGCCTAACACGGGATGGACTCCCTGAAAGTAAGTAGAATAGTTATTTATACAGCTCGTATCACAGTCAGTCCCAAAGTGCTTTACATGTCAAATAAATGAATACATTAAAACCCATCGATACCCAATAAAAATCACAATACATCACAAGGGCAAGGAACATAACATTACATAGTAATACAATCAGCAGTGGGGCTAATCAAACGCCTGACGAAGATGCGTCCTTAGCTGCTATAAAAATATAAAAATAAACAGAGGCTGCCTTCCACTGTTTTGAAGGCTCTGTCACCTTTAGTTCTCAGCTTTGTACGGGGAACAGCCAGGGAGCCCTGATTTGAGGACCTCAAAGATCTGATGACAACATCAGGGCGCAGCAGATCCCTAATGTAAGTCGGTGTCTGGCCATGAATGGCTCCGTATGTAACAACAAGAATCTGGAACTGCATCCTGAATTTAACAGGGAGCCAGTGCACAGAGGCCAGGATGGGGGTAATGTGACATGACCTCCTAGACTTTGTCAACAGCCTAGAAGCAGAATTCTGCGATCAATTGTAAGCGATCTACATATGATTTGCTGAGTGCAAAGTAAAAAAGAAAATAACAAAAATCCAAACACGGGGAAACAAAGGTATATATAATCATTTCTAATTCAGCTTAGTTTCGCAATGTTTCTGAGGTGGCAAAAAAAACAAGCGCAGATCAAGGATATAGCCTGATCAAAAGTAACATTGAGCGTGATTTATACTTCTGCGTAAAATCTACGCCATGGCTACGTACGTAGGTTTCTACACCATAGCCTGATGTGTGGCTCTCAAAAAATGTAACTACACGTCGCGGCGGCGTACAACGCCCAGTCATGGCTTGGTAGTGTTAAATTCCCCCCCCCACACAACTCATTTCCTGGTTCTCCTTCTCCATAAACAACATGAAATCAAGGAGAGGGTTAACTTTTCCTGCTCCAGATTTCCCACCGTAGTCAGAAACAACAGGAGACACTTAGTTTCTCTCACTACTCGCCCACAGCAGTGCTGGTGTACTGACCCCAGACCATTGTTGTTCATATGAGAAGATGAGGATGAAGGCGATGATTGTGGCTGCCACCGTCAGAATCATCACGCCAACATGGACCTTGGGAAACACAAAAAGTGCAACGTGATACAGAGCTCAGGAAACGTGCAGAATCAATGCACCTGAGAGAGGACAGGCTTGGACTAGGGATCGACAGATAGATACTGTTTTTTCATGGCCGATACCGATTATTAGTAGTTAATGAAAAAGTTAACCGATATTTGGAACCAATATGCGTTTACAGTGAAAATGTAAATCTTTGAGTCAAAATTAGGATTTTGGAATGTTACAAACTCCAACACAAAACTGTGTTTAAGTGCTTTAAGCAATTATTTAATAAATGAGAAACTTTCACCATAATCCCCAGTAACAGACAGTCAGATAGTGTTGTGGGGGGGGTGGGGACATGAAGTCAGACTCAGTGGGGAGTGAAACTGAAGAAGAGGGTCAGACACAGAACTGTAGCTGAGTCGATAATCAGTCAATCCCTGGCTTGGACCAAACTCTCTGAAGAGTGTTATGGCAGTAACCCATTTAACAGGAACAGTCTAATATTGTCAGAACTAACAAGTCAGTGAGACAAAACACACGCTGGACCTTTCTGATATATTCTCATATGTATAAAATTAGTGTTTTTCCTTTAAATGTGACTATATGTTGAATTTATTTATTTCCTTTTTTGGTAGCGTGCAGCAGGAATGGATGCACGAACCCTACTGTGATAATTTGGACACATCTACAATGTATCTGAAATGTTTCTCTAATTGATATCCTCAGTAATAACTAAAGACATAAGCTCAGTTTGGGGTAAATTAAAATGGGAAATGATGCCAACCTTAAGGTTGTAGAAGAAAATGTAATTACTAAACAGTTTTAGTCAGCTTATGCTAATATTCTCTTTCTTGTTCACTGATCAAGTTCCTGCTGACTTTGTAATCTCATATCTTTGTGTGCTTTTTTCAAATGTTTTTGTTCATGCATCTTGCTGAAAAAGACAACCTGATGAAAAGTGAGATATTTAAAAAAGATATTTTGTGGTGCATTGTTGTATCTATGAAGTCTTACCACAAACCAGACATCTTTGCCTATCACTTTCTTTCCTTTGGCCGTTTTTTTCAGATATCGAGCTACCATCATTCCCAGTGATCCGAGGGTCATCCAGGCTATCAGCATCAGTGCTCCTGAAACACAATTTAATGTTGGAAATGTAAGTGAATACAGGACAGGAGATATTAGTTGTTGTTGAGTTGTTTTTCCTTGATTTTCAATTGATGAGGATAGTTTTCTTAGCAATAACTACAGCTATTTATTGTTGTTTTGGTCAAGTTGATTGTTGCTATGTCTCCTAGTCAAACGGTAACAGACATTCTGGCGAATGGTTGTAGCTGAAGGTTCAATACCATGGTAAATAGAGGGGGGGTGGGAGGGGTGCCTTGTCCCCCGCCTGTGCAGTGTGAAGCTTTGTGAGGCTTGTCCATTGGTGATAACAGTGGCTGAAGGTGAGGTTTACAGAATCTTGACCCAGGTAATACATGATTCCTCAAAGCCAAAACACCGTAATCTGTGGCTTTTTCTATTCCGTGAACAAGCGTCTTACTGATGATTGATTGGGTCTTTGTTAGGTTAGGTTAATAATCTTAAAACTCACCACTGCTCCTTGTATGCTCGGGTTGGCTGGTCTGCATTGTCCCCTCACAGACTTAATCATTGTCATATTGTTTATTCATAAAGCTGTTCTCGGTCTGCTTCCGTCTTACCAACAGTGCTGTATCCATGAGAAAAAACAGGAAGTCATTGTCTTAGTTCCCAGGGCTTATTCCTGTTATCCGTCGCTAAAGTCTGCACTGAACTGTTTAAAAGGGTGTTTAAATATGCTGCTTCCTCTACGTGGAACGATTTGCAAAATTGCCTGAACCTTCGTGAGTTGGTCTCACTAGATGTTTTTAAAGAAATATTAATCAACATGGCGGAGGTGCCAAACTTCACATCTGGCTGTAAATGTTTTGGACGGATTGATCTGTTTGATCCCTGAATGAGTTGACTTCTGGCAAACATTGTTGAATATCTTGACATTTTATGACCCTGTAATGTATTATGTGTTTTCATTGTGAACTGTTCTATGTTTTATGTCTGAAACTCTGTTAATTGTGCTGCTGCCTGTCTTGGCCAGGACACTCTTGTAAAGCTATTCTTAATCTCAATGGGCCCTATTTTAATGATCTAAGCACACAGCGTGAAGTGCCTGAATTAATATTAGGTGTGTTTTGGGAGTAAGATGCAATAAACCAATCAGATTGTCATCTCCCATTCCCTTGAAAAGCCAGGCGCGTTTATATCATGGCGCATTGCTATTATGATGGAGGATTTGCTGAGCAGGAAGGACAGATTTTCAGATGAAGAAACTGATCTGCTCGTGTGTGATGAAAACACGCAAGCAAATCATATTAAAATACATTTCATATTGTAATATTTTTATTTTTAATCTTCTGCTCACGTTTGTGTGCTGCTGCGCATCCCTGTGTGTGTGTAACAAGCATGGTGTGCACGCGCTGTGCACGAGCCTAGGCACATTTTTTTTGTGTTTGTCTTGTTAAAGAGATAGAATGGACCAGAAGTGTTTATGGATCTCTGAAGGGAAGCCATCGGGTCCTGGTGCTATTCTTATTAAGATTACCGTAAGGGAAGTACAAAGTTTGTCCTAGGTTATTGTTTAATTAAGTTTTGGTTTCTTCTTTGCTAAGCTGTGTGCTCTTAAAACTGCTTTCCCTGTTTCCACAGAATAGTTGGTGATGACTTTGGGGAATCATTTATTTTAGGAAGGACGCCCACTCTTTTTTTTAATTTGTCAAACTCCAGATCTTTGAGAGATGTGTTAAAGTGCCGTCTGGATGCAAGTGCTAAAGGCAAGGCCAGGGGGCGTCAAAATCACAAAGACCTTCACAGCAAATGTTATCACAATCCAGTAGCTGTCAAGGTGTTGGACTAACCTAGTGACAATCATCACCATGCTTACATACTGCTGCTAGCAGGACAAGAACAAAAAGAGTGTCTGGTTTCAGTTGGTGCTACTGTGGACATCTCACCATGGGCTTTGACGATACTAGGTACACCTTCATCTTGGACAACTCCAGGGTCGGAAATGTTTATCGTTTTGGTGCTGATGAAGGTTTCTGTATGGATCTGGATTTTTCCTGCAAAAGATGCATAAAACAGACAGCTGAATGTTTACTATTCAGCATTTTAGACACATGTATGGTACTCATAATGTTCCAAAATGATGTATAATTGCATACTTATTCATTGAAAAATGTAACCCTGAGTGACATGCAGCAAAGGACCACGGGTCGGACTCAATCCCAGGCCACTAGGCTAAGGACTGAGCCTACATGGGGCGCACGCTCAACCAGGTGAGCTACCTGGGCACCCAGATGATACTCTTTAAAGAAGAGTATGAAGGAAAAAGGATGCTCAGTTTATTTGGCTTTACATATTTTGTTTATAGGCTCTACAAGAGCAGACCGATGGCCAAGTCACCTCTGTGATGTACTATGAATCTCCATGACAAGACTTGAGCTGACAGCAGTTCTTCTGTTTCTTCAGTTCAAGGCAGGGGCGGATCTACAGGGGGGCAAGGGGGGGCAGCTGACCCCCCACTGTAGGGCCTTGCCCCCCCAGCTGCCCCCCTAACTTTGGTGTTCAAAAAAACGTTGCTTGTAAAAACAAACTTCTTAAAACATTGAAACAAACAATTAATTTATATTAATTCATAATAAATAATAATTGTAGATGTAATCTTAGCCCCCTACCCTTCAAATACTCAGCTACGTCCCTGCATCAAACGTGCAGAGCTAAGCGGCGTTCGCCCAGTCTGGCTCGCACACAGCGAGTCTGCTGCGGTGTGGTGGCCCTGCATCCCGGCAAAGACTGGAGCGACCGAGCTATTTCGGTGGCGTTACGTTACAACACACTACACAGCGCTTGCTGAGACCAATCATTTGTATATGATTAGTTAAGGAGTACTATAAAATCCACTTCCTCTCACATATCACGACAATAAGGCTGCAAAAATTAAACCAGGCAACATACTTTACTGTCAAACTGGGAAAACATTTGTTGCACCAAGCATTTGGTGCAACAGTGGCGAGGAAAAACTTCCTTTTGGGCAGAAACATCAGACAGACCCAGGGTCTTGGTGGCCACTGCCGGTTAGATACAGATGGATACAGATATAGAGAATTATGATTCATAATAATGTTAATTATAGTAACAAAAAAGATAATGGAACTATGACTAGAAATAATAGTCGTAGCAGTTTAGGGCATAGCAGGGCGTCGCGGGGCGTAGTAGGGTATAGCAGTTTACGTATGGGGGTTCCCATGTACCGTCTTCCCCTGCCACCCTACCAAGATCTCTCGCTACCCCTTTGCCCCCCCATGTAAAATTTTCTAGATCCGCCACTGGTTCAAGGCCCAGCATCACTATTAGGAGTGATATTTACTACTGAGTGAATTGAATAGTGAGAAAAACTATCGCACTACCGATTCAGTAGTACATCTCAGAGTGCTTAAAACTCTCTTATTAGATTTAAGATAAATCTCTTACATTAAAAGACTCATGGACTTGCTCTATATGTTTTTCTTAATGGGGCATGAAAAGTTTGAAGATCCTTGTTCTAGTTGTAACATCATTTTCATCCTTGACACAGATAAATAGCTTCCTCCTCCACCATTACACAACGTCTTTATTACCATTGCTGCTGGGTCCATGGACAAACAGGAGATAGTAGGCATTGCTGAAGCCAGCGGTCCTCGTAAGAGAAATAATGTTCATGGAGGTGAAGGAACAGCTGATCACCCCGTTCTGCACTGACGCTGTTATATTAGAAACATTCCCCTGGTGGACAGTTGGAAATCATTTCAACGTCAAGTGGAATCCACACAGTTACATATGCAGTTCATTCATTGTAAGAGCAAAGACATAGCATTAAATATTTCACAGTCTGGCCTTTCACCTTGTCCAGATATAAATGAGTGTTATCAGAATGACTTAAATACCAGAGGAAGAATAGTTGGATATGTTCGTCCTGTTGAAATGGCATGCTGCACCCCCACAATTCCGTTACCGTCGATGCCACAAATATAAATGTCATCGTTTCCCTGTGGAGAGATAGAGTTAAGAATAAAACACCCACGCTTTCACCAGAAGTGACAAGTAACTGGTTTATTCTATTAAAACAGAAAATCAGTGGCTGCCATGTTTGGTTGGAATAACAATACAGCTGGATATTCTATAAAGCCCAATTAGTGGCTCTTAAGAACAAGTAAACAGAACATAATCATGATTGTTTGTCAGGCAGGGCTAGGAATGACAAATGTCATCTTTGGAGTGCTGATGGTTCTTCAATCTGCTCAGTAAATGTCATTGCATTTGATTTTGAGATTGCTTGGGTCCAAATTAGAAATTTTGTTGCCTGAAGTTGGTACTACAAAAAAAGTCAAACTAATCACATAGAACGACTAATTGATAGGACAATCCACAGAAACTTAAAGTTTGGCATGAGCTTTTGAGATATGGTATGGTATGGTTGGAAAGACTGAAACACTGATCAACTGACAAACCATCCAACATCACCATCCATTGTCCCTTCTGTTTGCAAGGTAAAAACATGCTGACTCTTGATTTTCAATGAGCCATTTTAGAAAAATATGGGTCTTGGCATTACAACATAGGCCATTTACAGTATGACAGAGCTCACTGACCATGTTAGGATCATGATATACCTGCTTTTAACCATGTGTTTGCATAAGCATGATGGCTTCCCTTGTTTATCATGTGTTACTTCAGAGCGTTGGTTGTGTGTCCTCAGAATGTGCTGCTATGTATTGACAAAATGAAATTAGGAACATGAACTATGGGGGCGGTATTTACCAGGATGTGTGGAAAGGTCTCTGATCATTGCTGAAAATGTATAACTGCATAATACTGAGTTGCAATGAATAATTGTGCAAAGTCTCAGAATCTCAAGGAACATATTCAGATGTTGGTGATCTTCCTACTCTGCCCTCTGATGGATATACTTTTTAATCCTCCAGGCATACAGAATGTACGAAGGCAAGTATGTGAACAATGATGCCCAAGAGCTGTATTGCTAGAAAGCAGGAAACATGTCAGTCTTCAAATTACCATTTTCTGATCATCTGACAATCCAAAAGCGATGTATCCATTAGAAGGACCTTTCATCTCATAGCGGATGGCTTCACCTGACACCATCAGGGCTGACATGAAATAACAGTCACCATTGGCTGGGTCACAGTTTGAAGGCTGACTGAAACACACCTTGCTGATGCTGCAATTTGCACTGGAGATACTCGTCTGCTGGACTAAAGACTAAAAGAAAAACGTAATCATGTTAATATAACCAGAGGAACACAACTCAAGCTGGTCCTCATGATTGACAGTATACAATAGGCATTCACTTTGTATCCTGTCAAATCTAGTGTATAGTGTTGACTTTCAAAGACATGCAATTAATATTTTCTTTTTTAACCATAACTACGGTCATTCACTAACCTTAACCGCACTGGAGTATTCATACACAAATAATCATCATTGGACATGAGAACATTTAATTGGATGTAATATGGGCTTTTGCAAAAATCATTCAATATCAATATCAATATCTTCTCTGGGGCTTGGTATATATACGGTCAAAAGTTTGGGGTCACTTAGAAATTTCCATTCCACTCCATTACAGAAAGAATACCAGCTGAGATCAATTAGATTTTTTTTTTTTTTTTTTAACAGTTTTCAGATTACATTATGTGCTTACATAATCGCAAAAGGGTTGTGTGGGAAGTGGCTGATCTTTAATGCAATATCTACATTGCCCATTATTAGAAACCATTCATCCAATTTTCCAAAGACACATTCTGTTTACTAATCTGATATATACTTGACAATTTTTATTATATATTTTATTTTATAGACACAGTATATCCATCTATGGACGCCAAAAGATATTAAAATTCAATACCCAGCCCTGGAAGTAAGGCTAGCACCAAACAAAGGGCATTAGTGGCTTTAGGCTATTGTTAATCACTCTCAAAGGAGTAGAACATCTCCTAAAACAATCAAGGATATCTATCTATAATAAACATAAATATCAATTTGTCAAAGCCATGTCTAGTAAAAACAGCAGTTTGAAGGCATTATAACATGAGCTAAAAGACCAAAGGTTAATGAAGCTAACAGTAAGTTTCTAGATAATTGTGTAAAGCAGGATGGATTCCCAATGAGGGTATAAGGTCAAACTGCACGGGCACGAAATAGTTTAAGGTCTTGGACACAAAGTCCAAGTTCCAACTCCTGATCATGGCTGTTATATCTGGATGGGGTCCCAGGGCAAAGGGGTGGATAAGTATTTAAATATTTAAACAAATCTAAACATAATACATGTAATACATTACAACCTACAATGTATGTGATCCCTCCAAAGGGTCTGGGTTTGGCAAGACATCCATGCCTTCGACCCTCTATAAGGGTTGCTGTGGGACTGGAAAGAGGATCCAGTGCCACTGTGCCCAGATCCAACTTAAGAGCAGTCAATCAGTCTCATCTTCTAAACTTTCACTTTATAGTATATTCCATCTTTTCTACCCTGTGAAGATTGTAGTGTGAAGTTTTTTAGCCATATTTGGCTGGTGTCTCTGTCAGCCTACTTTGTGGTTTGGTAGTTAGACGGCTATTTTCATACCTTGTTCCTAATCATCAGAGGTCTCCCACCAACAAGAACTTTTTTATCTCTATGGACTTCCTGGTTCAATAAAAAATGAAAAAATAATTACTAACAGGTGGTGTAAATTGCTGTATTGTGGTTGTTGAAGTGGTGAGAGTTGTAGGTCCACCAGCAACACCATTAGCGAAGGTCAAGGCTGGACTTGTAACAACCCAGAATGTGTTGAAATCCTGCACGAAGGTTGCGCTGCAGATGTTGAAACACATGGCAGTTATGCAAAGTAATGAATCACTTTGGTGACCCACTTGAGCATGGTAATAAAAAAAACAGAATGGAATAGAAGAAAAATAGTTTAATTCAACCTTACTGGAATTGAATGTTATTTGCGTTTCCTGATGCGTCTGGTGTCCATTTCACCTGAATGGAGGTCTTAATATTCCCTGAATTGTGGGCTACAGCTGAGTTCTACACACACACACACACACACACACACACACACACACACACACACACACACACACACACACACACACACACACACACACACACACACACACACACACACACACACACACACACACACACACACACACACACACACACACACACACACAGAGAGAGAGAGAAAAGGATGTTGTCACATGTTCTATCTAAAAGGTTTATCACCTGAAAGCATCTTGTGTTTGCACCAAGCGGCACCAATCCTGGTGCTGAAAAATGAAGCCAACGCGGAGGTGCCAAAAACTCACACGTTCCTACATAGGCTTAAAGTCATGCATAATTAAGGGCATTCCGCTTGGGGTGCCGTTACAGTAGGCAAGCAGAGACTGTAGGCTTCATTCAGCTCGCCTCAGCTCCATCACCACTCCATCTCTTTGACCATTGTTTGGATTAGCGCTTTGGGATTTGATTAGAACGGAAAGGTTGGGCCAGAACAAGTTGACAGAGAAACACTGACAGTTGAAATATCTCAGTTTTTTAGTTTATATTGAATGGCACAGGTGTTTGGTGTACTATGATATGGTACTGCATAATGTGTTCTATAAAACCAAAAGTTAAACAATGAATACTTAGCAGTAAGCTAGACAGTGAGCTGGATTGTTCTCATAGTATCATATGTTGGCTGCTGTAGGCCTGCATTCTGTTCACAGTAAAACCTGCTGAATGGAAGAAAACTCACAGATTTCTGGCTGCAGGTTAGGAGCTGAGCATCCGTTGATATCAGGGAGAAGGAGCCCACAGGAGACAGACCCCCCACTTCTCTAGCCTCTAACAGGAAACCACGGAATGTTAAGGGGGCTGGAGCCTGGAGCGTAACTGGGGGTAAAAAAAACACAACAGCACATTTACATTAGCTAAACATTTAGTAAATTACACGTTCATTTATTTACAGTACACTCACCTTTAGATAAGGGCAGCTTGAAATTATTTTAATTATCTATGTTTTATTTTAAATAGATTTTTGTGTCAGTTAAATGTAACTGCTACTTCATCACACGTTCTCAGAGCAAGTATGAATTTTACAATGATATATAAAAGACCAATGGCTCTCTATAGATAAAAAGAATTAGAGAAAACTTTTCAGTGAGACTTTCTTAAAAAACTAAGAAATGTGAACAGAGTGTTTTGTGGATAATCATACTATAAAGGCAGAATTCTCAGCGAGTCCACATGGCTGATGAAGGGTAGATGCTAGATCGGATCCGCTAGATGTGTCGATGTAGTTAGGTTTAGGCGTGGGGACTGGGGATTTGTTAGGGTGAAGGTAAGAATACCAGGGTAAACCAATCAGAGGCAGATTAAGGTGGGCCACGAGGCACGTCCTGTGACGTCGACACGTCACAGGTCCGATCTACCATCTACCCTGATGAAGGGTCGAGGCTAGATGGGATACAGCTACAGCAACAGTGTAGTAGCAAAATCGCCCATGTTCTGTCATACTTGACAGTGCATGCAGTTCCTCTCCTTTGGCCTACCATACCAGGCAAACCCCCTAGAAACTACTAGTCACCTGAGCAGTGTTATCTCAGGTTATCAGAAAAACAATGAGCGGAACAACAATGAAGAACGTGACAGGGGGGTCACCCTCCATCGCGTCCATCCTACAAGTACTCCAGGTATGGTCGCCATGACGAAGACACAGAAAAAAGAGCTGCAAGTTCACACACTAGGGGCAGTGTTTGATTCCCATGCACACACAAGCTCCAACCGACAGGGGAACTTTCATTAACTGCTGCTGAGGGGCAAACTTCAGCTACTGCATCACAGCGCTAGAATGATACATCACAGTTAATGCCTGATAACAATGACTCATAACTGGATGACTGTTTTTTCTAACATATTCGCTATTGTTGAAGGCATTGAAGTGTGCTTAATTGACTCTGGCTCTTTTGTCTCCATTGTGAGTGAAGATTTTCGAAACTCTAATCCAGCTTTGATACTGCAAATGTGGGACATGAAAATGTCCCTATTGCCCAAAGGCTTGCTGTAACGTGTAATGTGTCTCACTAGGACTCCAGCTATGAGATAATTACAGCCTGTGTGTCAGCAGCCACACCTGCTTCTCCCACACAAACGGACTACTGTGGTGTCATGACCAACTGTCTCAGTGAAGTACAAAATTCCACCTAAATCCACCCATAGAAGACATTGAGCTGCATTCTGGCCAACACCTTATGCCATTCGACGAGACATGTGCAACCTTAAATGCACATGATGCAGCTCCTGCTGTAATGAGAGATGAAGCAAACCTGACAATTTACATTCAGTCTCTATAATCACTGTTTCAGAAATACTCTGCAGTATTCAGTAAACACTCAGCGGACACGCATTCAGCCAGCCAAGTGTTCAAACGGGACCTTCTCCAAACTCAGAAGCAAGAACATTTCTAGAACTTTGTTTACACTACTGCAAGTTCTTCAGGGACTTTGCACATCAGTGTTCCGCTACATGCACTCACTGAGAAGAATGCACACTTCCAGTGGATTCTTAATGTCAGGATGCATTTATTTACCTGAAACATGCCCTCTCAAGCCCTTCAGTGGCTGCATTCCCTGATTTCATGATAACATTCTCCCTCCACACTGATGCTTCAAGCTCTGCTATCGGTACTGTGCTATCTCATAGACAGAAAAATCAGGAGAAAGTAATTGCATATGCCAGCCATGTTCTAACAAAAAGTAGAAAGGAAATTGTCAACATGCAACAGAGAACTATGAACTATTTTATGCAGCCCTTTGTTAGTGTCACAGACCACAAACCTCTCTTGGGTCTCAGGAAAATACCAATAGACAATGACAGGACTGGTTGCCGTGCATGCTGGGCTCTTGAACTTGACCCCAAAGAGAAGATAATGTTGTGGGTAGCCTACCGGTTGCAAACAGGCTTGGTAGTAAAAAACAAGCTAACGTGCTGACGGATCCGGGGTTGTGCTTTTAGCTAAGCTGGACCAGAGAATATTCAGTTTATTAAACTTCAGTTAAAATTGAGGGTCCCACACAAAAAACACAATAACATTGCGAGGGCAAAATAATTTGGCATCATGGAACGAATTTGAGTTGCGGCTCAAACTAAGGGGAAACTATCGACAAATAAGAGCAGGCCATTGTTTGAGGTTGAGAAAAAGCAATGGAGAGCAGTGCTGGTATGGCTGACTGCCAACGTACAATCTCTGGCAGTGAGGAATATGGCACTTAGAGGGGTCACAGAAAGACTCCACTCTCTTTCAATGGAAACTTTTTGAAAGAGGTTAAGCTTCTGGCACAATTTGACCCAGTGATGAAGACCACATCCACAATGCTTGAAAGTCAAGCATCCCATTTCAGCTACTTAAGCAAACACATTCAGACTGAGTTGATTGAATGCATAAGTGGGAAGATTGTATCAACAATGGTGCAGTAGATAAAGGAATCCAGGTAATTTTCCATAATTTTAATTTTGTACCCAAGATGTCAGCCATAATGAACAGTTGTAACTGTTAATCAGAATTGTGAAACTCAATGAAGACGCCCGAGTAAACAAGCACTTCAATTACAAACACATAGCTTGGAAATCAATAACTAAGTCTCCTGAGTGAATCTTTTCTCGCAGTTTACCACAATACATTGGAACATGTCAATGTTTTGTACAGATTCCCTTTGATGACTGCAGAAGGCAGTCATATGACAATGGTGTGAACACAGGAGGGAAAAACAAGGGAGTAATGGCTAGGCTACAGCAGAAAAACCCAAGGGCTTTGTTTGTGGCTCATACACTCAATCTAGTGGTTGCTGATGCTGCCTAAAAACCACGGTTGAACCTTGCCTAGGGCACCAAATGTGCTAGGATTTGCTGCTTCAATCCAAGAGTAGGCTTGTGAGATGGCTAGAGTAGCAGCGTCTGAAAAAATGTAAAATAAACGGTTTGCAATATTAAATGTCTACAATAGACAAGTATGTGAGCTTTCTGGAAGGCCTACCGTGGAGAGGCGTATACTATTTGTGTTTATTGTTTATCATAAGTGCTCATGTATTTTACATAATACTGTAAACCCAGATTTGGTTGTAATTCAACTTTTTAGTGGTCACTTCTTAGTCTTTCATGTTTTGTTAAAAGCCATAGTTGTTTGTAATAAGCAGCTTAAGTATACAGTGCACAGATCATGTTAAGCAGAGATAACTGAGGATGTTAAGTTTCTGTATAGGAGGGTCATTTGAACTGTTCTGCACTGGATTGGAGGCTGACATGCTGACGTGTAAGGTGAGCGTATTGTGTCACTACCGCTAGTTTGCAAAAACTTACTGAACTCTGCTTTACTGTTTAAATTAGTGGCTATTTGCCTGGATTGCATTTGAATTACAATTGTTTTACTCAAGCACTTATACTTAGCTTCACTTACAGTGACTGACTCGCTGAATTTACAATTGTTAAAACGCTGTTAGCTACTTTAACTTAGCCATTAGCAATGGCTAATTCCTCTCCCTCTCCTGCTCTTTCTTGCTCTGTGTGTCAAATGTTTAGCTATACCTCTGCCTCCTTTAGTGATAACGATACATGTAATAAATGTAGTATATTCGCTGCTCTGGAGGCAAGGCTTAGTGAATTTGAGTCACGGCTCCGCACCATGGAATCAGAATCATATGCTTCCGTAGCTAGCCAGCACCATGTAGTTAATGCGGACCACCATACTGTAGCTTCTGTAGCTTCTTTAACTTCTGCTAGCTGTCCCCCGTCAGACCCCGAGCAGCCGGGCGAGTGGGTGACTGTCCGAGGGAAGCGTAGCGTTAGAGGGAAGCGTAGCGTTAGATCTAGACCAGGGAGTGCACATGATGACGGTCGCTCTAAACCGGAGCGTCTTCGCCTATCTAACAGTTTCTCCCTACTCAGTGATACACCCGCTGAGAAGCCAATCCTGGTTATTGGGAGCTCTATACTGTGATATGTGAAGCCGGCGGCCCTAGCGGCTACAGTACCTACGGTCATATGTGTCCCCGGGGCTAGAGCGGGCGATATAGAAACCCATCTAGAGCTGCTGGCTAAAAAGAACCGTAAATACAGTAAGATCATACTTCACGTAGGGGGTAATGGTCGTAAATCGGAGATCACTAAATTGAATTTTGGGTCACTTTGTGCATACGCAAAGACAATGTCGGACTCAGTAGTTTTCTCTGGACTCCTGCCAAACCTGACCAATGATGAAATGTACAGCCGTACGTCATCCTTCCACCGCTGGTTGTCGGGGTGGTGCCCAGCTAATGATGTGGGCTATGTGAATAACTGGGGGGCGTTCTGGGGAAAGCCTGGTCTGATGGAGAGAGACGGCATTCATCCCTCCTGGGACGGAGCCATAAACCATGACAACCCAAGTTTGATATTAGTAATCAGTAGGGGTGTGACGAGACGCTTACTCCACGAGACGAGACACATCACGAGATTGGGTTCACGAGAACGAGACGAGACGAGATTTTAAATTTTTTTTTAAAGAAATCCTCAATGATGAAATATATGAATGGAAAATAGTTTTTTTATTCAACTGAAAAATCACAAAATGCAAAACAATTTAGGTGCCTTTTGAAATCAACTATTAATGATGAATGTTATTTAACTTTTTTTACTATTTTAATGAATCATATGCAGTAAAGGACATGCAAACACTGCAAAATGTTTTGTATAAAATCTACCAACTGGCTTCTGCCCTGTGAAATCTAACTCCTTTCCACAAATCGAACATAAAAAAATAAACAGTATAAATAAAATAAATGTGTAAACAACAGAAAATGTTTAAATGCAAACAGTAAGTGTATCAATAACCAAAGTACTGCTCTCTCAAAACTACAAGTGCAAACAGAAACAATTTCTTTCTATAAGATAAACTACACAGAACAGCCTAAGATATGGTCATGTTATTTTTCAAGAATATAAGCATGTCGACTATTTCTGGCAGCAGTAGAGACCTTTGGGCAGTAACTATGTCTCCTGCAGTAGAAAAAACACACTCACTTGGAACTGAGGTAGCAGGGATGGAAAGGTATGCTTTGGCAAGTGGAGACAGCAAAGGATATTGTTGCCGAAATCCGACATTTTCCACCACAGAAAATGGCCTCATATCAGCTGCAATGAAAACGCCTATGTCCCTCGTTATTGCCGTGGCTCTTGCACTTACCGGTGGCAGAGATGCAAAGGCTTTTAGAGTTGTTTGGCCTTTTAATGTTTTCGTCGCGGGTGCTGTAGTTGGTAGAGAGCTGTGGTGGTGCTGTAAGTGTTTTTGCATAGTGCTCGTGTTAGCCGCGGTATACGGCATTTTTTTCTTACAATATTTACATATTGTGTTCGTCTTGTCTGTCACTCTTTCGCCGTTTATTATTTCCGCAGGAAAACCAAAATGTTTGCACACAAATTATTTAAAAGTGGCAGGGGGATCTTCAATAGTAATTTCACGCTCCATCACGCCGACATCACATGGCCTCACGAGACAACTTTTCACCTCGACGAGAAGTCTCGTCACGTTTTAATCTCGCGAGATCTCGTAAAACGAGATCTTGTCACACCCTTAGTAATCAGGGGTGCAGTACTACGCGCCCCCCTGTGCTTCTGTTGGAGCAGTCGCCCACTCATAGTCTAATAAGCACGGTGTCTGTCCCCCGACTCAGATCGGTTAAATCAAAAGGTAAACAAAAGATGCGCTATAATCAACAACCTAATTGGAATTAAAACGACTGCAACGATAGAACAAAATAGGAACATTAGATGTGGACTATTAAATTTATGGGGTTCCTCAAGGCTCAGTGCTTGGACCAATTCTATTCTACTTATATATGCTTCCTCTAGGCAATATTATTAGGAAACACTCAATTAACTTTCACTGTTATGCGGATGACACCCAATTATGCTTGTCAATCAAACCAGACGAAACCAGTCAGCTAGCTAAATTTCAAGCGTGCATTAAAGATATAAAATCCTGGATGACCTATAATTTTCTGATGTTAAATCCTAACAAAACTGAAGTTATTGTACTGGGACCTAAACACCTCAGAACCTCATTATCTAAAGACATAGCTGCTCTGGATGGTATTGCCCTGGCCTCCAGCACTACTGTCAGAAATTTAGGAGTTATTTTTGATCAGGATATATCCTTTAATGCCAATCTAAAACAACTTCAAGAACAGCCTTTTTTCATCTTCGTACCATTGCCAAAATTAGGAATATCCTGTCTCAAAACAACGCTAAAAAACTAGTCCATGCATTTGTTACGTCCAGCCTGGACTATTGTAATTCCCTACTGTCAGGTTGCTCAAATAAGTCCCTTAAGACTCTCCAGCTGATCCAGAATGCTGCAGCACGTGTTCTCACAAGAACTAAGAAAAGAGATCATATTTCTCCTGTATTAGCTTCTCTGCACTGGCTTCCTGTTGAATCCAGGATTGAGTTTAAAATCCTTCTCTTGACCTACAAAGCTCTAAATGGTCTAGCACCATCATATCTAGAAGAGCTCCTAATACCCTATTGTCCCACTAGAGCACTGCGCTCCCAGAATGCAGAGTTACTTGTGGTACCTAGAGTCTCTAAAAGTAGAATGGGAGCAAGAGCCTTCAGTTATCAGGCTCCTCTCCTATGGAACCAGCTCCCGATCTGGGTTCGGGGGGCAGAAACTGTAATCGCTTTCAAGAATGAATTTAAAACTCTTCTATTTGATAAAGCTTATAGTTAGGGAGTGAGGAGTTGCAGTGTTCACCTAACTGGCCCACCTGCTTCTCTTCATAATTGTTAGATTAATAATACATAACAAAGTAGAGGGAGGCAGGCCAGCCAAGCCCGATCCGGCAGGGGGAGAGTTCTAAGCCCGAAAAAGCTACCTCTCCTTATGACCTGTCTCTCTTAGTTACGCTGTTATAGTTACGCTGTTATAGTTCTAGACTGCCAGGGGACTTCCTTCCTTTGACACACTGAGCTGCTCTCTCCTCTCCCTTTCTATTACTATTACTATCACTATTTGTGTGTATCCCGTCCCAGAAATGCTTATTACTAATCCTAGCTTCTGGGGAGTTTACTCCCCGGAGTCCTTATGTTTTTTCCCCCAGCGTATTTCCTTGGAGAACGTTGGCACCAAGATCCTGGTTCCAGCTGTCGCTGTGGTCCTGCTGCACTCCCTGCCGAGCTCAGCAGTGCCCTGCAATGTCATGCTGCTTCCTGCTGAACCCTGCAGCTTCCCGCTACATCCAGTCACTGTTCCATTATTAATGTGACTACTATCGCCACTGTTCATCACACCCCCAACCGGCCCGTCAGACACCGCCTACCAAGAGCCTGGGTCTGTCCGAGGTTTCTTCCCAAGAGGGAGTTGCACTGCTTGCTCTTGAGGGAAATACTGTAATTGTTGGAATTGTTGGGGCATTGTAAATTACAGAGTGTGGTCTAGACCTACTCTATCTGTAAAGTGTCTTGAGATAACCTATGTTATGATTTGATACTATAAATAAAATTGAATTGAATTGAATTGGTGCAAAGGCTCATGGGAAAAAAATATGTTTTGAACAGTTCCTGTCCTAGTTAAAATGTGTGATTATAAGGTTGTGTTAATGTTTTGGGTGTGCATTTATGTTATCTGGGTTTTAGTTTTGTGAGATTGATTTAGTTCATGTTATCTACGTTTATTGTTGTAGCATGACCGAGACCCTGGTGGGGACTGATACCCTCGGGGCAGTTAGAGTCTGCTCAATGTCAAATACATATCTTGGAAATCAGTAACTCAGTCTCCTGAGTCAATCTTCCCATGCAGCTCACCACAATACATTGGAAAATGTCAATGTTATGTGTTGATTGTTTTCCTTTTCTAGTATTATTAGAACAATTGTATAAAATGTATTCATCTGAAAGTTATATTATCAAGGAAAATAAGCAATACTTTATAATGTACAAATAATTTCTTTAGTAGTGATAAGAATCCTAATGTTTTTATTTTAGTTTTTTTGCACGTTTACCTTAACATGACTCCAGAGAAAAATAATTTGTTTACTAATGATTTTTACTAATGACTACTAATGTAAACTTAACACTAGAAACACTTCTTTGTCTTTGTACTGGCATTTCTTTGTTTTATACACTGAATGAAGACTGCTGAACTTTGAATGCATGATTTCACAGCCCGGTCTCATGGCAGTTTGTGATATGGTCACGTTATTGAATCTATTGAGTCGTGGACAGGACACGTAAATGTCGTTTTTCATGTGGCGATTACGAATTTTAAAGCAATGTATTTCAATGGGAAGCACATGTCGTGATCACAGAACGATGACAGTAGCGAGTAGTATTGATAAGGCAAAAGTCCGTGCATAGTGGTTGGTCGGGGGTGGATGGGCCAAACAACACAGGACTTTCACCACATTTTATGTTTAAATATAGAAATGAAGCATTATCTTGTTAAATATGTGCTAGTTTGCACACATGTCCAGAGTAAAATTCAAAATTCTTCTTTTATTTTGTTTGACATATTAGAGTCATGAGGCTATCTCCTTTTATCACTGCATAAATCAGAATATGGTGTAAACAGCCACAAAAATCCATTTGATACGATTTTAGGTATAAAATGTTACATCAATTAGGCTATGAATAATAAATGAACAACCTCCTCTTTAAAAACCTCAAGAATATAGATAGGAGTGAAACTGGAAAGTTTGTTGTATTTAAGTGCTACTGAAGTGGAGATTTCTGACTCGGAGTCGGAGAAAAACCCATTTCGAGAAAAATTTAAAGATCTAAATTATAAAATATCAGACATTTTGCAAGGTGATGGGGTAAAAAATAAATAACCAACAGATATCAACATGAAACTTCCACAGTTGATTACTTACATTAAGACATATATTTTTGTATTAAAAGTTTTCTGAAAAAGAAATGTCTGGGTCATTTGAACTGTTCTGCGCCGAAGCGATGCAAAGGCTCATGGAAAAAAAACATGTTCCGAACGGTTTATGTCCTAGTTAAAATGTGTGTTAATAATGTTCTGTTAATGTTTAACATTTTATTTAGGAAATGTTGTGGAATAAAAGTAAAGGTTTCCAGAAATATAAATAACTAAGTTAAGTACAGCTATGGTAAAATTAACTAAGTTATGTAATTCGTTGAATTACAACACTGCATTTTAGTCATCCATAATAGCTTTAGTCAAAATTACATTCTCACCAGTCGGAATGGTAATTAAAGATATCCACAATAACATTCTTACGAGTAGTAATTGTATTTCAAGATTCAATTTTATTTATAGTATCAAATCAATATATTTACAACTATGATTGTACGAGACAAAACTAAGGTTAAGATATCTTTAAATCTGTAAAAAAGTACAAGTGGCCATTTTAACATTTAATAGCTAAACTGAATATTTATTGTAGATATCCATAATTCAAGAACAATATCCATAATGGAAGAACAATTTCAGATTTAAACAATCCAATTGTTACTAGTCATAACTTGAAATATCCAAAATGGAAAAACAAATATCCCAACCCAGCACGTTATTTAAACTAATGTATTTCAATGGGAAGCATCTTTCGTGATCACAGCACGACTAGGGTAGCGAGTAGTATGAAATGCCGAAAATCCGTGCAGGGAGACCGGGGTTCGTGGCCCGTGTGTGAAGTTTCCTTTCCCTGTTGTTCTTTTTCCTAAACACAACCGTCCTGTTGTTGTTGACCATGTCCCGGCGTGTGATGTGTCCTTTCCCCGTTCTTCTTTTCCTAAACCCAACCTCCGTATAGATGCTTCCCATTGTAGATATCCATATTAGTACCAGTCAAAATGTATTTTAGATATTTTAAATTACATTATGGATGGCCGGAATGGCCGGTTTCCATTTTGAATATATGAAATTTAAATTATAACTAGTAACAATTGGATTGTAGATATCTGAAATCAGAGTTCTTCCTAGTAATAATTATATTGCAGATATCTAGAATGTTAATTCTGGATAGGAGGAAAGACATTGTGGATATCTGAAATTGAAAGCCCAAAGCACACGAATGGCAAAAGCGACGTCATTTGTCCTAGGAAGAATGATTCTGCGGATTTATTAAATGTTCCATTTGACTAGGTATGATTAACTTACGTATATCTGCAATAAATATCCAGTCTAGCTATATGCCATACAGGCTTACCTTTCACCTGATCTCCGAGTTTGTAGCTGCTGCGGTCCATCATAACAGTGAAGGGTGCTGGTTTCGTCTGCGGGCTATGCCCAGAGTGATTGGGTAGCATGTTAACACAACTGTCCGTAACTAGACCTGTAGGGTAGCCTCGAACCAGTGGAGCAACACACAGCAGCAGCAGCAACACAACACGGTCCATTGCGATGAAATGATCAGTTAACGCTCTATTCCGTGAACAGCTGGTGGAAAACAGAGACCATGAGTAGTATGGTGCTGCTATTCAGCTGAGACTATAGGTGGAGTCTGTGTAGGTAAGAATGACTGAGGGGAGGGAGGAAGGGAGGAGCCCACAGGTAGACCGTGATACCTGTTTTGTTCACTGTATCACAGCTAGCTCCCCGTAAAGTGACACAGGAGATGGGATGTTTAGAGGTTTGAAAATCTATCCCTGTGTTTGAGTGTATGTTAGTGTGTGTGTTTCTATGCGTGCGTGAGAGAGAAAGAATGAAAAAGAGAGAGAGAGCTGTGTGAGTCACTGCTGTAGCTAGACAACGGCTGTTTGTTGGAAGATGATTCCCAAGATGAGACCACAAATCCACATGTATAGAGCATGTATAATGCCTTGCTGTGTTTCAGCTCCCTTACCTAATTTCTTATTAACTACACCCAACAGTTCCAGCCATTACACATGTAGTATTGTAGCCTCATGATGATAATGTATGTTCCAAATGTATAACACTATTTATTATATAAAGTGGATATTGTTAAGTGTTTAAACTGTCAATATTAAGGTTGGTTTGGTCAGCGACTACTACTAGTTTTGTTTAGTTTAGACTTTTTATTTGTCCCCGTAGGGCAATTTGTTCTGCATCAAGACATAAACACAAGACAGTCACAAATGCAAAACCAAACTACATACAAATACTTAATGTTACAAGTTCTGGTTAAACTGCTGAGAATTGAGAAGATAAATATGACCATATGTTAGTCTAGAGGCTGGTACTGGAAGCTGAATGATTCAACCATTTATCCTGTAGGCTACTTTGAGCTAATTATTTCAACAGTTTAGTCAGCCTAATTATAGCTATTTATTGCTACCATTTGAACTTGCTAACTAGTTTTCACACACTCTTACGTAACTGCAACACAATGCTTATGTGTTACAGTATATTCTTTTAATCAAATCATAATATATATTTTTTCAAACTAGTTTGGTTACTACAATTTTTCCACATACCATCTGTCAACTGCAGAAGTATCTCATGGTGTACAACTACAGACATGCAGGAAAATGCTGCAGGTTAAATGCGTACCCTGGGCCTCTGCGTCTAGGAATAAACCTTAACATATGGGTGTGAGCTCTTCCAACTGAGCTAAATGTGGCAGCTAGTGCTGCATGCATTATTGTAACATTAAATATATTGTGTTTAAGGTGTTTTGTTATGGCAATAAAACACTGGAGAGTTGACTCAGTCAGTGTCAGCATGGAATGAGTCAGCAGAACAGAAGACAGATTCAACGTGTGTGGTTTTTACCAGCAAGATAACAAAACCCAGGGACCTCCGACCTCTAGGGGGTCTTGAAGAGCCCACTATCTGTACCTTATCATAGCTTTGCTTTTAACCCTCTGAAACCCAGGCCATTTTTGAGCGTTTTTTGAGTCACATTATTACTCACTGTGAGCTCATTTTTCACTCTATCTGCATCTCAAATTAACAAGCACAACCATGGCCAGAAGCAAATGTCTTTTGAGCAGTATAACAAAAGAATAATGGCATAAACATAACAAAAAGGAAAAACCTAAGTTACATTTATTTGATAATTTATTTAAAAAAATAGAACAAACTGTTGTAACATATAATTCAACATTTCCCTAAGGGAACACATGTATATACAATAATACATTTGGCTGTAAATCCTTCACACATTCACACAATAATTAGTTACATTTTTGACAAAGGTAACACCAGTGGTGGAATGTAACAGCTTTAGTTACTAGTTTTGCATTGAGTACTTTTACATTTAATACTTAAAATACTTTTTACTGATGTTACTTATATACTTTTAATGAAGTAACATTTCAAGGCAGGACTTGGACTGTGACAGAATATTATTGCAGTGTAGTATTAGTACTTTTACTTAAGTAAAGGATCTGAATACTTCTTCTACTACTGTTCACCACTAGGCTGCGCTGTGTTTCGGTGCTGGTCTCATTCAGTTTGGATGAATTTTCATTACACGGTTGTGCATGGCAGTAAACAAAGATTTCTGCCTACGCGTAGCTGAAAAGCTGTAAAATGTTATGCATTTTACAGCTTTGGCGGTCAGCGGAATGCTAACAGGAGGTGATGGCCAGTTAGCAACAAAATGGCGCCATGATGGCTCGAGTTCTGAAGCGAAGCTTACCCCTTGATGTGTATGTGAGCAAGGGGTAAGCTTCGCTTCAGAACTCGAGCCATCATGGCGCCATTTTGTTGCTAACTGGCCATCACCTCCTGTTAGCATTCCGCTGACTGCCATTATTTTTTTACGTCACTTGACAGACGAATAACTTTACATCCGAAGCGTCTGGGAGACAGAACTGTGCTGCTCAAGTCACCGCCGTCATACTGCCTCCTGGGTTTCATCTTCATCACCATCATCTTCTTACCGCTCACTAGACCTTCGCCATCATCATCTCCACTACTCACAGGATTTTCACGTTGTTTCCCTACTCTATTCTCTGAGGAGCCAGATGGACAGTTTTACCTGCTAAGGGTGGTGGTAGGAACTTGAGTGCACTCAACAGGGTTGAACAAACAGACTGTTTAGTATTCCCCTGGTTATCTCTATGAAATAAGAGATCTCAGTTTTTGGTTAATTTGGTTTTATATTTTTATTTTCTTTGTCAGGTTTTTGATATTTAAGTTGTGGTTTGGGTACATTGGGTTTGAACCTAATTGGCCTATCTACCAAGCTGATTTTGATTACCACACTGAATCATTTAGTTTAGCCATGCTAGACTTCTGGTAAAAGATTATTTTGCATAATCTCAAGTTTTAAAGTAGTACTGGTCGTGGGTGCAATTTGTTTCATGCCCAAGCTACGAGTTAAATGAAGACAGGAAAAAAAATAACCCTACAGTTAAGTCAAGTTACTCTGTTGTGAGTTAAAAAAAACTCAGTGAGTCACTATCTTATTATGTTTGTAACTTGAATCTTGAAAGCTCTTTTTAAATACATAGTTGTTTAAATAAAGTTGTGCTGGTTGTTTTGCCCAGTTTCAAAGTACTGCTTTGTATTTATTTTATTTATTTTGTATTAAATAATTATCACCAGCCGCCACTGTTTTTTACATAATGGCAGCTTGGTCTGACGATGTGCATTCAGGGACCAACCGAATTTTGAGAATCCGACTAACAATTCGTTTTTTTCGCTTCTTTCTAGTGTAAATGTTTTTTCTTTTTTCTAACCCGCCGGCGGGTTTGGGTTAATGAGGTGAGTGAGTAAGTGAGCACATGAGTGGGTGTTTGTGTCCGTGTGTGTGTTGAAATTTATTTGCATATAACAAAAATATTATGATCAGTTTGCTGGCTGTGCCTGTATCATGATGATGACGATGAGTCATCCATCCATCCATCTTCGTCCGCTTATCCGGTGTCGGGTCGCGGGGGGAGCAGCTCCAGCAGGGGACCCCAAACTTCCCTTTCCCGAGCAACATTAACCAGCTCCGACTGGGGGATCCCGAGGCGTTCCCAGGCCAGGTTGGAGATATAATCC
Organism: Perca flavescens; assembly: GCF_004354835.1. Classification (NCBI taxonomy): domain Eukaryota; kingdom Metazoa; phylum Chordata; class Actinopteri; order Perciformes; family Percidae; genus Perca; species Perca flavescens. Next base: position 2,900,768 of record NC_041352.1, read on the forward strand.
CTCCACCTAGTCCTGGGTCTTCCCCGAGGCCTCCTCCCAGCTGGACGTGCCTGGAACACTTCCCTAGGGAGGCGCCCAGGGGGCATCCTTACCAGATGCCCGAACCACCTCAACTGGCTCCTTTCGACGCAAAGGAGCAGCGGCTCTACTCCGAGCTCCTCACGGATGACTGAGCTTCTCACCCTATCTCTAACGGAGACGCCAGCCACCCTCCTGAGGAAACCCATTTCGGCCGCTTGTACCCTGGATCTCGTTCTTTCGGTCATGACCCAGCCTTCATGACCATAGGTGAGGGTAGGAACGAAAACTGACCGGTAGATCGAGAGCTTTGCCTTCTGGCTAAGCTCTCTTTTTCGTCCTAGCGGTGCAATAGATTGAATGCAATACCGTACCCGCTGCGCCGATTCTCCGACCAATCTCCCGCTCCATTGTCCCCTCACTCGCGAACACAACCCCAAGGTACTTGAACTCCTTCACCTGGGGTAAGGACTCATTCCCTACCTGGAGAAGGCATTCCATCGGTTTCCTGCTGAGAACCATGGCCTCAGATTTAGAGGTGCTGATCCTCATCCCAACCGCTTCACACTCGGTTGCGAACCGATCCAGTGAGTGCTGAAGGTCGCAGGCCGATGATGCCATCAGGACCACATCATCTGCAAAGAGCAGCGATGAGATCCCCAGCCCACCAAACTGCAACCCCTCCCCACCCCGACTACGCCTCGATATCCTGTCCATAAATATTACAAACAGAATTGGTGACAAAGCGCAGCCCTGGCGGAGGCCAACCCTCACCTGAAACAAGTCCGACTTACTACCGAGAACCCGGACACAGCTCTCACTTTGGTCATACAGAGATTGGATGGCTCTGAGTAGAGACCCCCCTCACCCCATACTCCCGCAGCACCTCCCACAGTATCTCCCAGGGGACCCGGTCATACGCCTTCTCCAAATCCACAAAACACATGTAGACCGGTTGGGCATACTCCCAGGCTCCCTCCAGGATCCTTGCGAGTGAAAGAGCTGGTCCGTTGTTCCACGACCAGGACAGAATCCGCATTGTTCCTCCTCAACCCGAGGTTCGACTATCGGCCGAACCCTCCTTTCCAGCACCTTGGAGTAGACTTTACCAGGGAGGCTGAGAAGTGTGATACCCCTATAATTGGCACACACCCTCTGGTCCCCCTTTTTAAAAAGGGGAACCACCACCCCAGTCTGCCACTCCTTTGGCACCGTCCCAGACTTCCACGCAATGTTGAAGAGGCATGTCAACCAGGACAGCCCCTCCACACCCAGAGCCTTGAGCATTTCTGGACGGATCTCATCAATCCCCGGGGCTTTGCCACTGTGGAGTTGTTTGACTACATCAGTGACTTCCGCCTGGGAAATCGACGACAATTCCCCATCATCCTCCAGCTCTGCCTCTAACATAGAGGGCGATAGTCGGATTCAGGAGTTCCTCAAAGTACTCCTTCCACCGCCCTATTACCTCCTCAGTTGAGGTCAACAGTGTCCCCTCCTTACTGTACACAGCTTGGATGGTTCCCCTTCCCCCCTCCTGAGGTGGCAAACAGTTTTCCAGAAGCACTTTGGTGCCGACCGAAAGTCCTTCTCCATGTCTTCTCCAAACTTCTCCCACACCCGCTGCTTTGCCTCTTTCACGGCAGAGGCTGCAGCCCTTCGGCCCTTCGGTACCCTGCAACTGCCTCCGAGTCCTCCGGGATAACATATCCCGGAAAGACTCCTTCAGTCGGACGGCTTCCTGACCACCGGTGTCCACCACGGTGTTCGTGGGTTACCGCCCCTTGAGGCACCTAAGACCCTAAGACCACAGCTCCTCGCCGCAGCTTCAGCAATGGAAACTTTGAACATTGTCCACTCGGGTTCAATGCCCCCAGCCTCCATAGGGATGCACGAAAAGCTCCGCCGGAGGTGTGAGTTGAAAGTCTGTTGGACAGGGGCCTCCTCCAGACGTTCCCAATTTACCCGCACTACACGTTTGGGCTTACCAGGTCTGTCCAGAGTCTTCCCCCACCCTCTGACCCAACTCACCACCAGATGGTGATCGGTTGACAGCTCTGCCCCTCTCTTCACCTGAGTGTCCAAAACATACGACCTTAGATCAGATGAAACGATTATGAAATCGATCATTGACCTTCGGCCTAGGGTGCTCTGGTACCAGGTACACTTATGAGCATCCCTATGTTCGAACATGGTGTTCGTTATAGACAATCCATGACTAGCACAGAAGTCCAACAACAAACAACCACTCTGGTTTAGATCAGGGAGGCCGTTCCTCCCAATCACGCCTCTCCAGGTGTCTCCATCATTGCCCACGTGTGCGTTGAAGTCCCCCAGCAGAACAATGGAGTCCCCCACTGGAGCCCCATGCAGGACTCCAGTCAAGGTCTCCAAGAAGGCCGAATACTCCGAACTGGTGCATATGCACAAACAACAGTCAGAGTTTCCCCCCCCCACAACCCGCAGGCATAGGGAGGCGACCCTCACGTCCACCGGGGTAAACTCCAACACAGCGGCGCTCAGCCGGGGGCTTGTGAGTATCCCCACACCCGCCCGGCGCCTCACACCCTGGGCAACTCCGGAGAAGAAAAGAGTCCAACCCCTATCCAGGAGTATGGTTCCAGAACCAAGACTGTGCGTAGAGGTAAGCCCCACCAGATCTAACCGGTAGCGCTCCACCTCCCGCACCAGTTCCGGCTCCTTCCCCCACAGAGAGGTGACGTTCCACGTCCCCAGAGCCAGCGTCTGCCGCCCGGGTCTGGTCCGTCGAGGCCCCTGACCTTCACTGTCACCCATGTGGCATCGCACCTGACCCCAACGGTTCCTCCCACAGGTGCCACGTAGCTTGTTCGGGCTGTGCCCGGCCGGGCTCCGTGGATAACCCGGCCACCAGGCGCTCGCCGACGAGCCCGCCGTCTGGGCCTGGCTCCAGACGGGGGCCCCGGGCTTCCTCCGGGCAGGGTCACTCCATCTCTGCTTAGCTTTTTCATTGGGGTTTTTGAACCATTCTTTGTCTGGCCCCTCACCTGAGACCACTTTGCCTTGGGAGACCCTACCAGGAGCACAAAGCTCCAGACAACACAGCCCTCAGGTTCACAGAGACACACAAACCTCTCCACCACGATAAGGTGATGGTTCACGGAGAGGCGATGAGTCAGTTACTATGAATTTTTTTGGAGCATTAAAAAACTTAATTTCCTGCATTCAGGTGAATTTTTATGGGACCTATTTCTACCTTGTTCTGGATCAATATATGCTGGAAATATCTTTATGTAAAGGGAAACATGGGGGACAATTAAAAAAAACAAAAACATAATGGAATAGTTTGCAGTAAGTCTCTTAGGCATTCTGTATTGCTTTAAACAATTCCTATCATTAACCTATTCCTATCTCCTGTAGAGTTAGATGTTTTCTAATTATATCTGAGTCAGCACACATGTAGCCTAGGCATCATTTACTCCTCCCTCTTTTGTGTCTTTTGTTGAGGAAGTAACCTCCTTAAATGTGCATATGACAATTATTCACCTCAATGATACATTCATTCATTTTAATGAATATTTCAGATGTGTTTGAGCAAGATTTCTGCTCATGTTCCAAACTTTTGCACATTCAAAATATATCTGTGTTCTCTGTGATTTGGAGGAGTTGTGATATTCTGAGAAAAATAAAGTGATAAGAGGCTATTACAAGAATACATTCACTATATTTCAGAAATAATCTACCTGCACCATAGTCTGCTGTGCATTACGTGATTGCTCTGCTAAGACGGTAGATCTCAGACCTTCTGACAGACTCAGAGCCCCATTTGAGACTCTGGTCTCTGAATGAGACCAGAGTTTAGACAAAGTTTAGGGAAGTGGCTGTACGCTGCTATACATCAGAGGTGGAAAACCGAAACTACGGCAGAAATACACGGAGCGCAAACTAGTGATGGTCAAATGAAGCTTCGCGAACCAGTGTCTTTACTTTCTGAGCTCACTAGATGGTGCTGTCTGTTCAACAGAGGGTTTGAAAACCCATTGAATATGGCTCTATTTGGAACAAGAGCTTTTCTTCCAAATATGGTATGCTCATGAATATTCAGAATGAGCTACGCGCTGATTGGTTTGAGCAAACTACATAGAAACACATGGGAGATTCGACAGCAGGTCTCATTGCAAAGTTATACATTGTTGGTCGGGCTATTACGTTATTAAATTCACTTCTGAGACTTTTTAAAGCGAGAAATCAACTATATAAAGCTCAAATATGGGCCGTTTTATGAAAATTGATGGCTTATTGCAAATTTGGTAAGACTGTGTGTTGCTGCCTCGCTGCACGGCCTGCCTTCCTTTACACACCCCGGCCTGCTCCGAGCTCGATTGAGCTCCGTTACGGCTTGCAGCCCACAGCACTTGATACCCACGCAAAGTCACCGTTTTGGGGTTAATGGACCAAACGCTGGTGCTCTGACAGAGCTCCAGGGCCTGCAGCTCCCCTCTTCCTGCTAGCTAAATGGCCCGTGTGTGAGAGTGATAGCGCGGTCAGCGAGCTTGTTACACCAGCAATCTCTTACAACAGTTCCAGTTAATCTTGGCTGGCTGTCAGCATAACTAGCTATATTTACAGTTTGAATTTCATCATGCCACTTATACAACATATCTCTAAACGTCTTATAAAGCTAACAACGGTGTCCGATTTCAAGTTAATGAATATTTGTGAATTTCAGAGGAATTCTAGGAGGAGCTAGCTCTCATTGATAGAGCTACATCCAGCTGCAGGCTCTATCAATGAGACTCGCGGACAAGCGGCGTTTATTTCCCCAATCGTTTGTTTAAATAACTCAACACATTATAATTACACACATTAAAAGATTAACTGGAACCTGTGGTAACAGATTGCTGGCGTAACAAGCTCGCTGACCGTGCTCTCACTCACACACACCGGGCATTTAGCTAGCAGGAAGAGGGGAGCTGCAGGCCCTGGAGCTCTGTCAGAGCACCAGCGTTTAGTAGTCCATCATCCAAAAAACAGTGACTTTGAGCGGGTATGGAGTGCTGTGGGCTGCAAGTCGTGACGGAGCTCCATGTACCTCAGAGCAGGCCGGGGTCTGTGAAGGAAGGCAGGCCAGGCGGCGAGGCAGCAACACAGGCAGCACCGGCGCTGAATTCCGACACACAGTTGGACAAAATTTGCAATTAGCTATCCATTTTCGTAAAATGGCCCATATTTGAGCCTTACATTGTTGATTTCTCGCATAAAAAAGTTTCAGAAGTGAATTTTGTAATGGAATAGCAGAGATCTACGCGACCTAGATTCGGAAGACTACCTGATCTCAGGTCAGTTGTGTAGCCTATGTAAATGTTGGGGCGTGACCGTTCTCTTAATACACCCATGGGCTAACAAAGGTTCCGTTTTTTGGGAGGTTGACGTCAACTTGAAATTCTCATAGTAAAGGGGTATCAGTGGGACTTTGAGCTTCTATGTATGTCCTATTTACCCACCGAACTGTCGTTATTCAACTATGACAGGGTAAAATCGGTTTTGCATTATATCACCCCTTTAACCTTTTTTTTTAAGAGAGCGCCATCTAGTGAGCTCAGAAAGTAAAGACACTGGTTCGCGAAGCTTCATTTGACCATCACTAGCGCAAACACGTCACATCTGCCGAAGCATGACCACAGCAGAGTCCTTTATAAACCTAAAGCTGCACAGACCACGGAAGTCTCTATTATTACAGCGAGAGTGGACACTAAGCGACGCACAGGTCTGCTTCAGCGCCATGTGTTTGAGTCTGAACCGTAGACTGGAAACGTCACGGCATAGGAACTTCAAACTTAATCATTAGTATTGCACTCCTAAACTTTGTGTTGATGGCATCAATGTATTGGACTGATTTGGCTATGATTCCTCTGAAAATTTCACCTTTCACAACTTTCCTCACTTACAGACAGTTGCTAGGTGATAGCAACAACTATGCATCCTGATAAAGTTCCCTTGGCCTTTGGAATTAAAATAGCCCCACATCATCACATACCCTTCACCATACCTAGAGATTGGCATGGTTTTATTTCAGTTAGCCTAATAGCTGGTTTGATTTGCATTGAGAGATGATTTTATGGAAAGTACCCCATGCCAATCTCTAGGTATGGTGAAGGGTATGTGATGATTTTAATTCCAAAGGCCAAAGGAACTTTATCAGGATGCATAGTATCCTGGATCCATGAAATAACTGGCCTTTAAAAATAAAAATCTGACTGCCTCTATGGGAATTTAACATAGGGGTGTACTGACTTTTGTTGCCAGCAGTTTAGACATTAATGGCTGTGTTGAGTTATTTTGAGGGGACAGCACATTTATATTGTTATATAAGCTGTACACTTAATACTTGACATTGTAGCAAAGTGTAATTTCTTCAGTGTTGTCCCATTAAAATATATAATGAAATATTTACTAAAATGTGAGGGGTGTACTCACTTTTGTGATATACTGTATATACAGACACTGTTGTCAAAACCCACGCAATCGACATACACACTTGCAGACGGCATCTTGGAAGTTTGTGATCAATACTTGTCGCCTCTGGTGATGTAGCAGCCAGCTAGCAACGATGTATGATGACGTAACCGTAAGCAAGTGTGGTGTCACATTTCATAGGAGTATGTTTTCACCCCTAGCCCTTACCACTCTGTTTCGAGGGACAAGGGCTAGGGGTAAGATGAAGGGGTAGGGGTAGACAGAGAGCTTGCGATGCGATTCGCCTGGGGCGTATGGACAAGCGGCTGAATGTCTAGGCAGAATCAAAACACTGTTGGTACTAGTGGTAAAAAAAACATGTCTGAACTTGTTTGTCCTAGTTTATAAGTTTGAAATATCCAAACCACATTAATTGAACTTGAGGTTACAGTAGATATGCTTACGCTGTGGGTAATATCGCCTTTACCGGATTATTGATTATAGTAAAAAAAGACACCTGTGCTTTGCAATTTTTGTTTTTTTTATTTATTACATGAAATAAAATGTTGAATATGGTCAGTTCCATAATTAATTTTTAACAGCATGTGTAAATGAGCGGTTCCTCTCTTCCTGTGAGAAGCTCAATTTTCAGGCATCAAAAGTCTTTATTGTTGGCATTGTTGGGAAAAAAATTCCATAATAATCCATCAACATGTTGTAATTCAAGTCGTCTGAGAGAAAACTAGACTTCTACACCTCATCTTGGCTCTGTATTCAGGTTTCAGATAATCTAGTCAAGGGACAGTGTAGCCAATCACAGGTTATTTCAGAGAGAGAGAAAGTGTTCTTATTGGCTGTTCTGCACATGCATTGCCCGTATGACAAAGAGGTGAGAAGGAAAGCTGTAGGAAGAGGTCTCACTCTATTTCAAATTCTGGCGTTTTTTTGCATTCTACCCACTGGAGCTTTAACCAGCCATGAAGTAGTTTGTACATTTTTATTTCAATCACTTACTACACCAGACAATCTGAGTGTGACTCCCTATTCAGTAAAAGATGTACCCTAATGAGCTTCCATGACACATGGTTTGAGAACCACTCAATGTTGTAGGTGGTTCTTTTTTTAAATCATGAAATAAATAAAAGCACATCAAATGGTACATTTGATGTGCTTTTATTGGTACATTATATCAACATCTAAATTATTAATGGTAATGCCATGGTAAAACAATGGCTATGCAGGTACCACATTTCTTTGTTTTTTTTTGTTGGATATAAGTTAGAATGTAGTATCTTTCAACATATTGATTCCAGTTCTTGTTGATTTTAGGTTCTATATCTTATCGTATTAAGACGCAAGGAAGTCCATGAACGTTGGGGCAATACGTCAGTGTGTAAGGCCAGCAGGAGACTGAGTTCTCATAGATGATATTCCCATGTTTTCCAGGAATGCTTCAGCCCTCCTCTAACACTGAGGTGATACACTTTTTAATCCTCTGGGTACACACAAATTATGCAAAGTAGTTAAGCACATTAATTATTGTTACAGTAAAAGGAGGCAAAGTCGGTCTAGAATTTCTTTCAGGAATCAATAAGCACAAGTGAAAATGCTGTTTATTCAGGAATCCTTGAATTCTTATGAATGTGTTAATTCAGATGCATAAGTGGTGTTTGATACCCAACTCTACACCCTGCTCTCAGGGAAACATTGTGCATAGTTATGCAGTAGGAAATGACAAATAGCATATGGTTAATTGTCAGTGAGCTTTTCATACACTTTGCAGCTCGTTTAGGATTTAGAGTAGGCGTTGTATTGGTGTAGGCTGGTGGAGGTCACTCTTGATGGGGCTGTTAAGGTTGTTGGGGTAAAAGGTCATACAGAACCTCCAGGATGGTAGCCATGGATGAGGCTTGGCACTCACAGCTGAACAGGCAGTGCTGGCCATTCTCATTGGTCAGCTCAGGAAGACCCTTCCAAAGTGACCTAGAGGAAGACGGTGGAGAGCAAAGTGGCCATTTATCACAAACATGGTTGAAACAGATTCATTAATGGGAATCAATACTTTTCATTGATTTTCTACCTTTGTGGGTCCTACCAGTGGTTCTTCACGATACACTAAGTTAAACATGCTACTGCCAGGTAAGAATTTCAGTCACAGCAATAACATGTTGATTGTTAATACCTCTCCAAGTGCACAGCGTGACGAGACAGAATGTTTTTCACCAGGTTAACAGTTTCGTCATACGTCTGCTTTCCCATTTTCTTGGCAAAGTACAGTTTGGCTCGCAGGAAGTAGCCGACGGGCCACAACCATTCCTGGAAGAGGGGAAAAAGGTGTCAGCGCTTCTAAATGGCAGCTGGACTTTCTGCTGTTGTGGAGGGGGTTACTGTACACTTGCTTACTGGCCCTTGATGATAGTTGAAGCCCTTGGCTCGGTTGAAGTTATCATTATCCAGGTTGTTGTCGTAGACGCCACAGTACACCATGTCACTGCAGAATAACAAGGTAGAAGGAGAACATCACCTGTCTTAGATCGATCGCCTACAATCACATCTTGTATTGAAGCACCCCGCATGTTCTTTGACAATGATCTTGCTCCTAAATGCTGATTTTGAACAATGCAAATTCATTTTAACACCACTTATGTTTTTGACACTTTAACACAGGTTCTGTAGGACGACTGGACTGGATTCTCTGACGATGGGTGTTTTTGCATCTTCAGCTCAGAGGATTGTCCGTCTCATGTGACAGACAATAAAGTTTTTCTTATCTTATCTTTCTGACAGAAAAGACTTTGCCTTTCTTGTTTTCCCATCACACAAACATTTGTAAGTACACCTTTTAAAACCTGAACTACTAGATAGAGTGCAAAGTCAACAAGAGGCTGGAGCTGCACCCCCCACCCCTAACCATCCAAAGCCAAACAGCCTTCAGCACTCAAGAAGGCAACTAACTCAGGGTCCAAGGTCTTCATCCCCAGGGGACCCAACAGCTTCTTCTCAGCCACACCCAGAGCCTCCCAGGCTTTTTCCACAGTAAACAGCTCAGGAGCCTGCAACACACACACACACACACACACACACACACACACACACACACACACACACACACACACACACACACACACACACACACAAATCATGTACCTACTCATGATAAAACATTACACATACTAAATATTTTTATTGACGTATAATTATACAATATTTATATTTATTCATGAAAAATATGACATACAGTATTTTCACCTAAAACTACACTTTTACCGTAACTTCAAATAACGTTGACTGGATTAACTAGACTTTCTTACTATACAGTACTTTATTTTTGTTTTTGGCTGGCTAGCACATACTGTATACAGTATATGCATTGGAAACTACATTTGGAATCAAAGGTGTAACATGTTTTAATAACAAGTCTCATGGTATTAATGTATCATTTGCTCCCATTAATTATTGTGACACATGAGTGCAACACATTCACCAAATCCCAGCTCGGGCTGAAAGACCTGCGCTGGTGCCTATTATGATTTTATCAAATGTGAATCCAGTTTCAAATCTGCTTATCTAATCCAAATTATTTTAAAGCCATTATCAAATTCATTAATATTCAACATTTATTTATATATATATATATATATATATATATATATATATAAAAAAACTTTAAAACAAGAATTGAAAATGAGATGGGCAGCATAGGATATGAAATGTTGATTAATTAGCAATGTTGAAAACATTAAATTTCCTTCACTCATTTTTAGCAAATCCTGGTATTATATTAATTCTTGTAATTTTGGTGCTGGTGATTTTCCTTTGGGGATGGCTAAAACCTCTCGGGGTAAATGGAACCTTAACAAAAAGTAAAACCTTTTTTGTTACCTAAATGTACACTCTGGCACAGTGACTGTAGCTACTTACCACCATCATGGCAATAGGGAAGTTAGGCCGGAGCTGGTAGTCACACCAGGGGCTGGAAGCCCCTAAACTGTCCTTGTAGATGCCTCTTTTGTGGACCAGCTTAGGTTGTTTCTCCTCAGGGTCCTGGGGATCATGGGAAATGTAGAACTTCTTCTCAAAGTTCTCTTGGATCTTAAGATCCCACTCCACATACGACACAGAATATGTCTGTCCTGAAATCAAACATTTAGGATGAACAAGACGTGGTTTAAAGATGGTTGTAGAGACTGTAAAATCCCATCTGTAAAGTTAAATTGCCACAAACACTAATAGGAAGAACAGCTGTAAACTGGAGATGCTTCCTGCAACTGCTTAGTTACTACGAAGTGATTTAGTGTCATTAAATAAGATTTAAATAAGATTGGTTTAAATAAGAATCAAATGATCCCCTCCTGCTTAAACTATTGGTAGTTTAAGCAGGAGGGGATCATTTGATTCTTATCTAAACCACTGAAAGCCCATTTAGAACTGCTATGGTAAATACTACAAAAACTATGGCCAGTCTTCTGCACTATAAGACTGTTACGGAGTGCATGTAATATGTGACTGTACCTTCTCTGGGAATGTTGACTGCTGCATAGGGGAAGTGCCCATCGTTGTGGAGCTTCACAATCCAGCGTACAGTAGATTTACAGAGGCCCACTATCTCCACTGCAGAGCCATCCCTGGATCACACGCACACACACGCACACACACACACACACACACACACACACACACACACACACACACATACAAAGAGTTGGTGCAAGCTAGAAGTAACAAGGCTGAAAAAGTTGTAACTAAGTAAAAATATTGATCTGTGTGGGTTGTTCCTCTACCGGCCATCTTACTGATGTCATGAACCTAACATGCAAGTTGTAAGTTTTACTCATTGTACCGATGCTGCTTGCATGAATAATGATGGATGTTTGCTAAACAAACAAAGATGGAGGAACTGTACCTGGGTGTAGCAGGTATTCCCTTGTTGTGTGCCTTCTCACTCTCACCCATCTTGTTCATCCAAGTTCCACAGTTGAAGCGATTTCCTCCGTAGGTGAAGCCAGTGGTCTGGTCCACTCCGGCCTCTACGTTAAATCCTGGTGGTGCAAAGGTTTACTTATATAAAGGAAATAATTATTCTCCTGTTTACTTAAAAACCTGTTCATGTTAGGAGATTGGTGGGTGGGTGGTGGGGGGGGTGGATGGGTCAAACAACACAGGACTTTGACCCAGTAGACCGGGTTTTGTGTCTCGTTTCTTTACCGCATGTCACTTAAACGTACAATTTGTTACCCCACCCACCATCTTTTCCTAAACCTAACTGTCAGTCAGTACGCCCTGACCAAGAGCGTGATGTCAAGAGTCCCGACGCTAAAGGAGACTTTTAGCGTGAATAACAAACGCCAAAAGCTTCCTTATTTTACATAATGGGAGAGTGAGAATTTGTTGATAGCGCCATCCTGGAAGTTAGCTGGCATTATGAATCTGGTGAGCATGCTCTGCCCATAGAGCATAGAGCACCATAGAACAAATATGTGGAACATTTCTGTGTATGCAGACCCTGCAGATTGTATTTTGTATGGAAAGAAGTGTGTCCGCTGACTGTGCCAATACCCAGGTTCCTGGAAGAAGCCTGGTGTGACCTGAGTTAGCTAGATCTTCTTTATGTAAGAATCAGTAAGCAGTATTCTTAATGAGTGCTTGGAAATACCTTCATCATTCATATTGCTGTCCAACTGTGGCCCAGCGTTGAACTCTCTGAACGAGATACCCTGCATGTGACTCTGCATGGCCTCCTGGATCACATCATACAGCGGCTGATCCTGAAGAAAAAACACACAGTTCAAATTCGCTGTGTGATATGATTATTACAAAAAAACAAATCTGATCCAAAGGACTTACAATACTGCGAAGGGATTTTATTTAGTATTTATGTTTGTTATGAATATAATGGCAACTGAAAATTTCTTTATGGCAGTTCATACCTTTAAAGTCTACTTTTATAATGAGAGCAAACAGCTGTCAGTGAGCCTGTACGGATGTTAATAACATGATTCCTCTGTGTGCCATGTCAACATCATATCTCGAATTTGATCAAAAACGGTATAAGGTCATAACCGCAATCTTCATGTCCACATGTCATGGTCTGGCTGTGTTTCTCTCTCATCCCTTTTGTTTCCTCTGGTTCCCCTCCCTGCTGTTTCTGTCTGTCATTGTTTGTCATGTTCTGTCTAGTCTGTGTGTGTTTCGGGGCGGGACTTTCAAGCTCCACTCGCTCCCCTCACCTGATCCCCGGCATTGTCTCACACCTGAAGCTCATCCCACAATCAACCTAGCCTGGAAATCTGCACCCAAATCTGAAAGATTAAGGGCCTGGCAATGAGTAATGAAAATGGCCCAACTCGATGGGCGGCACCAAGCATGAATTTAAAAATCTCACTGCACGCAATTGGATAACACTATGACCAATCACAACAATACAAGGGGTGACGTACCCAGAGCCCCATACGTTTAGCTACCAGCGGAGTTAACTTGTAGATTAAACTCTTGGCTACCAGTGGAGCTAACTGTTAGATTAAACTTTTAGCTATCAGCGGAGCTAACTGGAAGATTAAACTCTTAGCTTCCAGCGGAGTTAACTGGTAGATTAAACTCTTAGCTTCCAGCGGAGCTAACTGGTAGATTAAACTCTTAGCTACCAGCGGAGCTAACTGTTAGATTAAACTCTTAGCTACCAGCGGAGCTAACTGGTAGATTAAACTCTTAGCTACCAGTGGAGCTAACTGGTAGATTAAACTCTTAGCTACCAGCGGAGCTAACTGGTAGATTAAACTCTTAGCTACCAGTGGAGCTAACTGGTAGATTAAACTCTTAGCTACCAGCGGAGCTAACTGGTAGATTAAACTCTTGGAGTGCTGTCTGCGGCTGTGGCTCAGTGGTAGAGTGGTCGCCTGCCAATCGGAAGGTTAGTGTTTCGATCCCTGGCCCTGCAGTCCCATGCCGAAGTGTCCTTGGGCAAGACACTGAACCCCGAGTTGCCCCCGATGCTGCGCCATCGGAGTGTAAATGTGTGTGAATGTTTATCTGATGAGCAGGTGGCACCTTGTATGGCAGCCTCGGTGACAGTGTGTGAATGGTTCCTGTACTATGTAAAGCGCTTTGAGTAATCATTAAAACTAGAAAAGCGCTATATAAATACTCCATTTACATTCTCTTCCTCTTTCAGATAAAAAGCCAAGTCTAACTCGTTCATTGTGGCCAAAGCCGTTTCAAACAACTGGTTCATCTGTAGCCATCTTGCAATGTTTACTAATGACTTTGATGTTGCAGCGCTGTCGTCATCTGTTTAGCTCGCCTCTGTCCCGCCTATATCAGATATACCGATGTGATTGGTGCAGCTCGGCTACAAGGGCATAGTTAATGAGCATCATTACTGAATGCCAGAGCGACTCGCTGAATTCAAATTGTGCTCTCGCGAGAACTGGATTTCCAGGGTACGATCAAACTGCTCTGTGATAAACTCCAGCTCCGCAACCAATCTTTGCCAGTTCGTCCATTCACCTCTGTGGTAAACTACGCTACGGCTCGATTCAGTGAGATAGCTTTTGCCAGCAACTTTCGATCGGTGGTCTAAGTGTTTTATGTGTCTTCTCCTAGCTTGATCTCCGCCCTTGTGAGGACGCTGCTATTCTGATGAGATGCTAATATATTAAAAAAGGTAATTTTAGCGCTTAGGCTCGTATGGATTTGATCAGCAGTGGCTCTCGCTCACGTTGAGAACCAATTAGAATACAGCACACAGTCCTACCCAGGCTTCAGTAGGCTGAGTCCCAGACATGTCGGTGGGGTACATCCTTTGGACAGGACACTTGAGGATGGAAACACCGTTTGGTACTAGTGTGCAGTACTCCTGGATAGACTGCAGCCACCACCACACAGCATCCCTGCAGTTGTAGCGCACACTGCTGTCCTGGCCCAGCAGGCTGGGTATCAGGCCGTGATGCAGTGTGCCTGCAAAGGCCAGGATGATGTTCCTGTGACAATCAGGACAGTGGTTTAATAATCTGTATTTTCTTGATGAGTTCTGAGTTTTGAATTTTAATGTATGCATCTATTGTTGAGTTGTTTGAGTTTTTAAGGCCCATCCAGGGATGGGCATTACAAATTAGTTTAGGCTATAAATAGTCTTTGCCAGACCCTCCTCCACAGCTATGCGGAGGAAGGTCTGGCTAGTCCACCCAGCATTCCGGGATGGGAGAAAAACGTGCTCTGGTTTATTGGCATTTCTTTAAACAATCACAATCGTCTTGGGCAGCGCTAAGCGTCATATGAAGCAACGTCACTCTGCAAAATAGCCTCGGGAAGGAACTTGTTTTGGTGGTTAGGTTAGCCTAATAGCTGGTTTGATTTGCATTGAGAGATGACTTTATGGAAAGTACCACATGCCAATCTCTAGGTATGGTGAAGGGTATGTGATGATGTGGGGCTATTTTAATTCCAAAAGCCAAGGGAACTTTATCAGGATGCATAGTATCCTGGATCCATGAAATAACTGGCCTTTAAAAATAAACATCTGCCTGCCTCTATGGGAATTTAACATAGGGGTTTTGTTGCCAGCGGTTTAGACATTAATGGCTGTGTGTTGAGTTATTTTGAGGGGACAGCACATTTACACTGTTATACAAGCTGTACACTTAATACTTTACATTGTAGCAAAGTGTAATTTCTTCAGTGTTGTCCCATTAAAATATATAATGAACTATGTTGTTACTGTACATCACAATACTGCACTAAGTGCACTGGTTTGTTGATATCTGCTAGTGACCTTTTATCAACGGTGCTTACAACACACAATATTGTATGTGTTTAGGCAAAGTCCATTTTAGTATAAATAGCATATGAAAGGGGCAATGCTAAATTGAAACGGCTTTTTAAAAAATCCAGTGGAAAAAAGCGGACTTGTTGCAGTTTTGCAATTTCAGAGGGTTATTTACAAAGACACTGACTCATGTAAATGAGATCAGCTCCTTTGGCAGGTCACCCAGGGCTCGTTGGCTTCTAAATAGCAACAACAGACTATTATTATTATATGTTCCAGGCTACAGTGGGAAACAAAGCTCCAAAGAGTCAGAGAAAAGAGCAGGCAGACAGGTTTCAGATATGTGCAGAGCACCGGAACATAAACACAGAGACATTTAGACTTAGAGCTATCCCCTTTGTGATCAGATAACACAGGACAGGTGTTAAAAACAGGACCTCAGATGACATGTTGTGGATGCTCCAGTATTGATACTTTGCAATCATGTGATGTAAAGTTACACATCTGTATACAATTTTTATCACTAAGCCACTAGACTCTTTGGAAGTCAATAGATAATAATACAGTCAATAATACAGTCTGGTCATGTGAGAGCAGGTTGACCAACATAATTAAACAATTCCTCTAAAATGCCACCTAATTACGTAAAAGATAATTAAAAAAAAAAAAAATTACATGAATAAAGACATTTGCACCATAACTTAATGCAGAAAAAGCCCAAATTGTTACAGAAAATTTCACCACAAGCAGGAAATTAAGTGGTTGATGCTCAAGATTTCCTGGGCGTTACCCCAAGAACCTCCATTTAGAATTTGTTCAATGATGAAGCAAACAGACTCGCAAGATAGGTGGAGATCTCAAAGTCCTAAAGGTCTCGAAGCCCTAAAGGTCTCGAAGTCCTAAAGGCCTTTGAAGCCGAAGCCCTAAAGGCCTCGAAGACCTAGAGGCCTCGAAGCCCTAAAGGTCTCAAAGCCCTAAAGGTCTCGAAGCCCATATTCTCCCCTCTGGTGGAGCTGTGTGGTGGACTCACCGAGCCTCCAGGTGTCTGCCAGTCAGCAACAGCAGGCCTCTCAGGGAAATGAAGGTGTCACGGCCCCAACAACGTAACACCCCAGTACAAAAGTGAGGTAGACCTGAAGGAAAGACAAACAACCATTACCTGAGGGCAAAAGTCGGTCTGGGTACAATCTAAGAAATATCTGTGTATTAACATGATTATATTTTAACAAGCATTGTCCGTAGAACGTGATTCACAGTTTTTGCATCATTTGTGCTCCGACAACTTTTGTCAGCCACGGTGGTGGGTTTTAGGAGAGTAAAGAAGTTACCGTTGTCGAAGGTTTTTTTTAAGTTTTTGCTGCTTTTTTTTCAACATTTTTTTAATGACATTTTTGTCTGGGTTTTTTCAAACTTTTTGAAGCTTTTCCCAGTGTTTTTGTTGCTTTTGTGACGGTTGTTGCTTTTTTGGCATTACGGAAGTGTTCAGAAGTTTACTAACTGGGCAGCTTTGTATGAGAGAATTTTGAATAACAGAAATGTATATTTACTGTAGCCACAACACAAAGTTGAATAACTTTTTCTGTTATTTTACGGACTTATTTATGGCCTATGTAATACTATTTATTTTATGAACCAAACGTTAGATAGAACCTACATGCTGTGCCTTGCAAAGTTTATATCAATACTATTAAAAGATAATGCTGGTGTTTAGATGTATGTTTCTTATGTGTAAGTCCGTCTCTTAATTCTTTCTGACTTCTCCACTCTGTCTACTGAAGACTTAAATCTTTAAGAACGGCTTACAAATACATGGTTTAATTTGTATAGTAAAACACTCAGCGATATTCTAAAATGGCTGACATTTCTAGCAAATGGGACTCAAAGAGGAGAAAATGATGCATTTGTTGGGGATTATTAGCATTGGCTGTAGCAGTTATCCACATTTGGTGCTGTAGTGAGTATTTGTGGCAACAGGACGGTGTGAGGCGATTGAATCTAAACTAAACTACAGAGTGTGTTCATGGTAATGAATGAACATTTCACTCAGGTCAAAGGTGTGGCATTTAACAACAACAATGGAGCTCTAAGGTACAGAGGAATAAGATATGTCAGGCTTTTGATACACACAATACCTGTTAGAGGACATAGCATACTATACAAAACTATAGCATATCACCAGGCTAATGTGTTCCATTCACCTCGGAACTCGGAAGCCGGAGCTGGGAATGACGTCACACCCAAGTTGAATGCGATCCATTTACAAGTCAGATTTTTCATTGTGGGGTTAGCTCTAGCAAGGTTAGCCATCATTAGCAATACCAGTTATCCATTACGCAGTTTTTTGTGCATTCAAACAGCGTAACAATATGTCCACTGATAGAAGTTGGACAGGACTGTACGACTGATTTAGTGAGACACAAATAAGACAGAAGTGCTAATAACTGTAGGTTAGTACAGCTTTCACTACTGTTGATGCACAGGGGGCGTGTGTCCGACTTTGACCTCGGAAAGTTCGTCTTCCGAGTGCAAATAGACCACTCTAGAATCCTTTAAAGGGGTGATAGAATGCAAAACCAATTTTACCCTGTTATAGTTGAATAATGACAGTTTGGTGGGTAAATAGGACATACATAGAACCTCAAAATCCCATTGACACCTCTTTCCTCTGCAAATCTCACAATTTGAAACTGCTGCTGAAAACGGGCGAATCTCAACAAAGCTAAAAGTTGAGGTCAACTTCTCAACTCCTCCTCATCTGGCTCTAGTCTCTAGTCTTTGTCACGCCCCAACATTTACATAGGCTACACAACTGACCTGAGGTCAGCTAGTCTTCTGAATCTAGGTCACACAGATCTCTGAAATTGTATACATTGTTCATCTGCTATTTTACCACTAAATTCACTTCTGAGACTTTTTAATGGAAGAAATCAACTATGTAAAGCTCAAATATGGGCCGTTTTCTAATTGCAAATTTGGTAAGACAGTGTCGGACTTCACAAGCTCCACAATCTGCCGGGACACGTGGTGGCTGCTGGCCGGGTTTGCTGCCTTCCCTGCCGGTCTCTCCCCCTTCACAGACCCGCTGAGCTGGAGCTCTGTCATGATCTCACACACGAGCTGCGCTATGTAGGACTTTAGAAAGAACTAAGTTTGGAAGTTTTTCAAATATATTGAAAATGAACCATGGTCGTAAATGCAGTGTTCCAGACTGTACAACAGAATAACCTACTGGCCCAGAGAAAAGGGTTTAGGTTTTTTATGTCCCAAGGGTAACGTTACAAATACACTAGTTATAATGAAAGTGACGAAACATTTTGTCTCAGCTACAGCCGCTGCAGCCTGCTCGCGCCCGGGCATGTCTGGGCATGTAACAGACAGTGTGTGTGTGTGTGTGTGTGTGTGTGTGTGTGTGTGTGTGTGTGTGTGTGTGTGTGTGTGTGTGTGATATGAGACTCCAATGCATGCGTATGTGGGTCGCTCAACCAATCGGCGCACAGCTCTTCTAAATATTCATGAGCATACCATATTTGAAAGAAAAGCTCTTGTTCAAAATAGGGCCATATTCACAGGGTAGTTAATGGCCCACAGAAAATCACTTGGGCCATTTTCAGCCCAACCAATGTTACATACCCTATTAGGAAAACCTTAAGGAACAGTGTGAAATACCCTATATAATCATTCTCTCACCCTTATAAATGTTCAGTTTAGAGATGCAGGGGGATCCATAGCAATGTTTGCTTCACTTGGTCAAGTACTGTATTGTATTTCACTGCCCAATGTAGACATATGTTGAGAGTGGGACATATAAACTTGAACTTGTATTTGAAGCTATTATTTGCCACTACGAGGTCTCACAGAAGTTTGGAAGTAAGCACTTCCAAGTTACTGTTGGAAGTGTTAAAATATATAAACACTGACATGAGATTAACATAGTAATGTAGTAACATAGATGCAACACTAAGTGCCATAACTAAATCATACCATATATCTGTACTACACTCTACTGTATTGTATTGCGTTATTGCCATACAACTTAGACATTACATTGCAAAAACTGTTTATTGACTCTACATTAGACCTGCATTTTTGGTTGATTCTTTACTGTATAATGTATGTTTATATTTTGCGTATTTAATGTGTAACTTTATGTTGTCTCGCACGTTTATGCTCTGTCTTGACCGGGTCGTCATTGCAAATTAGAATTTGTTATCAATCAGCCTACCTGGTTAAATGAAGGTTAAATAAAATAACATAAAAATAGTAATAGTCTGGTGTAGACTGTTAACAGTGTACCGGGACTTACAATCTTCGTTCCCAGGATCTTTTCCTTCTGTCTGTTCCAAAGGTTAGAACTGAGCTGGGGAAAAAGGCCTTTAAGTTTGCTGCTCCCTCTACATGGAACAAGTTACAGAAATCCATTAAAAACTTACTGATCTCATTGGTCTCACTGGTGTTGATTGACTTGGAGGCAGCCACATCAGGCTGTAGATGTTTTGCCTGATGTGTTTAGGATTGTGGTTGACTTTGAAGGACTTGCTGTTTCAGTTGTTTTATATTTCTAGTGTTTTTGTGTATTTTGTGTTTGTATGTACTGTATGTGTGGTTGTACTGCTGCCTATCTTGGCCAGGACACTCTTGAAAAAGATATTTTTAATTTCAATGAGTCTCTTCCTGGTCAAATAAAGATAAAAAATAAATAAAAATACACAGCAGCTGGATTCTTGCAATATCACGAGATCACAGGAGAATCCACCATGTCAGGCTTTGTAATGCATTAGTGTTTTAGCCACTTTGACTGACCAGTCAACATCATGTGAGGAGCTACTGGCAGCTCTGGGTGTGGTTTAGGTGTGTAAAGACACAGAGAGACTGTTGGTTCAAAACAACAATGGTTGCTAGCATAGATGTTGTAATAGCATCAGTTATATCAGAACTGGAGAGGATTGCTTAATTGAAGGAAGAGCACTGAAGGCTTTTCTGCATTTTTAGTATGTGTATTAGGGGTGACCCCCAATAGTC
This sequence comes from Perca flavescens, assembly GCF_004354835.1. Lineage (NCBI taxonomy): Eukaryota > Metazoa > Chordata > Actinopteri > Perciformes > Percidae > Perca > Perca flavescens. The sequence continues at coordinate 2,921,001 of NC_041352.1, forward strand.
GAATATTCAATTCTTTGAAGGAAATAGCCTGATTGACGAAGCCCAAAGTCCAGTTCAGACCAAAGATTCTGGACGAGACAAGTGTAAACTTGCACCCACTTGCAGCACAACGACTCTTTGTACTTCTGTTCTAACTTTCGACTTTCAGGCTTGTATTGTAGCTGGATAACATTTGTTGCGTCTAAATATGAATGTGGATAACGTTAGTGATAGTGAGATGCTTGCTACAGTTACATTTCTAGTAATGAATCGGCGAAAACGTTTTATTTCTCTGATTCCCTGCTTTGTTTTAACGACGCTCGCGCTCTTTGTTCACTCTCTAAGTTGCAAGACCATATACTGTGCTTACTGGCGCTCCGGGCCGGTTCAGACCGCTGCAACTTTCCCCTGCAACGTTCTAAATCAGTTTCGTCTCGTCAGGGAATTTTGAAGCTTTTAATAAATGTTTTTTAAAGTAAGTAAATAAATCCAAACGCCCCATGACTAATTAAAGTTTCACTTTCTATGATCCATGACCGACGGTTGCACCCGCCTCCACCAACATGATTCGACTAACAATTCTGATGTTGGGACACCCCTGTGTATTTTGTATAATTTATAATACCATATATATTTAGTATACAATGTAATGTATATATTAATTTCACTATGTTATTTGGGTGGCATGGGTTACAAGAATGTTTCAGGATTAAAATGCACCTGTCTCACCTCATCTTATCTAATGAAATGAGAAAGCAAGTTCATACCTGCTGCCAGTGCCACACAGCACTGCTCCACCTGGTTAGTGACTTCACTGAGGTGGCATGGGACATCTTTAAGGTGAGGAGAGAGTGTGGGCAAACCCCAACTGTGACCCACACCACACATCTGCACCGAACCCAGCGCCAGCTGTTTGACCAGGCTGGAACCATTCTGCACAAAGCTAATGTAGCCAGAGGACACAGAGTTGTCACAGTGTGTCATGAGTATTGCATGAGTATTATTTTTCATTTCAAGACATGTCCGTCCAGATGACAAAGTAACCCCAGAGTTCTCATACCAAGCATGGGTCAGTGTTTCCAAATGTCTCTGTTTTAAGGACTTGGAAACTCCAGTGTTAGTGTAAATGCGAAGCCTGGACTTAGCAATAGATATTCGCTTTTTTAAACCAAAACGTATAGTAGTGTACTGTAGATGTAGCCTTACTAAGCCCTCCATCAAAAAGCATTAGAGAAAGGAAAGAGAAATGAAAAAGCAACACACCTTGACATGTATTTGAAAATGGCTTCTAGAGCGCTGGTGTAGGCTCCCTGGATGATGGAGTCAAAGTAGCAAGGCACCAGGTAGCGGGGGATGTTCTTCAGGTAGCCAAACATGGCCTGGAACCATTGGCCCACCTGTAGGTCAAAGGTCAACATCAACAGTGCACAGATTCTCTGCTGCATTGCACTGCATAAAGACCACATATGACTCAGCAGCTCCAAGACCCAAACCCACACTAATGCAGACAAGTTCTTAGACTTTTTTATATGAATGCTCTTCATAATGAAATTACTATGAATCTCAATAGTTAAGTTGTGGCCGGTAAAACAGCCTAACTGTGAAGTATTGCATTAATGTTTTTTTTTTTTTATGAACTCTGGTTGGATCAACAAAGCGGTTTGACAAGCTTGACTCGTTGCTCTGCCAGCCCTGTCTCCTGTTTTATATCCTTTCGATTTACATTGTCAAATCAGATATTAGTCAGACTCAGGGATTGAGCTGCAGTTAAAGCTCTGTCCTGTCACGTTTGACTTTGATCACCTCTTTTTGTATTTCAGTGCAAATTGATCATATGATACAGGTGTTATCAGTGACATGTTGTTTGTTGGCAGAATACTGTGCATAGGTAAGTAGGGCTTAGCCAATGGATGTAGACTTTCCAAATGTTATCGGACTGAATGATCAAATTTCTTTGAGTGATTTCCCGGGGGTTGTGGCGCTCAAAAAAAAAAAAAAGATTTCCACTGATTTACAGATGTGTCTTTCTTTTTTGTGAGTATATGTAGTCTTTTTGGCCAAAGAGCATCACGTGATGGGCTAGGAGTTGCAATTCCACTGTTTAGCTGCTATGTTCAATTTTCTTTAAAGGCGCACATCCTTGGGGGACTGGTGACAGACTGACATTTTGCTTATTCTCAGATTAGTGTACAAGTAAGGATAAGCTAATATCCTAACCCCTATGCGTTGAAATTATTTTGCAACACTACTGTTTCCAAGATCAAGAGTATAGCTCCATGCTCAAGTGTTTACTGGTTTGGCTTTGAGCGGAATCTCCATGTAACTTAAAGTGCAGTAGTTTCCTTCATTAGATACACTTGGCATGACATTATCCAGATAAAGTCTGGCCCCGATTGGTAACATGACTGTTGCTCACCTCTCCCACGGCTCCACCTTTGGCCAACAGTCTTTCGGAGACATAGTCCATCAACCAGTCTCCCTGCCTCAGGTTATCACAGAGCGGATGACCAAGATAATTCTTGGGACGAATCTCTGCCATCACTGACATCAGCCCTAAGAACCACAACCTCTGCATGAATATTCACGCTGCATACATTCTGGGATAAATGAGAATGATTATATTGGTGCATACCTTGAACTTGTGTGGCTTTTGTTTAGTGTTTTTAAATACCTTGCAAGCCTCCATAGTTGAGAGGTAACCATGAAGGGATGTTGTAGCATCCTCCCCCATCCTCTCTCTCCTCTGCATCACAGCGGTACAGCAGCATGTTCATGTCAGCCAGAGTCAGCTTTGACATGATGCTGAGGAAGTAAGAGCATGACAGTGGTGACGAACTGACAGGTAGACAGTAGAAATGCTAAGATGAATCCCTTAGTTGTCATCTATTGAATTAATCGCCAACTATTTTGATAATCGGCTGACGGTTTGAGTCATTGTTTTATGTTCTCTGATTCCAGCTTCTTAAATGTGTTCTAGTTTCTTCTCTCCTCTATGACAGTAAACTGAATATCTTTGAGTTGTGGACAAAACAAGACATTTGATGATGTCATCTTGGGCTTTGAAAACCTTTTTCACAATTTTTTCATATTTTAGAGCAAACAACTAGTCGATAGTTTGTGAAAATAATCCACAGATTAATCGATAATGAAAATAACTGTTATTTGCAGACCTAGTAGACAGTAAGCAGATGAACATGGTACGGAGAAATACATCTATGCGCAGGATAAAGGCTCATGAAACTCATGTACTGCACAACAGTTTGTAAGGCACGTGTTATGTTATCAGTTCGTGTTTTTTGAGTAGTAAGTCAATAGGTAAAGTACTGACACGTGACATGGGACAGGTTGTGTGTTGATATAACCTCAAATCAACAGGTGTGTGGGGGTGGCCATTTAGAGAACAGGACTCTCGACAGAGCACACAACTGAGCACAATGACTGAACAACTAGTGTTTCCCACAACACAAACTTTTGTATACACCTTTTTAACTACATTTATAGAGGAAGTAGTCCATTCTGATTGATATTTCCTACCTGACAGAATCAGGTACTCAACTTTTAACTACATTTATAGAGGAAGATTTCCATTCTGATTGATATTTCCTACCTGACAGAATCAGGTACCCTACTTTTAACTACATTTATAGAGGAAGTAGTCCATTCTGATTGATATTTCCTACCTGATAGAATGAGCTACCCTACTTTTAACTACATTTGAAGAGGAAGTAGTCCATTCTGATAGATATTTCCTACCTGACGGAATGAGCTACCCCACTTTTAAAATCAGAACTATGACAACAAGGAAGAACAGGGCTGGCCAGGTGAGGCTGAGCAGGGGAGCAGGGCCAAAGCACCGGAGGACCGGGTTATCGGCTGTCTTCCATCGTCAAACCGTACCAAGTCTGAGGTGAGTCATCAACACAGCACAAATCCCTCTAGAGTTAGGAAAGATATACACTTATCCAGACCAGGTAATTTCATTCTCACGTTAATTGCAACATGTATTCAACACATTTCTTAGAATCCCTTCAAGGAAACACTGATGATGGGTGTGTTTCAGTAGTTGTGCAACAAGTCCATTGACATCATTGAAACACATGATTGTGTTTCCACATTTATCCTCCGATCACCTGATGAAGTGAATGCGGGAATGACAATGATTATTGAAAGCACTATTACAGCAGGAGGACGACTCTTGGGAGACAGTGAGATGTTGCTGGTATACAACACTCTCCCCACAAATATATATAAGTGCTGTATCTTGATACATTGGTAAACACAGCAACAAAATAAACATCTTTAGTAGCTTGTTTTTCCAATGACCTCGCCTTAACTGGTGGGGACATTAATGAATCTGCTCCTTGAGTAGGGCTGCAACTAAAGATTATTTTCACTGTTGATTATTTTGTTGAAGTAATCGATTAGTTGTTTGGTCTATTAAATGTCAGAAAATGGTGAAACATGTGGATCAGTGTTTCCCAAAGCCCAAGATGATGTCCTTAGATGTCTTGTTTTGCCCACAACTCAAATATATTCTGTCACAGAGGAGAGAAGAAACTAGAAAATATTCACACTTTAGAAGCTAGAATCAATTAAAATCAAAAACAACTCAAACCGACAACTAATCAATTATTGGCACTTGTTAAGAGTTTGATTCATGACAATAGTCGTATTAAGAATCATCACTGTTGCACAGCTACATTTTCCCTGTTGCCAAAAAGCGTAAGGACTTGGCAACTGATGAGACTACGTGTTCTCTTTTGCATTCTGCAGTCACCCACAAAAATGTCATTGACATCAACAGTACGCAAAACATTTTTCCAATTGTGAAGGGTACCTGCATGTTTCGTCATCTGCCAAGTCATGCATCAACATCAACATTCTAAATTTAGTTTATCAGATTCTTGCACCAATACTCATACTTTTACCGCACAGTCATGATGATAACTACTTGTTGCACAGTCATTATGATGGCTACATAGATAGTTGTTGAGGCATACGAACATCCTCAGCGGCGCGGTGAGAATGGATGGTGTACTGTGTTCAGCCAGTGAGCCGGTCTGGTACTGAGAACTAAACTGGATCAGGTGGTGTCTCAGAGCCCCCAGCTGCTCCTGGGACCTGGGCTCCGGAGTCACCCTGTAGAAGAAGACAGAACACAAGTAGATCCAAGCCAGGCATGTCATGACATAAAGCGGATCAAATGATTCTGATAAACTACGGACAGCACTTTTCTTTCAGTCCATCCCCAGGTTGACCCACCTGAAGATGATGACGCAGCCTGGTGTGAACTTCTCAAACATTATCTCCTGATAAACGCTGTTGTGTTTGGACACCATGTCTGCCTTTTTAACCATTTTACTGTCCTTCAGCTGGAAGATAATTTGAAATGGTTTAAATTCCTAGATATAAAGCTACTTGAAGTATGACTTGTATGCACCATAGCAGAGTTTTGCCTATTATAGACCATTTATTACAGCTCAAATATACTAAAGAAGTACTAATCACAGTGCAGACACAGAAACTCATGAGAAAGTTTAAATGTATCCAGAATCCCACACCACTGAAGATGGCTGAAGTCTCTACCTGGATGTGTTCTTGGATCTCTACAGTGCACTCTGGCAGGCCATTGATGTTTTTGTCTTCTTTTTTGTTGGAGTTGGTTACAGCCTCCAACACCACCTCTTGAATATGACCTTTGAAGGCAAAACAGACAGGAAAAAAGTCCAGCTTAGCTGACATTTCTGAATTCCTCTCTCTATCACCCCTTCTTTCTCAGTTAAAATAAAATAAACACAGTTATACACATACATACTGGGGCTCTACATTGTCTATATCTATCGGCCGGATGTCCGTCCCCTTCCTCTTTCTTTGTGTTGGCGTTCTAAACTCTGGTGGATTTATGAGGACTAGTTAACTGCTCCTCAGATCTCTGCAGGATAAATCCCGACAGCTAGCTAGATTATCTGTCCAATCAGAGTTTTCTGTTGCATGACTTAAACTACTTTTTAACATACACATGTTCCACCAAAACAAGTTCTTTCCCGAGACTAGTTTGCAGAGGCACCGTGGCTCTGTCCAGCTCTTAGCGCCGCCCAAGACGATTGTGATTGGTTTAAATAAATGCCAATTTATAAAATTATTTTATTTAACCAGGTAGGCCGTTGAGAACAGGTTCTCATTTGCAACGGCGACCTGGCCAAGAAAAGCATAAGCGTAAAAGACAACATACAGTTTCACATTCAATATAGTGCATGAAAACAGAATACAACAGACAATAAAGGTACAGATTAAGTAGGCAGTTCAAAGCAGTCACAAAGTGAGGTGTAAGTAAGTCGATTTATATGCAAAAGTGATATGGTGATAACATAATATACATGAAAAGACAATGTTCAACGTTGCTGAGATGTAGTAAAGAGTCAGAATAAAGGTTGTGCAAATTAAATTGTGGTCAAGATAGTGATGTGGATCCTGTGATCAGTTATAACGCAGTATATAGAAATAGTCTATATGAATGCTGAGAAGTAGTGAAGTCAATATACAGTTAGTGCAATATGTAATCTAGATAGTGATGTGGATCAATAATAACACAGTAAACATGAACAAACAGTCTGTCTGAATAATGAATATAGTAAAGAATTTATATACAGTTAGAGCAAATATTTGTCTGGGTAGTGAAGCAGAATCAGGAATAACACAGCATACATGTAAAAACAGTCTATATGAATGATAACAGCTGAGATGAAGTGAAGAGTCAATGTACAGTTTGTGCGAAGTGTGGACTAGATAGTGATGTTGATCAATATTAGCACAATATGCATGAATAGACAGAACTATCTAAATGCTGAGGTGTAGTAAAGAGTCAGTATACAGTTAGTGCAGGTAGTGGTTTAAATAGTGAGGTCAGTGTAGATTTGTTGTGATTTGTTGAGTTGTAGATGTACAAAAGTTGTGTGACAACAAGGCAATGCAACAATGGTGGGGAGAAATACAGTTTTGCATGCCAGGGCAGATGCAAAGTGCAAAAGCGCATAAACAGATATGTGCAAATGTGCGTTGGGGCATAACAGAGGCAGTGGGATAGGGTGTATAAAAACAATGTATGAATGATAGAGAACAATTAGGACATGCAGTGATCGGACAGGAGCTTGGTCAGACGTGCTTTATAGGTAGTTAGTGGGATAAGGGTTTTGAGTTTCAGGGTTTTTTGTAGCTCATTCCAGTCATTTGCAGCTGAGAACTGGAAGGAGTGGCGGCCAAAGGAGGTGTGCGCTTCTGGGGTGACCAAGGAGATGTAACTGCTTGAGCGGAAGTTGCGGGTGGGTAGGGCTATTGTGACCAGTGAGCTTAGGTACAGCGGGACTTTGCCTAGCACGGACTTGTAAATGAGTTGGTACCAGTGAGTTAGGTGTTGAGTGTGTAGCGAGGGCCAGCCAACTAATGCATAGAGGTTGCTGGGTGTTAACAGAGGCTCTGGTCACAAATCGTATGGCACTGTGGTAGAGAACATCCAGTTTTTTCAGGAGAGAGTTTGAGGCAGTTCTGTAAATAACATCACTAAAATTGGGTATTGAGAATTGGTAAAATTGTCATTTTCACCAAAGCGAGTTTGGCAGCATGAGTGAAGGAGGCCCTGTTGCGGAATAGAAAACCGATCCTAGACTTAACTTTAGATTGAAGTGTTGCTGGAAGGTGAGGGAACTGTCTAACCAGACACCTAAGTATGTGTACGCTGTCACATTTTCTAATTCCAGCCCATCCAGCATGGTAATGCTAATTGGATGGGCAGGGGTGGGCAGCGATCGATTGAAAAGCATGAACTTGGTTTTGCCAGAGTTTAGAAGTAATTGGAGGTTTCGGAAGGAGAGCTAAATAGCATTGAAGCTCTCCTGGAGGTTTGATAGCACATTATCCAATGAGGGGCCCGATGTGTACAGGATGGTGTAGTCTGCATAGAGGTGGATTTGTGAGTGCCCAACAGCAAGAGCCACATCATTGATGTAAAGGGAGAAAAGAGTCGGCCCGATAATCAAGCCTTGTGGCACCCCCATTGTGACATCCATAGGTCCTGACAACAGGTCCTCAGATTTAACGCACTGGAACCAGAAAAGTAGTTATTGTTGTTGTAAATTATTAAAAAAACATTTCAGATTTAGCTAAAGTTACTATGTCAGTTCTTCTACGTTGCTACAAACTTCAAATGGAGGCTATTTTTAAGACTAGCGCAGACTCACTGAGTTATAGGACAATTGCGCACCTTCAATTTACGTCCAAGTGCCGTTTTTGCCGCTGACAGTCTCAGATTAATATTCTAATTGTTGTACAACATTACAGAGATAGACCTTTTTGTTAAAGCGTAAGATCCTTTTTGTTTAACATGAAACAGCCCCGAAATCACAATCACCAAACCCACCCGACTTAAAAGTACTGTTTAGGATCTTACTCTTTAACAAAAAGGCCTATCTCTGTAGGGATCCTTTCTATAATGTTGTCAGACACTTAGAATAATAATCTGAGTCTGTCAGCAGCAAAAACTGAATTTTTAGTGGACACTAACTGACCATGCACAGTTTCCCTATATAACATTGCAGCCCAGTTCACAGCGATCTTGCTCAATGCTGGACCAATTTTCAAAAACATAGGAAAATAGGGTCCAGGTTGAAAAAGTTACCCTTTAAGCTTAGGAGTAAACTTAGTAACAAAGCACAAGCTCTTATTTTGCCTTATTCACTTTGTGCCATGTTTGATTTAGAAATTGTATTCTTTTTTTATTTGCGCTCGGGAGAGCACTGTTTGTGATAACAATTCACAGTATTTTGTATTTGCACTTTTAAATCTAATGTGAAGAGTACTATAATTGTCTTTGCCATGTCCACTGAAGATATGTTTGAAGTATCATAAATGTCTTTGCTGTTCGAAGTCCACTATGAAGATATGTTTTATTTAAGTAGATGTGTTTTTTTGAAGTATGTTTATGCTCCTGTTGCTACACTGTGAATATGATTAGTGCGAGGTTACTTTATATTTAAAACCATTGCACTGTATGCAGAATATACAACGATTTGAAAACATTGTGGCTTGCATAGTTGTGTGGTTAAATCCACTGCTGTTGATGTAGAGGTTAAGATTTTTGATCCCTCTGTGAAATCTGTTTATGGTTACTGCACAAAGTCATTCGTGTTGGGTAAAATTGGTACGTTCTAAGTTTTAATACTCAATTTAGACAATTTTGAGTACAGAACTCTGACTCAGATACACATACAACTGTATTTACCTACACACACAACAAGGAACCGATGGCTACAGTTTTTGGATAGAGTTAACTTTAACAAATCATGTTAGATTTAGAGACCCCACTTGGGTACCAGGGACATGATGAAATTGCCTTAACGTTACATAATACCTTTAAATAATACTAGCTTTAAGAAATCAAGTTGCATTTAGTCTAAAATCAGGTATCCTGAACATGATGAAATTACTTAACATTACACAATACATTTGTATTGCAGTTAGTCTAAAAATCAGGTATCCTGAACATGGTGAAATTACTACACAATAAATTCTTATTACTGTAACTGAAAAATAATATGTTAAATTAACACAATTTTAATAGACAGTCTAATGTGAATAAAATATGTTGGTTTGACAAGAAATAAGTAATAGCGAGAGAGAAAAAAAGTTAAAGTCAGTTAGCCACATTCTGATCATGTGGGACCGATATACACATTAAAATCAAGTAAATTCAAAAGATTCAAAGATTTTTTTCAGTGCATAAAAAACAGGAAAAAAAAGATATGAGCTTCGGATCAGGATATATTTGTATGACTATCACCTGGTATGAACATCGGTGAAACATCTTCTGTATGACGTTGTGTCTCTGGGTTCTTGATGGCCCTCCGCAGCACAGCCACCACAGACTGGTGGCTGCTGGGACAGTGTCTGGTCACTGCTACCACGCCCTCATCCAGCTGCTCCACGTACACCTGCACATCCAACCAGAAAGGCCCGATTTCAAATTTGACAAACAAATCAGACGATACCAATGTGCTTTATCTGAGAACAATGAGAACACTGAGGTCACGTCCTATGTAGGGATTCAACTGAGTTCATTACATATGAAGGCTATGATATATTTTTTTAGATTCAATGGCATCTAGTTTAATGTGCAAAGTTGATGCTAATGACACTGAAAAGATCATTCGTTAAAGGTAAAGTAAGGTATGTTAATCCAATACACTTTTTGTCAAATTCAGTTAATATCTCCTCACGGTCCCCGAGCTCTCTATCTTCTGTGTGCGCTGGAAAAAAAAACTGGTGTTAATACACAGTAAATACATAGTGTAAATGGGCCACAAAACACTATTCCAGCCAATCAGCAACAGGCAGCGTCAGTTGATGGTAGGGGGCGGGGTAATGTGCCTGCCAGCCAGTCCGTGAATCTTGGGTGCCAAGCTTCTGAAGGGGGCGGGGGGTTGTATTTGTTTGGCAGTTGAGTTCAAATATTAACAATGTTACTTACTGCATTAATCTGTGCGGGGTGCCTGGATAGCTCACCTGGTAGAGCGTGCGCCCCATGTAAAGAGGCTCAGTCCTCGCCGCTGCGGCGTCGGGTTTGATTTGGGCCTGCAGCCCTTTCTCTCCCCCTTTCATGTCTAAGCTGTCCTATCAAATAAAGGCCTAAAAATGCCACAAAAAAATAAAAACAAATAATGATGTATGGGTTGTCCCCCCACAATTGCTTCCTCAGTTGTGTTTACTTTCATAATTCATTTTCTTAAGTGCTTGTGAATGCTGAAAAGCTAAATTCCTTAAGCTAAACTAGACTGCTGGATTTAATGCGTTAGAAGAAGGTAAAGCAGTGAGAACAGTTGGAAAAGTAGAAAAGGATTAAATTAGTATACATTTCATTAAAGTGTTAAATAACACCAAATATGTATGAAACAAAAGTGAAATATATAATATAAATATAATATAAATATTCAGGTTTTCTGAAAAGCTGTCACTATACTGAATTGCTGGCTTCAATGTCTATGAAAAAGGTGAATTTGTAGGAAAATGTGCAAAAGTGGAAATGGTTTAATTAATTTGAATGTCTTTCAAACGTTGAATAATACAGACAGACAGACAGACAGACAGGCAGGCAGGCAGGCAGGCAGACAGGCAGGCAGGCAGGCAGGCAGATAGCCGAAAGTGCTGTGTCATGGTTAAAAAAACAGCAGGTGTGGCTCATAAGCTGCTTGTCATAGTGATAGCTGAAAAGTGACACCTCGGAGAACTAGAATCTCAGAGAATGACAGCACACTGCTGGTTTTCATGCTTTGCAGTTGAAAACCTTAAACCTCTATTTCTAAAAATGTCTTCACTTTGAGCATCCCAAGACTTTTCTGAACTGTAGACATGTTATTTTTGTAAATTAAGTTAAACATTACTCATATCACATTTAAAAAAAAGAGTTTGCGCTCAAGACTGGATTAAGCTACACAACATTGAAGTGGATGATAAGCAGAAGAGGGTATCTTGTTGCTTTGAGGCAGATAATTCAGAAACTATAAGGCCTACAGCTTAAAAGAGCACATTGGCAAAAAAAAGACAAGAATAGTTACATTTTTAGTTACATATAAATTGTGCATGACAAGTAAACATTGAGGGCGTGAGAGCAAGTTATAGAGGTTTTAAAACGATTTTCCAAGGCTTTCCATTCTGATGTCATCACCCACTCATCAGTCATGCAACATCACTCCATTACAAGCAAAGAAAAAAGCCTGTGTGTAGTTTCTGCCGCCCCCATGAGGAATTCTAACTAATGACAACAAAATTGTCGGCGCATCCACATGATACAAGTCTTGATCCATGATCATAATGGACGTTCATTAATACCCAAAAGTCACTAAAGCTTTAAAGCTTTAAATTCAGGATTTCAAAATGCTAAGCTTATTGAAAGGGGGGATGACATGCAGCAAAGGACCACAGGTTGGAACCAAACCCTCGGCCGCTGCAGCGAGGACTCTGTATATGGACACATGCACTAGCAGGTGAGCTACCCAGGCACCCAAGGAACTGGATTCTACTGGACTGGATATCACCCACTGGATCACTGACACAAGCCCTCTCATCTGACCTGCTGCACCACTCTACTCTGCCTCGGAGTACCGCAGACCTGCCCCCTCCCCTTGATAAACCTGGACCCCTTTGGGTTCAAATTGACATTCCACCGTAACAGAGAGAACAGACCTGGGTAAAGCCCTCAGCAGCCAGCTCCTGGTGAAGCCGGTTCAGTGCCAGCTTCCCAGCCAGGATCCCAGTCTGCAGGTTGACCTGGTCACGTGTCCGGGCCTCAGAGTTCCAGCAGGTGTACTGATGGTCCTCCCTCACCGCTGAGATCTGTACAGCACACGGAAGGTCAAGCCCTGAACAGCTCACAAAACACATCAGAACGCTCAGTTTTATCTGTGCCAGGTGGGGACTGGACCAAGGTATAGCTGTGTTAACTGGTAGATCAGACCATGTTGTTAATATTAGTGCTGCCCATAATGGAATGCCATTTTATTCAATATTAAATAATGTTATGTACAAATACATTTGAACGTAAGAGGGGAAAGTAAATAAATGTGACATCATAAAATAAAAGTTCCCTGAAATTAATAAAAGTGACACCTATTTATTTATTTATTTATTTATTCATTTATTGAACTTAATTGACACATTTATATATTTAAATGTACATGTATGTATAATGTATTCATAGACATTTAAATGGCATTCCATAGCCCATATGGTAAAACCTACTGGACCTAGTAACCCCTTGTCCTTTACTCTACTGCCACCCACAGGCTCAAAAGGCCACTTAAACATCCAGTAACTGTGCTGTGTTACAAAATCTAATGAACGCATTGACATTAAATCTATCACAACATAACAACACACTCTCATGCTCACAAGAAAAACTCTAGTCTAAGTCTATTCTCGTCATTACATGGCTAAATGACAAAACACACAACAGCTAACGACCAGTGCATTGAAATCCTCTCGGGGTATTTCTTTTTCCCAGATGATGTCCAGTGGCAGAGTTGTGTGCTTATCCAAACACACATCAGTTGGACTATATTGGATATATGTGTTGGATGGAGTACATACAATAAATGTGTTCTATGGCTTGGTTTGTCTTAGGGCGCTTTCACACCTGTAGTTCGGTGGACTCGTGCGATTCAGGCTTGAAGTTGCAATATTTTTGCATTTTTCATTTGGTTGGGTTTGCGTTCACACTGCACTTTGTCAAACGCACCAAACACTGTAAACATATGACAGAATATTTGAAACTGGACACTTCTGCTCTCAGAAATAATGGAGCAACACCATATTTATAACGTCTTGGGTTTTCTGGTTCTGCTTTAGTGTTTCTAATATTTTAGAAGAAGGCGAACAATGAGCAGCTGACAGACAGCGAGTGAAGGAGAGAGAGATGATGATGCCACACAGACGACCAGCGATATGTGTGGTCATATTAGGTTATGGATCTGAAAGTTATCATCCCTTAAATTAACGTTGAGTCACTTTGTGCATACGCAAAGACAATGTCGTTTTCTCTGGACCCCTGCCAAACCTGACCAATGATGAAATGTACAGCCGTACGTCATCCTTCCACCGCTGGTTGTCGGGGGGGTGCCCAGCTAACGATGTGGGCTATGTGAATAACTGGGGGGGCGTTCTGGGGAAAGCCTGGTCTGATGGAGAGAGACGGCATTCATCCCACCTGGGACGGAGCCATAAACCATGACAACCCAAGTTTGATATTAGTAATCAGGGGTGCAGTACTACGCGCCCCTCTGTGCTTCCGTTGGAGCAGTCGCCCACTCATAGTCTAATAAGCACGGTGTCTGTTCCCCGACTCAGATCGGTTAAATCAAAGGTAAACAAAAGATGCGCTATACTTAACAACCTAATTGGAATTAAAACGACTGAAACGATAGAACAAAATAGGAAACTTAGATGTGGACTATTAAATATTAGATCTCTGTCTTCTAAAGCATTATTGGTAAACGAGTTGATATCCGATAATAACATTGATTTATTTTGTCTTACGGAAACATCGCTGGGCCATGAAGACTATGTTAGTCTGAATGAAGCCACTCCTCCCAGTCATATTAATACTCAAATTCCTAGAGGCTCAGGCCGAGGAGGGGGAGTTGCAGCCATCTTTGATGCAAGCCTGTTAATTACTCCTAAACCTAAATTAAATTATAACTCCTTTGAAAGTCTTGTTCTTAATCTTCAACATCCAAAATGGAAAACATTACAGCCAATTATATTCGTTGTTATTTACAGGGCTCCAGGTCCGTATTCTGATTTTTTATCTGAATTCTCAGAGTTTTTATCATGTTTAGTCCTTAAATCAGACAAAGTACTTATTGTAGGTGATTTTAATATCCACGTGGACGTTGACAATGATAGCCTTAGTACTGCTTTCAACTCATTACTGGATTCAATCGGTTTCAGTCAGAGTGTGCACAAGGCGACGCACTGTTTTAACCACACCCTCGACCTTGTGCTGGTATATGGTATTGAAATTGAGGATTTAATAATATTTCCGCAGAATTCGGTATTAACAGATCATTCTTTAATCACTTTCGAATTCTTACTACCTGACTATATTAAATTAGATAAAAGCTTCTACACCAGATGCCTATCTGACAGTGCTATAGCTAAATTTAAAGAAGATATTCCAGCAGCATTCGACTCTATGTCATGCCTTAACATAACAGAGGACCTCAATGTTAACCTCAGTCCCTCTCAAATTGATACATTTGTAGACGGTGCTACAACGACCTTCCTGTTGAATCCAGGATTGAGTTTAAAATCCTTCTCTTGACCTACAAAGCTCTAAATGGTCTAGCACCATCATATCTAGAAGAGCTCCTAATACCCTATTGTCCCACTAGAGCACTGCGCTCCCAGAATGCAGAGTTACTGGTGGTACCTAGAGTCTCTAAAAGTAGAATGGGAGCAAGAGCCTTCAGTTATCAGGCTCCTCTCCTATGGAACCAGCTCCCGATCTGGGTTCAGGAGGCAGAAACTGTAATCGCTTTCAAGAATGAACTTAAAACTCTTCTATTTGATAAAGCTTATAGTTAGGGAGTGAGGAGTTGCAGTGTTCACCTAACTGGCCCACCTGCTTCTCTTCATAATTGTTAGATTAATAATACATAACAAAGTAGAGGGAGGCAGGCCAGCCAAGCCCGATCCGGCAGGGGGAGAGTTCTAAGCCCGAAAAAGCTACCTCTCCTTATGACCTGTCTCTCTTAGTTACGCTGTTATAGTTACGCTGTTATAGTTCTAGACTGCCGGGGGACTTCCTTCCTTCCTTTGACACACTGAGCTGCTCTCTCCTCTCCCTTTCTATTACTTTTACTATTACTATTTGTGTGTATCCCATCCCAGAAATGCTTGTTACTAATCCTAGCTTCTGGGGAGTTACTCCCCGGAGTCCTTATGTTTTTTCCCCCAGCGTATTTCCTTGGAGAACGTCGGCACCAAGATCCTGGTTCCAGCTGTCGCCGTGGTCCTGCTGCACTCCCTGCTGAGCTCAGCGGTGCCCTGCAATGTCATGCTGCTTCCTGCTGAACCCTGCAGCTCCCCGCTAGATCCAGAATCTGTTCCATTATTAATATGACTACTATCGCCACTGTTCATCACACCCCCAACCGGCCCCTCAGACACCGCCTACCAAGAGCCTGGGTCTGTCCGAGGTTTCTTCCCAAGAGGGAGTTTTTCCTCGCCACTGTTGCACTGCTTGCTCTTGAGGGAATTACTGGAATTGTTGGAATTGTTGGGGCTTTGTAAATTATAGTGTGGTCTAGACCTACTCTACTTTATCTGTAAAGTGTCTCGAGATAACCTATGTTATGATTTGATACTATAAATAAAATTGAATTGAATTGAATTGAAATCATAGGCTATATAGGTCCGTAAATTGTGTGCAAGGTTGAAATTACAGGTTAGTAAATGCTCTGTTTTTGGTTCACTTCCTGTTTTTGGGTCGGATCGCGTTCTCACCTGAAGTTAACTGAACTTTAGCAAACTTAGAAGTGAACAGAGATCCGCGTTTTGCAGACCAGAGTTGGTTTGTTTGATCCGCACCAGAGTTGGGATGAGCTTTAACAGTGCTCATATTCTGCTTCTGACTGGCTAGTAGTCCTTACCTAGGTACTGTCAGGGCACGCCCTCATACTCTGCTTCTGATTGGCTAGTAGTCCTTACCTAGGTACTGTCAGGGCACGCCCTCATACTCTGCTTCTGATTGGCTAGTATTCCTTACCTAGGTACTGTCAGGGCATGCCCTCATACTCTGCTTCTGACTGGCTAGTAGTCCTTACCTAGGTACTGTCAGGGCACACCCTCATACTCTGCTTCTGACTGGCTAGTAGTCCTTACCTAGGTACTGTCAGGGCACGCCCTCATACTCTGCTTCTGATTGGCTAGTAGTCCTTACCTAGGTACTGTCAGGGCACGCCCTCATACTCTGCTTCTGATTGGCTAGTAGTCCTTACCTAGGTACTGTCAGGGCATGCCCTCATACTGTGCTTCTGACTGGCTAGTAGTCCTTACCTAGCTACTGAGCATGCGCGACTCCCAACAAAGATGGAACAGAAGTGAGAGGTCTCACTCTGTAGCTAAAACAGAGAGCTCAGCACACAGGGTGAAAAGAGGAGCTGCAGCAATGTGCAGTGTAACACAAATTGGTGTTTTTGGAAAATTAAACATGTAAACCTATTCTGATATAACCTCTAAATACAATTATGAATCTGAAAATGAGCATAATATGAGCACTTTAAAACGTGAACACCATCTGAGCTTCAGTAAAGTCCCTGTACAGTCAACAATGAGAGCCGTGCCATGCTGTGGTACTTTACGTCCATTTGATTTTACCTGACAAGGAAGCAGCTCATCATATCCTCTGACGCTGCCTGTAGCACAGCAGGCCATAGAAACCAGGGTAGATCTGGGCAAGAAGTCGTATACTGAACACGTCTGAAACAACACAACAGGTTAAGATTGGCCTGTATGGTCCAAATCAACAATTCAGTAACAAGCTTGATATTTACAATGTGGTCGTTCACATTCTGTCACTGTGCACAATGACATTTTCTAACGAGGTGAGTCTTTCAATTGAATTTTGGGAGAATAAATAGAGATGGAGAGAGCATGACTGAACCAAAACATGCTTGTGTGTTTCCTGCCCAGGTGCTACAGATGAAAATGAGCTTTTAGCTAACTCTGTCCCTGTCAAATAAATAAATATTTAATTTTATTTATTTGTTTTATATATGTTTTTGGCTTGGAACAAGCTATTTTAGGTGATTTTCACTTGATATGATTCCTTAAAAACAAACAGACTATATACTGTACCTGTCCTTTGCACATTCACTTTTGCACATCCCTTAACATTTTTGCACATCCTGCACTTGTCCATACAGCCTCTTTTTTCTTAAAAAGTCATATTGTACATATATGTTTCTGCATTTACTGTTTGTTTATTTCATTTTAATGTTTTATTTTTTTCACCCCTGTCCCTCAGACACTGGATGGATGGTAATTTATAAATATCTATCACTATGAATTGTTTATTTTAGTCTATATCGACGGCAAATTTATTTACAGGATTGTTCAGGTGCCACCGGAAATTCCGCCGGATGTCTGTTACCTTGCTCTTTCTTTGTGTTGGATGGTGGATTTATGGTCTAACTGTTAACCATAGTCCTCATAAATCCACCATCCAAACTCAGAAAAATCAGTTAATTGCAGTTAGCAGTTAGCAGTTTACTGCTCCTCAGATTTTTCTGTTTCTGAGTTTTCTGTTGCACGACTAAAACAACTTTTGAACGTACACATGTTCCACCAAAACAAGTTCCTTCTCGAGACTATTTTGCAGCGGCACCATTATTGTGTCCGGCCTTTAGCACCGCCCAAGACGATTGTGATTGGTTTAAAGAAATGCCAGTAAACCAGTTAAGTTTAATATGCGACTCAATTGTCTACAGTATATGTAGTAAGGGGTCCCTACTCTGTCTCTCTTTAAGCAAAGGCTCCTTGGCCTATAAAACGTTGAAGACCCCTGTCCTAGATGAAAGCAGACCTGGATGGGACTGTGATTGTTCGGGCTGACATCCATGAACATGGTGTGAGTGACGGCTGGGATCAGGGGCCGAAGGCTGGGCTGAAAGAAGGCACCTACAGGCTCCGCGCCAAACCAGGACAGCGAGCCCTCCTCCTTCTGACGCTCTGCTGCACCCATAGCATCTGATGGAGAGACGGAGGAAAAGAAGCTGCCTCACATCATATCAGCCAGGTCTGGAATAATAACAAGACTGGATATGAAAACATGCGATCCCAAAGTAGTGATGCAGCATGCCAACTCATTAGAGTGCCGTTAAATGCTATTTAATTCCATCTATAATCACCTATATATATTTATATATATATATATATATATATATATATATATATATATATATATATATATATATATATATATATATAAAAGTTATTAGAGGCTTTACATATGTATTCAAACTAATGGTTCAACTTGTGGAATGTGGTAATGAACAACATCTGCAAAGATGACCATATATAAAATAAACGCGACCCCTGCATGAGAGTAACTGTTTAAACCAGAGTGTTCAGACCAGTGTGAAATCTAAGGTTTTTGGCTTGGCTATACTATGTTTTGGGGATTTCTTTTAAATATGTTTAATTCATTATTCAAGGCTTTTTGCCATGTTTAATATGAACATCCAACTCTGCAACATTATAGATATGACAGAAAATAAACGAAAAAGCCTAAAAGGTCCCCCTTAACAATTAGGACAGATTAACACTCGGCTCCTCTGACTTGCTGATGGTCATAATATTTTGTTTGTCTGACATCAAGTATTAATCTGTGCTTTAATTCAATGAGTATAGATAACAAATGACATAACCCTGCCACTATTTAACTCCCTCTCTTATTCTGAAGGTCAGAGGTCCATTTTGGATGTCTTCGATCGCTTATGCTTATATCTTATCTAACACAACTTGACTAAGCACTTCCCCAAATATGTTTATTTTCTCTTTTAAAGTTTATTAATGTGTGGGAACGATGCATTGATCTATTCGCAGGGATTTCCACATCAGTTTTTCTATTCTACCATTTGGCTCTCTGGTTCTGTAGCTTTAGATTCCTGTTGACTAAGTTCCCACATTTAGTTGCTTTGTCCTGTTATACAAGTAAACAAAATTAAGAATTAAAGTAACCTTTTTAATGTTTACGTTAATTTTGTTGCATACTAAACTTCCGTGATTGGCTCTTGGACTAAAGTTTGTGATTAGTCAAAAATATTCTATCATTTGGAAACTGCAGTGTGCATCCCCAACTCATACAACATAAAATCTGAATAAGAGCCATTTTAAGCCAGAGATGGATATATGTAATGTAAAAAAATTGCGTTCCAAATGACACACACTGCTGGTGTGGGTGCTTACCTCTGATGAGTGAGGTAATGCCCAGCCTAGTCACACAGACATTCTGCAGCTCCTCACTGCTAATCGTCAGCTCAGCCACCACATACAGGTCTGGCCTCAGAAAACGAGCCTGATCGAGCATGTACTGCAGACCCAAATCACAGCCAGCATGGTCACCCCCACACCATGCAAAGGTGGGCACAGAGTTAAGATCAAAAAGAGAAGGAGGGAGACAGAGATAGGAAGAAGAGTGACAACAAAAGGGAGGGAAATGATGTGGATGCATAGATGGACAGAGCAGATATGCAAAAAAAAAGGAGAAAAGATTGAACATGCGGCATGCAGATTAACCATGGTATTGGTTGATGGGAACGGAGAAACGAGTGAAAATAATAGGGGAGCCAAGGATATTTAGTTAAGTATTATGTAACAATAAAAAACGCATTTGAAATGACAGAATAAAAGTGAAATATGGAAGATGCATGTACATGTCAGAGGCAATTGCATTAAAAAGCCAAAAGAGACAAACAAAAAGAAGAAAAGAGAGTCATTCCAAGATCAAACAAATCACTGCAGTTCTTTACAATCCAGCAGACTTTTCAGTGTTTTGTTCAAACTGTGCATTTTCCAGCAGAGCAGCGAGCAGAAATGGAGCGAGGTGACGGTGTCAGGGTCAGTACCTCGCACCAAAGTGGTGATTCCCAGGCGGTTTATAAAGACATTGTCAATGAGCTGACTGCTGGGAAAGAGATCGGCCATCACATAGAGGTTAGGCCTGATGGCTCTGGCTGCTGCCAGCATTGCCTACAGGGACCAACACATTATGTACACAGCAATTAACCTGGTGTCTATCCATCATAGCTAAATGGGTGTTTTCTATTATACCAGGTCAATGTAGGAATGCCCCTTAAATGTTTCAGCATTAACCCAAAGACTACATTTTTAGGACGGCAGTATGTGTAAAGCCAGCAGTAACAAGAATGAGAACATGGGACTAATAACAAATAATCGTATGTTGCGTGGGTTGTTTGTGTACCGGTCTTCTATGAGGGGCCGTCTGGGACGTTATTCATAGTTACCTCACACACATACAAGTGAAGTGCTCTCACACACAGTACTGAATTGCTTTAATATAAACTACTGAAAAATTATACGCTCACATACTATACTGAAACCTCACACGTATACAAGTGAAATGCTCTCACACACTACTGAAACGCTCTCATGGAAACTACTGAAACGCTCTCATATACATAACTGAAACGCTCTCATATACATAACTGAAATGGCCTCATATACACAACTGAAATGCTCTCATATACACTACTGAAACTAGTATGAAGATAGCGTATGTGAGAGCATTTCAGTAGTGTATATGAGAGCATTTCAGTAGTTTATATGAGAGCGTTTCAATAATGTGTGAGAGCATTTCACTTGTATGTGTGTAAGGTAATTGTGAATAATGTAACGGACGGGCCCTCATACATCACACTGGACACTGATATATTGTAATAAACCAATTGTATGTCCATGTACGTACAAAATACCAAGAAACAAGGCTAGGTCGAAACCTAGAATATGGCTGGACTGTGTATGGTCACAGTCCTAAATTATGAAATATTATATGGATAGTCAATGGTAGTGACTATTATGTGAATTCCTGGATATTCAATTTTCATCTGCAATTTTCTGTACTTGTCCCAGTAATATTTGTTCTTAAAGTGTACTTAAGCAGCATAATACATGGCACGGTTTCATGACACTCTTTCAACTGGAGAGGGCAGTAAAACAATGTGTTTCTAGCCTGCTGTTAATAAGTACTAAGTTACTCTATAAGTGCTTAGAAAAAGGACATTTAAGCACAAGCACACTATGACCCAGAGCAGCTACTAAATACCTTGAAGTAAGATTGTTTTGTCAAATTTATGGTCGGATTTAGTGACTTTAGTGAGCTTTACAGAGTTTACATTCGTTTAATGATTCATTTTTAAATTATTTTTATTATCAGTATTAATTCATTATGATACTATGTGTCAGTGTATCCTGTCCAGAGGCTCTCCAGACAGTGGAGAAGGGTATGCAGTTTACTCATGACGCAAATAGGACAATCATGAAAATAACTCCAGGAATTTACTCTTCTACTGCTGACAAGTTCTGATATGTTTTATTTTTATAAATATATTGTATATATTTAATAAAATATATTGTATATATAAGTACCAAGCTAGTATATATGGATAAATCAAGCATGGCTGTGACCAATCATTATCATTACCACTCAACCTTTTTTTTAAGTCCATCTGTTACATTGCATTAACTTACACCATACATTTCAATTATTATTATTATTATTATTATTATTATTATTATTATTATTTCTGGACGGCTGAAGCATGCAACTATGCTCACACTGTACGGGTTGATTCACCGTTTGATCTGCTTGCACTCAATGTAAAAATGGCCCAGTAAACTCAACAGCTGTGAGTGGCTGACTGAAGTTTCTGGTCTCTTTTTGGTCGCTCTGTGTGGCATGCAAAGATCTCTGATACAAGTGGATCGCTCAAATCTACACAGGTCAAACACAGTCTGATTACAGTGCAATCACACGTTTAATATAAACCAGTGTGTTACTGTGCTGTACTGTGTGTACTGTGTCCTCTCACTCTAGGACTTCTACTTTTGCATTATTTGTTTCTAATTGCCTTGGATATTGCTATGGATGCTCAGGCACTTCAGCTAGAGCTAGATGCTCTTTTAATGGAGAGAGGGAGGAAAGAAGGGGTAGCAATGCTTCTGGTCTCAAGGATCAAAGATCTATATTTTATCGCACATTTTGACAAAACACCTTCAATAGTATAGGCTCAGGAGGATTTTGCATTTTCGCACAGAATAGTAGATAGAGAATACCTCAGCCACATGCAGAGGGGTGGACAGGCAGTTGACCAGGCATACACCAGAGAAGACTTTGGCTGTCATCTCTGTGTATGTCTTCATATGAGCCCACAGATAAGGACAGTCCTCCGGTTTCTCTCCATAACGAAGCTTGATAGTGTCAGCCTGACAGACCAGTTCTCTCCGTAAGTAGGCCTCTGAGCCTGTGGACAACAGGAGAGGAAGAAATGGCAGATTGAGGAACATGGTGGTGCAAATATCTCTCTGTTCATTTGTGTGATTTCAATGGCTGCCTGTGGAGATTTGGCAATGATAAAGACACCCTGTGGATTTTACCGCTACTAGCTCTAAACGGAACTGTTTTTATATGAATGGGTCTGCACCCTGACAATCAAAATGTTCAGCCAAGCTAGCATTTGTTATATAAAGTAATTAACAGAACTTAAACACAGAAATATGCCACAACAGATGTAGTATCCAGTAAAGTGCACAGTCAAACAGAAAAACTAAGACTCATAGCACAAATATTAACATTAATAACAATAATAATACAAACACAACTGCTACTTCTAAAAGTAATAACGATAATTTGGCTGAGGTGTTTCTCTTACTACAAATAAATAGATAAATAAATAAGACAAGATGGTATAGGGTGATGCATTGGTCACTTTTGCGCCTGCCAAGTTTGTTTACGTGGTTCAGCGCAGTTCCTGAGCAGGTCATTTCCCTTCACAAAGCCATCATGGGCCAGGAAGTGACACGCCTTCTCTCTCTGCTCCATCAGCTGCATTTCTTCATCAAGGGTCATATCTTTAAAGAGGAAGGAGAAATACCTGGAGGAGGCACAGGAACTGACATGTAGATCAAAACATAATATCCAACCAAGTAATAGTATCCTCTGCACATTCTATAAATTATTTTTCCTTTTTGAACTTTTTGCCCATCCCTCTACATTTTTGTACATACTGTACCATACAGCCTCCGAAAAGCTTTCAGTAGCTTATTTGGGGTTCCCAATTTCAAGCGGCCTACATTTGATTATTGTACCTTCTGAAAAGCGTTTAATGATACAATGTTGACGTGTGAAATAAACGTAAACAATGTATGTATGACAATGCAGATGTATGTATGTATGCATGTATTTATGTATGTATGTATGTATGTATGTATGTATGTATTTATGTATGTACCTGTGTATGTATGCATGTATTTATGTATTTATGTATGTATGCATGTATGTATGTATGCATGTATTTATGTATGTATGTATGTATGTATGTATTTATGTATGTACGTATGTATGTATGCATGTATTTATGTATGTACCTATGTATGTATGCATGTATTTATGTATGTACCTATGTATGTATGCATGTATTTATGTATTTATGTATGTATGTACAGTATGTATTTATGTATGTATGTATGTATTTATGTATCTATGTACAGTATGTATGTATGTATGTATGTATGTATATATTGTTTGTTTATTTTATATTATTGTTTTTATATATGCACCATCAACTAAAGCAAATTCCTTGTAAGTGCTACTTACCTTATATAAATAATAATAATAATAATAATAATAATAAAAAACTTATTTCTAAATATATTTCTGATTCTGATATTACACTTTTCAATAACAAACATTCTTAGAATCTCTAAGAATAATTTAAAAGGACAATTTAGGGAGACTCTTACATTTATTTTATTTCTATACACTACCCCCCCAATATTTCCTTGTGCCTTTTTCTTGTCAGATTCATTTTACAGTCAATAACTGGTCCATACACGTTTATTTTAACCCAAAATAGTGAAAAAATGTAGATACTGAGATTTAAAAAAATCCTACACATGGTGACAGGTCAGAGGGTTGGAGCGCCTACCTGCTACACAGAGGGTACTTCCTTGTGACCGGACCCAGCTTTGGCCCCTGATCAGAAAGACGCTCATAAACTACATTTCCCACAATGCAGTTGATCGCCTGAGGAGAAAAATTAGCAGTGGGGTTGGAACCAAAAGAAAGTTGGTCAGCAAGAACTGAAAAAAGGAATGTGTAAAATCTGAAAAATCACAACCACACACAAACACAAACACACACACACACACACACACACACACACACACACACCTGCTCTGCGTGGTGGTTCATCTCGTTGTATAACCCCGAGTTCAGCTCCTCCAGTCTCTTTTTGAAACAGATACAGCACTCCTGGATGTCTGATGGGCTCATACTGTTACCAGAGAGAGGGGGAATTAAACCATCAACCATTGGCTAATCTCCACAGCACTGTGGTGTAAGGTCTGGCTCTACCACGCACACACACACACACGCACACACACACACACACACACACACACACACATTCTGGGATAGGAGGAAAAAAACGCCCTGGGTTGTTTGCATTTCTTTAAACCAATCACAATTTTCTTGGACGACGGTGGCGGTGCAAATTAGTCTCGGGAAGGAACTTGTTTGGTGGTGTTAAGGAAAAACTTAGTAACAGCTTTCTATAGGATACATGGAGGTTCTGGAGACTTTGTCTTACACACAAGAATTTATTGATGTTGATCGTGGAGATTAAGGAAGACAGTACAGTTTAACCACAATGTGCTACTCTGGAGTGTCCTCCCCAACTCTGAGGTCCTGAGCCTTTTCCTAATGCTTACTGTATATTCCTAGCCCCAACTATCGAGTATGTGATATCTCAAGATATCGATGGCGCCAAAAAAAAGATGGTCACCTTGAGCATAGTTCTAGGCACATGAGAAACTATGTCACCTTGTTACACAGCTTACACTGACCTCTAAAAGGAGATTGTCCTGAAACAAAACATTCACATATGATGTGACCTATGATGACCTAATGTCTAAGCTTTCCCTTTAGTCTCATCATACCACTTCATGGTGTTTCTGGAAATGCCACCACAGGTGGAACATTTGCAGCCCGATAAGAGAAAACGCTGCAAAAGAAAACCCCACATACAATATTAAATCAAGTTAACTGGTGACACAGTACAGTAACGTGAGCTATTTAAATTGGCTGATACATGGTTAAACCTCATTAGCTCTTACCAGTGTATCTCCGTGTGTACTTCGTCCACAGCAATCTCACCAATCGATCCCAAAACGTCCCAGTTAGAGAGGAAATGCTGTAAACATTTTCTTTGTAAATCTTTACAATCATTTCCCGAACAAACCAAGCTAGGCCTGCCTTGTTGCACGATCCAAAATTTTCTTGAAACTTTTTTCAGCGCGTTGCTTGCTAGTTTGAAGTTGTTTGCTGTTTCCCGAAGCAAACTGAGAACAGCAACGCACAGAGAGCAGAAGGTCAGCGACATCTGGCGTGGGAGCCACGTGCGGGATGCTATGGACAAAGTACACACGGCGATACACTGGTAAGAGCTAATGAGGTTTAACCATGTATCAGCTAATATACATAACTCACGTTACTGTATTGTGTCAACAGTGAACTTTATTTAATATTGTATGTGGGGTTTTCTTTTGCAGGGTGCAAATGTTCCACCAAAACAAGTTCCTTCCCGAGACTATTTTGCAGATTCACGTCACTGCATCTGGAGCTTAGCCCCACCCAAGAGGATTGTGATTGGTTTAAAGAAATGCAAACAACCCATAATGTTTTTTATTCCTATCCCAGAACGTATCTGTGGTGTAGACAGACCTTACTCCACAGCGTTGTGGAGATAGATCTGGCAATGCGAGACTACTCGTATTACTGTAAAAAACTGCAGATTTTTTTATTTACAGATTTTGCACTCCACTTAGTTACAGTAATATACAGTCAAGCCTGCTGTTCCTGTCCCATAGTAGGTAAAGTCCAAGGCCAGAGAGAAGAGTCACCTGTGAGGTGTGAAAATATCCAGGGCAGAGTTCATGTCCACTGTGTTTCCAAAGCGTCGGTGCTGAGGGTCCTGAACCACCTTCAGCTGCTTCTTACACTCTGGACTGGACCCGACACCTGAACCTAGACAGACAGGCAGACAGGCAGACAGGCAGACAGGCAGACAGGCAGACAGGCAGACAGACGGATGGACAGACGGACAGACAGACGGACAGACAGACAGACGGACAGACAGACGGAGAGACAGACAGACAGACAGACAGACGGACGGACAGACAGACAGACAGACAGACAGACAGACAGACAGACGGGTGTGCTAATTATAAGAAACTGCAATATATTTCACAAATGTTCACATTAGTCTCATCCACATTTTACAACAAAGCTAAATTTGGCAAGACTCTTACAGACTCATCAGTGGAATCATTTTGTAAATTATCAATTTTCCCTGTGTCCCCCTACCATGTGAGTGGACACTTATCTCAAGTTCATCTCAATGAAGACTACTACTACTACTACTACTATACTTTGACTTTAATTTAATTTAGAAAGGTGTGTGACTGAAGCATGTCCCTTGGTCATTGTTTTCTCACCAGCCTGCAGCCGCTGTTTGAACTGCTCCACAGCTTCATCCACACGGACCTGCAGGAACTCCCACAGCCTCAGCCTGGAGAACACCTGCTGCCACAGGACGCCCCGCAGGGCCACACACACACACACACACACACACACACACACACACACACACACACACACACACACACACACACACACACACACACACACACACACACACACACACACACATACACACACAGACATACGCACATGCACACACATATAGCATTAGGCCATATGTTTCTGCCAGAACATATTTGCTGTTGCCAATTAGTTCTACATGAAATAAATCTCCTAGTTTCATTGCACTGTGCGGATTTATTATCCAAGGGGTTATGGGAACAACATCAAAAACAAACAAATCTGGTTTCTGGTAAAAAAGATATAAGATTTGTGAAATGATGCATAGTGACACAGAAATCAACCCCGCTCTTATTGTATCATCATTTCTATCAGTCACACACCGATCACAGCCGTTCTCACATCAAGCCGATCCTTTTAAATGGGCCTCCCTCCTCACTGGTCCCTGCTACACTGACGCTGCTTCACTCACTGCTGCTGCTGGCAAAGCTTTGCCTCCACCTTCCTAGTTCAGAGTCCTAACATGATTCAAAGTTTAAAATAGTTTAAAAGTAGCTGTGCTTCTCCTTCTTATCGGGTCTGCAGCCTTCCAAACTGTTAGCTGGTTGGTTTGTGTACAGCAACCATAGCAACGCACAGAGCTGACAATAAGTCATAAACAGGCAAGAGGCCACAAACTGGTTGTAAACTGTGGTAAAAACCCAGATTGAGACACATATTCCAAATGCGCTGTATACATCTCCAAACAGTGAATAATACCGACATATCCCACACGTCTTAATCAGAAAATGCTAAATTTTGAAACAGGCCTTACTCGGAATATCGGGAATATACTATTTACATGACCTTTACGTATCAAATTCGGAATATTGTCATATTCAGAATAATAGTGGAATATTGGTGTGCATGTAAATGTGCACAGCCATCGGGGCCAAGCATAGCTGTATTTCCATAACGTTGCAATATATAGTTAAATCTGCCGAGAGAGTTCCTGACTGAAGTTATATAAGATGTTAAAATGTCCATGAGGTTTTAACATGACATTAACTTCGACACACAAGTACCCACAATTAAGAATGCATATGCTCACATTCATGTTCCATTCATCTTGAAAGAGTGCTGGTACTCCTTGTTCAGAAAATTTCCCATCAGCCACCTCACAGCTGAGATGCCACAGGGCTCTGTCTAGGAGCCACGCTGGTTTCAGATGAGGAGAGTTAACCAGGTTGTAACCACACTCAGGATGGAGGTGAATCCACCCACTGCTAACCGCTAGAGACAAGAGAAGAGAGGAGGAGACAAGGTAAGAGAAGAAAAAAGAAGAGCGTACAAATGAATTATCTTTTTGAAGATGGAGAGGGATTCTGCTGAAGGTAACTCGTTCCAGCACTGACAGAGCAGGAGAAGAGTTTGGATATCCTGCCCGCAGTGACAGGACAGCTAGTCATTGTAATTTGGCTGACTGTAGCAAGTGAGAAGGTGCATAAAGCCGAATGAAGGAATTCTGGCAGGTGGGGGCTTGGCTGCAGTACAGTAATATTATAGTAAGTCTCGCATTGCCAGACCTTCCACCACAGCGCTGCGAAGCAAGGTATGGCTAGTCCACACAGCATATCCGGGATGGCAGAAAAACGTGTCAAGACCAAGACTTTGAGGGGTTGAGACCAAGTCAAGATTAAGACCAAGGCAGGGCGAGACAGAGTCAAGACCGAGACAGCCAGAGCTTCTCCTGTCTCTCGCATTCACTTTCTTGGGAGTACGTGTTTAAGGGGGCGGGGAGAGTGGGTTAATGGTAAGAACATTCAACTTAGAATTGAGTCAAGTTATTGTTTGCATTTGAAGCAGGAAGTTTTACATCCAATCACAGTAACGATGTTGACACATAAAATCAGACAATGCGGAGGCAACTTGACCGGTCTGGAAATAAAATCCAGAGTCCTCTTCATCCGAGACCGAGACAAGACCAATAGAAATGCGGTCGATTTTGAGACCTTCAAAAAGTGACTGGTCTTAAGACCAATACCGATCTCAAGTACTTTAACACTGGTTGTGTGGCTCAGGTTCTATCTGTTTTGCAACACCAGGGAGTTGCTTGACATCCTTCCCAATCCTTTCCTTATTTTTATTTACAATCTATTCTATAATTATGTCATCCTGATTGGCTATACTGTAATTTTCTGTTTATCTATCAATTATCTATCAAAGAATGTACAAAATCACTGGAGTTCTCTTAAAAGTTTGTTTACTTGAGTCAGTTTACAGCACTTCAGCATAAGTACAGAAAATGACTGAAGGTTGTTTAATATTATTATATTATTATTTGTTCTTTTTAAAGGAGTTAGGAGTCAAGTTAGTTATTCGGTTCATGCAATCAGTAGCTTTTCTTCTTGTCTCTGGTCAGGCCCGGCATCTCCTCTACATTATGCACTCTGCCCTCAGGGATACATCCTGTGCTCTTTCCAGGGTCACTCAGCTTTCATGATTAACACATGAAAGACAGACATACTAAAACAGCAGTTCGGATGCAAATGATTTAACAAAGAAACTGAAGCAAAACCATTCTAAGCATAATTTTTCTAACAGGGGGTGTTTCCTTATGCAAATCAAGGGTCTTAGGACAGAGGGTGTTGTATGCTGTACATATTATAAAGCCCCTTGAGACAAATTTGTGATTTGTGATATATCGGGCTATATAAATGAAATTGCTTTGACTTGACTTTGACAGTTGAATTTGGAGTTGCTTGACAATACATTGATGATAACAATTCCGCGTCAGGGTAGGTTTTCTATGTAAAGTTAGCTGTCATGTCTTGACAAAGTGCACCCTGTTTCTATTAGCAGTCTATCTATGTATATGACCTTCAGCATGAATAGAGACGAAATGTCAATGAGGAAACTGAGACGGTGATGCAACAGCCACAGCTGCCTGCTGGAAAGGCCAACTGTGGTATGTTTCCACCGCAGCACTGCCACTATCCTTGTTAAAAATAAAACAAGATATGTTCACTCATCATACTGAGTCACTGCAGCAGATAAAAATAGGATACAGCACAGAAGAAAACAACAGTCACTTTATATCACATTGTACCACACACAAAGTGTGTTCAACCCTTGCAATAGTTCCTCAAACACAGCAATTATTAAAACAGTTCATTATAATTCTCAAATTCATAAAATCATATGGCCCAAATAAGGTTGTATATTAATTTGTTTACCCTAAGTAGTAGTAGTAGTTTAGTTTATTTTGAACAAATAATCATAATAAGAACATGTACAGTACAGGCCAAAAGTTTGGACACACCTTCTCGTTCAAATGCGTTTCCTTTTTATTTTCATGACTATTTACATTTTAGATTTTCACTGAAGGCATCAAAACTATGAATGAACACCTATGGAATTATGTACATAACAAAAAAGTGTGAAATAACTGAAAACATGTCTTATATTTTAGATTATTCAAAGTAGTCACCCTTTGCTTTTTTATTAATAAGGGAAAAAATTCCACTAATTAACCCTGACAAAGCACACCTGTGAAGTGGAAACCATTTCAGGTGAAATGTCATGAAGCTCATTGAGAGAACACCAAGGGTTTGCAGAGTTATCAAAAAAAGCAAAGGGTGGTCATAGTTTTGATGCTTTCAGTGATAATCTACAATGTAAATAGTCATGAAAATAAAGAAACACATTGAATGAGATGGTCTGTCCAAACTTTTGGCCTTTACTGTACATTTCAGAACAAGCAAGAAAAACCAACAAAAACAAAATACTCAGCAAACATATCTTTCAAAATGATTGTAAATGATTCAAATAAGGATTCCCATGTTCAAAAAAGAGAAAGAAAAAGTAAAAAAAAACCTTTCTGGTTCTACCTCTTTTTTCTACTTGTGTACTTGTATGCAAACAATTTAATTATTCACTTGTTTATATATGTATACATACACATACAGTACATGAATATATACCTACTGACACGCACATATACACATACATACCCATATACACACATGCATACACACATACTGTACATATACACATTTATTTTTTCTTTTTCAACTATCACCTACCCTTGTCCATGTTTCATCTGTCAGTTAAATCACCCCAAATAATAACCCATCCAAACTAGACATAATATATATATATATATATATATATATATATATATATATATATATATATATATATACCCCAAGAACAATATGGTGAGCACAATCACCTTAAGTCCTTCTCGTACTTTTAAGATAGTTACTGTAGGAGATGGGTAACTGACCAGCCTACTGATTATCTTAATCAGATTAAGTTCTTTTATTCATTACAATTTGGGTTCAGGAGTAATTGTTTAACTGAGACAGTAAACTGCTTTTGTGAATGCCTGTGAAACGGAACTACCTTTGAGTCAAAGTTGGATAAGGGCGGTGTATTTAGGGAAGTGTGTTTAAATATGAAGAAGGCCTTAGAATCTGTCAACCATTAAATAACACTGCTTAAACTTCATAAATATTGTACATATCTGCAATAAGCTTCTCCAATTCTCCACATTCGAACGGTTTCAAACCGTCTGCCTCAACTCAAAAAGACCAGTCTGGACATAAGGTGAGACTAGAAAGCAAATGCACAGTATGGAGCTCCCTAAACATTTGTTGTTACAAATTGCCAGAGACTCAACTGTTATCCAAAAATCAAATCACTACCATGAATCAAAACTACTGTATATAATCAGTATAATCATGGAACAACTATGAGACAATGGGCCCCTGGGCACAGAAAACTCTCTGATTTCAGCTTCTTAAATGGGAATATTTTCCAGTTTTTCATTCCTCTCTGACACTAAGCTGAAGATCTTTGAGTTGTGGACAAGACATTTGAGGCTTGGGCGTTGGGAAACACTAATCGACATGTTTCACCATTTTCTGGCATTTTACAGACCAAACAACTAATTGATTAATCAAGAAAATAATTTTGCCCTTGTCCCCCTGTACTTGTATAAAGCGTCTTTGGATTTTTATGAAATTAGGTATATTAATCTAAGTCATTTTTACATTGGTTGCTACAACAATCTCTTAATGCTTTGGCTTGTAAAACAGTGATACCAGGTTTAGCTCACAATACATCCAAAGTAGGCTAAGTTACCATTAGCAACACTGTAAATGCCTGCCTATCTCCAGCCTGTCCTCGGCATTTACGCTGTGGAGATGGACGCTGCATCCCTCTGAGGAAGGTGTGTGATGAAGTAAAAGACTGCTTAGATGGACGAGATGAGGCTAAATGCTGTAAGTCTGTTGCCTGAAGACACTATTGTAGATACAAAAGGGCTGTTCACTTGACCCACACAGTCTTTTATTCTTAACAGTTAATCTGAAAGACATGACCTTTGTGCTACACTCAGATTTGTATGCGTTTGTGTGTTTCTATGTGCATATTTTGCACATATGTGTAAAACATGTAGCATCCTGCAGGCCAGGTGAAGTGCTGTGTAGGAATGGCCAGTGTAAGCCTCAAAGCAGCCAGTGTGTGAGCCAGAGCAGCTGTGCAGACAGCAGTGAAGAGGGTGCCTGTGGTGAGTAGACTGTCACCGTCCCAACACATGCATGTGCTTGTTCGTAGTTTGATGATTAAAACATATGTGTTTGTTTCCAACAGGTAAATGTTACCACGTGTGTCCCAACAATGTCTGTTTGCCAAAGTCTTCAGTGTGTGATGGTGTTATTGACTGCAAAGACCGCAGCGATGAACTCAACTGTACCAGAGCGTGTGAGTTTTCATGACATCAGACAACACTGGTTACACTGACTGATCAATTTAAGTGTATTTTATTGCAATATGTTGTATTTATAAGTACATTTCTCTTTATTTTAAGTGCAATTTGTTTCACACTGCCTAATGATGTCATTCCTTCTCTTTAGAACTTAAAGGCTGCTCCTCATCCTCATACAAATGTGCCAACGGAAAGTGTCTAAGTAAGGTTAACCCTGAGTGTGATGGAGTCAAAGACTGCGTAGACGGCTCTGATGAACTGCGCTGTGGTAAATTCTCACTCACAAAACTCAACCTTATACTCCTGTAATTGTGACTAAAAACTGAAAATGCTCAAAATTTCTATCATGATTTTTGTCTCCTCCTCTGTCTCCCTGTGTGTCCCAGGCTGTGGCACCAGGCCCAGGAAGCGTACTAAGATAGTGGGTGGCTCTGATGCTGTGGCTGGGTCGTGGCCATGGCAGGTCAGCCTCCAGATGGATCGCTACGACCACGTATGTGGAGCCACACTGGTAGTTGGTGGTGAGTTCCCAGTTTACCCACACTACCCCATTTGGGCTTTCCAGGTCTGTCCAGAGTTTTCCCCCACCCCCTGATCCAACTCACCACCAGATGGTAATCGGTTGACAGCTCCGCCCCTCTCTCTTCACCAGTGTCCAAAACATACGGCATTAGATCAGATGATACAATTATAAAATCATCATTGGCCTTCGGCCTACACTTATGAGCATCCCTATGTTCGAACATGGTGTTCGTTCTAGACAATCCATGACTAGCACAGAAGTCCAACAACAAACAACCACTCTGGTTTAGATCAGGGAGGCCGTTCCTCCCAATCACTCCTCTCCAGGTGTCTCCATCATTGCCCACATGCGTTGAAGTCTCCCAGCAGAACTATGGAGTCCCCGACTGGAGCTCCATGCAGGACTCCATTCAAGGTCTCCAAGAATTCTGAATACTCTGAGCTTTTGTTTGGTGCATATGCACAAACAACAGTCAGAGTTTTTAGCTGCGCTCAGCCGGGGGTTTGTGAGTATCCCCACACCCCCCTGGCGCCTCACACCCTGGGCAACTCTGGAGAAGAAAATAGTCCAACCCCTATTCAGGAGTATGGTTCCAGAACCAAGACTGTGCATTGAGGTAAGCCCCACCAGATCTAATTGGTAGTGCTCCACCTCCCGCACAAGTTTCGGCTCCTTCCCCCACAGAGAGGTGACATTCCATGTCCCCAGAGCCAGCCTTTGCCGCCCGGGTCACACTACCACTTTTGTCCAAAGCAGTCCCTACAATAAATATAAACGCAAACTGAAAGTTACATATAGCCACTTTAATCAACAATGAAAATAATTGTTAGTTGCAGCCCTAAAAGCCCACTCTCCTCCTATACAGGAGCAAGATATCCAGTATGAAAAGGGAAACAAAACGACTCCAAACGACACAGCTGTCATTCAGTAATCTAACTGCAACATTACCTGTGTGATTATAGACCACATCACTGATGCAGACCATGTTCCAGTCTTTCCTCAGCGTCTCCACCAGATTACCGACATCTCCCCAGGTATAGTGCTTCCCCTCAGGCGAGAAGTCAGGGTTTAACTCCAGCTGATCAGCCATGGAGTAGCACACACCAAGCTTCTGCAGCGGGGTGAAGTGGATCATGTTGTAACCTACACAGAACAGAGCCAAGAGAGTGTTTATTTGTGTGTGTATATATTATATATAATAGTAACATTTTAGATATAGCTTAAAGTCATGGGTTAATGTCACTGGGTTGGATAGGTCAGTCATATGGCAGAGGCACCTGCCAGAGCTCATACAAACAAAGCACAGTAAAAAGTTCCATAAGAGATCAATGCACGGAAAGATAAATTAGATAGGTTAATCTGTCCCTGGGGGCAGATCTTACACCATTAGTAAAGTTTGATTGACAAATTTTGGGCAAATCATTTGGGAGAGAAATCACTGCAACTGAGAAGCCCCGTGGTGAGGAGCAGAGAGTAACAACGGTGCTTTTCAGGTGTTGCGCTAATCACTCCGCCAAAGTAGCAGTTCTTCGCCTTCTGAGAATATAGTTCCCAGTATGTATACGATTAGAAGATGGCTGTGTCTCATGTGACTTTGTTATTTGTACACGCTGTGACTATACAAATCAACATGTAAATAGGAAAATGTTGGCGTTATTTTGTCACTTATTGGGAGTAGTAGGCTAGTTGAAGCCGGTTACCGCCAGGATCTGTGCTAGGCTAGGCTAGTGGTGGGTGCGTCAGACAGAGTTACGACACACACGGAGATGAGAAGGGTATGTATGGACTTATCTAACTCTGGGGGATACGGTGAATAAGACAAAGTCCCAATAAGTCGCCGTGTTCCTTTAAGGTCTGTAGATTGCACAGATTTTTTTTTTAAGTCAATAGGGTTAAATCTGTAGGAGTTTGTTAAAGTATGACTCCTAGAAATGGCTTAAACTGAACTGTAAACTCAGAGTGGCTGACTTCCTGTTGAGTTTAGGGTACACCCCCAATAGGATTTTTAGTATGTGTCAATGTTACATATGCGTACCAATTTCCTTTTGTGTATGTGAAATTTTAAAGAGGGGGCTTCAACTTTTAACATTTGTAAGGGGTGCTATTAAGCCATTTTGTCATACCCGAGCAAAAAAAGAGAGTTTTCGCTAGTTCGGATGCATGTGCAAATATTGATGAGTTTTCATGCAACTTAAGCCCCTTAGAAATGGGATTCATTGGAGAGAATAATAATAAACACAGCCGTTTCAATTGTGCTCACTGCTGGTCAACAATATATTAAATATATTGACAAAATATCCAAACATCTGAATCGTAAATGTAAAATACTTGTATTGAAACGTTTGTTTGTTTGCTGGTCCACTTACCAGTCTCCTTTGCGACCCTGACCCTGTCAAGCCATTTGTCCAATGGGCCGAGGCACTTGGCCAAGTATGTTTGGCTGCAGATGCAGTCCAGTGGAAGGATGACATTATTGGCTCCCACCCTTAGCACTGGATCTACTATAATGTAACCTCCACCCACTTTCTCTTTATCCCTGTCAAACAGAAAAAAATAAACACTCACAATTGACACATATCAGTTTAATGCATGAACACCAAATGGATTGGACATGCATGTGAAAGAAGTAAAGAAGTAGCTCTAAATGATTCAATCAATTTAGAGTCAATTTACCAGGCACTGTAGTCCATTTATTGCTCTTGCACTTGTTTGTTAATTTCCATGTTCCGAAGCTTCCGAGCAACAGTAAACACAACACCACAGGAGAGTGTATCACGCACAGATCTCTGATGCACAAGTTGTTCCCTCGTACACACGTAAGCACAGTCTGTTTAAACCGTAGCATCACTGATGCACATGTTAAATATAAACCAATGGGTTACTGCTGCTGTTCACTACATCTGGACTGATGGTTTTCAGTGTAACAGTCTGGAGGGTGATCTGTTTCACTCAAATAACAAGGTCACATGAGACACAGCCATCTTCTAACTGTATATAAACTGGGAACTATATTCTCAGAAAGGCGAAGCCCTGCTACTTCTGCTACTTGGGCGGAGTGATTTGTTTGCAGCACCTGAGAAGCCCCGAGCAGAGAGTAGCAGTGCTTTGCCTTTCTGAGAATATAGTTCCCAGTATGTACACGGTTAGAAGATGGCTGTGTCTCATGTGACCTTGTTATTTGTACACGCTGTGACTAGACAAATCACAACACGTAAATAGGAACATGTTGGTGTTATTTTGTCACTTATTGGGAGCAGTAGGCTAGAGGGAACCGGTTACCTCCAGGATCTGTGCTAGGCTAAGCTAGCGGTAGGTGCATCAGACAGAGTTACAACACGCACGGAGATGAGAAAGGTATGTATGGACTTATCTAACTCTGGGGGATATGTTGAATAAGACAAAGTCCCAATAAGTCGGCGTGTTCCTTTAATGCTTTGGCTCATACCACAGTGACAGTGATACCAGGTTTAGCTCACGATACCTCCAAAGTAAGCTAAGTTACCGTATGCAACACTTGAAATGCAACGATGCATCTGTAACGTTTAAAAAACACTACCAGTTTTGTCCAAAGAATCAACACAAACTGAAAGCTATATATAGCCACTTTAAAGGTGCTCTAAGCAATGTTGGGTGATGGCACTTCTTGTTGACGTTTGAAGTATTTTCAAACAAAACGAGGCTAGCCCCTCCCCCTAACCCTAACCCTTAGAGCACCTTTAAGTAAATAAGTAATAAAGGGAAGTGACAGTAATAACAGAAGAACTTAACAGTAGTAATACAATATACACTAATTATGGAATATATAAAAATGCAGTAGTGGTGACAAAGCAACTTACCCACAGGAGAAGTAGTACTGGTAGGATCCAGCCACCACTAGGTCCAGGATGCAGTATTTATCACAGTCATCCTCCCGGCTGTTTGGGTAGACCCAGTCCAAAGGACGGAACTTTAGGCGATCAAACTTGTGGCCTTTTGCAGGGTAGTTGGTGTAGACCTGGACTTCCGTACCCTGGAGGGTAGGGCCAAGACGGAACTGCAACTCAAAGCCTGAAGACAGCAGGAGAAATGAGGACTACCAGAATACACTGTTAACCGATGGTGCACCTGTTTACAATAAGGGTTCTTTTAAATGAGGAATTAATTCAATTTGAATGCAGCATTGGGTATGAGATTAACCATATAACCATTCCTTTCCTTATTTATGTTAAATCTAAAATAAAGAGCCTTGCTCCCTGTGAAGCTTACTGACTGAATAACAGGTTGAAAAGATGAATTAATCTTTTCAATCAGATAGCCTTGCAATGAAAAGACCAGACTGGAAAAAAGTGCCCAGTTGCAGGACCACACTTTGAAAGGTTAAACATGTAAAATATGGTGAGTGTGTTGTATTATTTAGGTTTAGTACAGTTGCATTGTACTTCTGGCTGAAAATATAGCAGTGCTATATATTTGTGGTGTAGTGTGTTCAGCACATGCTTTGCTTTAAGTGCATAGTAGTCCTACCTTGTTCCAGACGGAACAGAGCTCGCTCCAGTCTCTCCATGGCAATGAGCAGCAGCAGCAGCAGGCCTGTGCTTGGTCAGCTGGCCTCTGGCCTGTCCTGTTCTATTTAGGCTGGAGAGAGAGACGACACTGACGTAGCCTGGTAACATGAGACAGCTCTGCACACTTTATGGAGGACCTCGTCTGCCAAACCATTGATACATAATAAAAAGTAAATTGATTTTTTTGTTACTAAAACTGCCTTCCCATGAACAAGCCTTTATGTTTACAGCTGGAATAACCTGCACTGTTAGAAAAGTCCATAGACATACGGGCCAATATACTGCGTAAATATGAAGGAATTTACTGGAATGATTTTTCATAGGTGTTTTTCTGAATTTAGAATTTTTGGATTAACAGAAATGTCCATTAGAAGTACAGAGCATTTACTGTAAATCTGTAGAATTTTCCTTTTTTGGATTAA
Organism: Perca flavescens; assembly: GCF_004354835.1. Lineage (NCBI taxonomy): Eukaryota > Metazoa > Chordata > Actinopteri > Perciformes > Percidae > Perca > Perca flavescens. Next base: position 2,959,168 of record NC_041352.1, read on the forward strand.
TATAAATGTCCATACATGTCAAATATGTAAATGAAGACACTCATCAGCAGTAGGTAGTAGTTATTCTAGACTTAAAGCTATACTGCGTAGTTTCTGTCGCCCCCATGAGGAATTCTAAGTAATGACAACAACAATGCATTGGCCTGCCTCCCTCTATTTTGATTATATGATAGATTAATCTGACGACTATGAAGAGAAGCGGGGAAGTGGGGGTCCTGGGCCTTGTTAATGAAGATGACTGCAGAGGGGAAGAAACAGTTTTTATGTCGAGAGGTTTTGGTCCTGATGGACCGCAGCCTCCTGACGGCAGTGTAGAAGTGCACCATCATCTTCGACAGGTTGAACTTCTTCAGCTGGCGCAGGATGTACAGCCTCTGCTGTGCTTTTGTTGATGAGGGAGCTGATGTTCAGCGCCCATAATTTCATAATCATAATACATGTTTTAAAAAATTGCAGTACAGTATAGACAAATGCATATGAGTCAAATAGAGGCAAATGCATGAAGAGATAAAGTAAAAGAAAATAACAAAATATATGAACACACACAAGGTATTTACTCCCTAAGGTATAATATTGAAGAGTTTGCATAAAGCAATAGTTTTGTTCACAGTCATTTGCTATTACAGGTTTTTAGATATGATAGCGTTTGAAAATGCTTATATCTGTTTGATTGAATGTAAGAATTTCATTTTATGAAGGTCAAATTTGGCTAGAATCATAGGCTTAGATTTAGAAGAGGTGCAGGGGATATCCCCCCCCCCCCAATATTTAGAAGTGATAGATGTGTCCCCCCTTTAAAACATATGAAAGAGAACCCACTCCCCAAAAGAAGTCAAAATAGCTGTTCAAGGGGCTCAAAACATGTACGGAAAACTGGGTGTACTTTGCTTCATCGGGAGGGGGGGGGGGGGTTGGTTAAAGAACACAGCAGGAGCATGAAAAATAAAGGTGTGATTTATGTAAACTTTGGAGCTTCTGGCTTTAACATGGTTTTATTCTCTAACAGATTTGTTATTAAGGTGTAGGCAACATGATTCCTAACAAAAAACATCCGGAAACACGTGATGAACACGTGAGAAAGTTTTGAACAATAAGGAGAACATTTTTTTCCTTTACATGAATAAAGACCATAAATTAATGCAGAAAAGGTACAAATTGTTGCATAGAAATCAGCAGAATGCAGGAAATTAGGTATTTGACATTCAAAAATTTGCTGGGGGAGGATCACCCAGGCCATCCACTTATAATGTGTCTCCTGGTTGCAGTTCCACGCTGGTTCCACACGAGGGCACTCACAAGCGAGTGCAGAATGAATGCAGGTCTATGGAGCTATACCCCTCAAAATCCACTTTTCTCAGGATATAATTTTTTGTCTAGTAATTTGAATGTTGCATTTGAAAGGGGAGGCTAAGAAAATACACACTGCTGGGTGTTAGATTTTTTAAAGTCGCTTTTTTGTTCTAAAAAACCTTTTAAAATGTCAATGATGTCATCCACATATACGGCCGGAGATACTGCTTTACGGCAAGCTCCGAGTCGCTTCCTTTGTTCTCTCGAGGCATCGACAACACAGCTGACAGGTTAGTCTCTCCCTGTTAATACAACATAGCTGATAGGTTAGACTCTCCCTGTCAATACAACACAGCTGACAGGTTAGACTCTCCCTGTCAATACAACACAGCTGATAGGTTAGACTCTCCCTGTCAATACAACACAGCTGATAGGTTAGACTCTCCCTGTCAATACAACACAGCTGACAGGTTAGACTGTCCCTGTCAATACAACACAGCTGATAGGTTAGACTCTCCCTGTCAATACAACACAGCTGATAGGTTAGACTGTCCCCGTCAATACAACACAGCTGACAGGTTAGGCTCTCCCTTCAATACAACACAGCTGATAGGTTAGACTGTCCCCGTCAATACAACACAGCTGATAGGTTAGACTGTCCCCGTCAATACAACACAGCTGACAGGTTAGACTCTCCCTGTCAATACAACACAGCTGACAAGTTAGACTGTCCCCGTCAATACAACACAGCTGATAGGTTAGACTCTCCCCGTCAATACAACACAGCTGACAGGTTAGACTCTCCCTGTCAATACAACACAGCTGACAAGTTACTATCCCTGTAAATACACATGCTAGAAAGAGGTTTGCATATGTTTTAAAGACCACGCCAAAATAGTCACTCTGACATTCTGGTTCTGCTTCGGATGCTGTCAAGCGGGATTTCTGGTCGTAATCGGTCCTTCACTGACCAATCAGCATTCATTAGCAGAATGCTAGCGTGTTATGGGCAACAATGACTCAACCTGTAAGAAATCAAAAGGACATAAGTACTCGTTCATTTAACTTTTGATCTATGTGATCCATGTTGAACTTGCAAAAACTACAATCAAATCTGAGATTTCTCAATGACAGTCAGGTGAAAGAGACACATTTAGCCATCTAGCTCCATAGAGTCCCATTAATTTTGCATTCGCCTGTGATCGCCCCCAGTGGAACGGCAACTAAATTCGGTAAAATGGGGCTAGGAAGTGAACAGGCTCTCCGTAGACGGGCTCTGGCAACACCTCTCACACCCACATGAGACTGGGAGTTCCCTGAGCAGCTCCTTCAGCAGCAGACTGCTGCACCCTCAGTGCAAGAAGGAGCAGTACTGCAGGTCCTTCATTCCAGTAGCAGTCAGACTCTTTAATACAACATCATAATGTAGCACTGCTAGCTGTTTCTGCAATATGAGCCATCACTGGACAATATTCTTCACTATGCATATTTATTTATTTATTACTCTGTCTTACTTCCAACTGTGCAATGTGTCATTTCTATTCATCCACACCTTACTCATCTGTATGTCTGTGTATATACACTGTCGGTTTATATAAGGGTATTTATTGTGTAAATATGTTTGTATTACTACTATTATTATTATTATTATTATTATTATTATTATTATAACTAATTCTATTTTTCTATTTCTTATAATACTTTCTGTATATTTTTTCTCCTGTGTCTATTAAATGTGTATTTTTGTACATTTTTTTCTTCTTTTGAGCTACTGAAGCACAGGAATTTCCACAATATGGGATTAATGAAGTATATTTTATCTTATTTTATCTTAAGTATTAAATTAATCCCACCAAAACACGCTTCTAAGTGGAAATCAGTAAAAAACACAACCCATTGACATATGTATGGTTTGGGGGTGTCAAACCGGAGAATATATATATATATATATATGTATATATATATATATATATATATATATATATATATATATATATATATATATGTCAATGGGTCCACTAGGGGGCAGATATGATATGTTATGAAGAAAAACGCAGAAGAAGAAATGGCATGAGACTCCCAGAATGCCATTGGTTGAACTGTAGCAAACTCGAGTAAACGGGACCGGTCGTTGTGTCAGAAACATGGCGACTTTCAGTAAATATCTGACAGCGAAAAACTCCTCAATAGCAGGCGGTATTTTGCTGGTTTTGTACCTGCTGAAACAGAGAAGACGGACGGGGAAACGGGACGGGTAAGTGGGCGGCAGTGTGGAATTCTGAGGTTTGACTCGAAGCGCAGAAAGCGTTAATTTGCGTCGGCTGCCTCTCAAAAAGCTAACGTTAGTTAGCTAGCAGCTGCTAGCTTCCCCAGTCTGACCTGTTCCTGACAGGTTGAGGCGACCTGCCGCTGGGACACTCCTGAATTCACTTCCATTTCTGTTGTGGGCAGGCATGGTTCGGTCGCTTTGCTCACTGATCCGAGCAGCTCAAACGGCCAAACAACGAACGTCTTTCTTCTACAGAAATCACGAACGCTAACGGATCGCTCCATGAATGACCGATTGGTTTAACTTTGTGTAACTAATTTGGTAAAAACTTAATTTCTGAAGTGTCTTTGTGTTGAGCTGTCGATGGGTTTCGTAGTTATGCTAATCCCTGACATTGTTCTAAAAAGTGATAAAATAGAGAATAGACACGCCAAACTCCATTTTGAAAATAGCTACTTTTGAAGTGTCTCTTTCTTATCAGTAAAAGTTCATTTTACCGTAGCAAATAGCACTCAGTTGTTAGGAATTTTTATAAGCCACGTGTAAATACTATTGAACGTAACATAATAAATAAAAAGTTTGTAAATGTTATGCGATAAAAATACGTTTAAAATAGGAATTCAAGAGAGAAAAAAGTCGCTTAGATTGACACAGCTGTCTCTGACCCTGAAGCCTGTTATCTAAATACTATTTGTTGAACTACTGGCACACGTCTTTCAAAAGCATGTACCATGTCCACAACATAGCCTAATTAAAACAAATGAATTGTAATTATGCATGGCAAACTTGACTCTAACATAGATATAACAATGACCAATTGTTAATTGTTCATTTTAATGTCATTTGTGTGCTCCTCAAACTAGAAATGTCCCGATACCATTTTTTGCTACCTGATTCCGATACCTGAACTTGCGTATCGGCCGAGTACCAATCCGATACCAGTGTGTCATATATATTTTATTATGTTTTAACAATTGTATAGTACCTCCATGGATGTAATATTATTTCTATCTTTGTTGTCGGTCTGGCTCAGGTTAAACTCTAAGGTTAAAACTTTCTTTTATTATCCAGTTTGACAGTCAGTTATAATGGAAAAAGAACATAAATAAACTACTTTAACGTAGATTTTCTTTAGGGCTTTATTACATGGTATCAGATCGGTGCATAAACTCCAGTACTTCCCGATACCAGCGTTTTAGGCAGTATTGGTATTGGAACATCTCTACCTCAAACATCACTTCTGACCCACTAGAAGTGTGTGGCGGTGTCTGTATCTGCAGAGAGCCTGCCCTCTGCCTAGTTTTCCTCGTCTGGTTTAATTATTAATCTTTCTTTGCAGTAGAAAAGAAGGCTCCAATCTAGTGTTGAACAATGAGGTATGTCAATCAGATTTTTCTTTTGTCTATATAAACCCTTCTATGAAATCTCCATTTTCATCAATGGTTAATTGTAGTTTTATCACAGTCCAACTTTTGTTATGTTTCTTCATTTCAGAAAGATGGCAAAAAAGACCGTGCAGCGGTGGACAAGGTTTTCTTCCTCCGAGTCTTCCGGATTGTGCGGATCATGGTACCTCGACTTTTCTGCAAGGAGGTAAGACATCGATCTCCTGTTAGGCTGGTATTGCCTTTAACTTGTTGCTTATATTTCCTTCAATCATCCAGATGTTTAAAGCACTTCCGCTAATTAAACCCTTCAGTTTAGGTCCCCGGCTAACGATTATTTTTCACAGTTGATTTATTTTTTTTAATCTTGATTAATTGATTTGTTGTTTGGTCTACAAACAGCAGTGAGTGTCTTCCAAATCCCAAGGTGATGTCCACAACTCAAAGATATTAAGTTTACTGTTATAGAAAAAATTAAGAAACTAGAATCCAAAATTGGAATCACAGAATTTCTGAAAAAAATGACTCCAACCTATTAATCGATAATCAAAATAGTTAGCAATTGATTTAATAATAACCAATTAATCTTTGCAGCTCTACGTCATATAGGAAAGTTGGACTTACTGAAGAATCTCAGTGGTAGCAAAAGGTTGTGTGGTTTCAGTAGTAAAGTCACGTGGATGCGCCGAAAGTGTTGTTGTCATTACTTAGAATTCCTCATGGGGGCAACAGAAACTACGCACTGTAGCTTTAAAGTTGTGTGGTACAGTAATTTGGAATCCCCAGGTCTACATTTTCATCAATTTGCAGCTTCCCCATCTGTTAGTCGGGATTTTTGGATCCAGTTCTTTAGCCGCAAAGGCACCAGAATTTTTAAATAAGGTGTTGATGATATATGTAAAAAGTTATGAGGCTTCAGGGTATTATTCTATGCTCATGCAGCACCTGGGGGATGGAGGGGGGATGTCTTTGTGGTGTGATCTGTATCTTTTGTGTTTTGTTTAAAAAACAAAACAACAACCATACAGAACAAGAGAAAGCATTAAAAAAAGACTTCAAATCAGGTGGTTGCACAACACAGCTGCTGTATGGCGCAAACAAATAGACTACTTGTCAGGCGAAAAGGCAAGTCTGTAAAACCTTGTCTTAAAGTGCTCATATTATTGTGTTATATATCTTTTTTGTGCATGTTTATAGGTTTACAAAGTGAAAAAGCCTAAAGTCCACCCCAAAGGGACTTACCATCTCCAACAGAAAACACTGTTCACAAACTGCTCCAAACAGCTCTATTGTAGTCCAGCCTTTACTTCAGAGACAAACGTGGTCACTTTGGAACACACGTTATAATGCTCACCTAGCTGCTAGCATGGCACGCCCTCATACTCTGCTTCTGACTGGCTAGTAGGGCTGTCCTCGACTAAAGATATTCTTAGTCGACAAACACTTATAGGATTTTGTCGATTAGTTGATTTAATTGACAGAGCTGTGCGCTTTGAGAGGTGGTTAAGACTAGAAAAGCACAATATAAATGTAGTTAATTAACCATCTGTAAAACTGAGTTTCTCCACAATTAATCCTGCAAAAGCACCACTTTAAATCTTGTGTTTACCATAAATGTGCTCAGAAGTTTCTTGGAAATAAGTAATTAAGCATGAATAAGCATAAAAAATGACTAATCGACTAAAGAAATCTTAGTCGACTAAGACCAAAACAACCAATTAGTCGACTAATCGACTAAGAGGTGGTAGCCCTACTGGCTAGTAGTCCTTACCTAGCTACTGTCAGGACACGCCCTCATATTCTGCTTCTGACTGGCTAGTAGTCCTTACCTAGGTACTGTCAGGGCATGACCTCATACTCTTCTTCTGACTGGCTAGTAGTCCTTACCTAGGTACTGTCAGGGCACGCCCTCATACTCTGCTTCTGACTGGCTAGTAGTCCTTACCTAGGTACTGTCAGGGCACGCCCTCATACTCTGCTTCTGACTGGCTAGTAGTCCTTACCTAGGTACTGAGCATGTGCGACTCACTCTGTAGCTTAAACAGAGAGCTCAACACACAGGGTGAAAAGAGGAGCTGCAGCAATGTGCAGTACATTAAAAAAATATGATGTTTTTGAAAATTAAACCATGTAAACCTATTCTGGTACAACCTCTAAATACAATTATGAACCTGAAAATGAGCACTTTAAGACAGGATCTAAAAGCCCAAATGGCATTCAGCTGATTGATCATTAACTGGAAACTGTTCCACAGCTCAAGGTGCCAGTACAGTAAAAGACTCAATCACCCTTTGACCTTAACCTGGACTCTGGAACCGCTAGCTGGCCTAACCCAGCAGATCTGAGAGACCTTTTTGAACTGTGGGGGGGTTAAGAGTTCACTGATATACTATGCCTTGCGAGTCAAGAGTGAAATTTTAAAAGGATTCTAAAAGCAATTGATTGGCTAAAGTAGTGCTGCGTGAGATGAGGAAAATATGCGATAATGTTGAATATCATGATAACGATATTACTGGATATAAATAAACAGATATTAAAGTGTACTCCGGTCTGCTTTTCTGCTTAAATACAACAAACTGCTTGTTGAATTTAAAACGAGTGAAAGGAAATCATTTCAAACATTCTTTTATTGAACATGGAATTGAATATAAAAGGCACCCCTAGGCTAAAGTTATGTACTGTATGCTCTTTCATTACGACAGCGCTGTCGTGGGTGAAGATTACGCTCAGCTTTTAGAAGTGTGTTTTTTGCGATAGATTGTAGTCTCAATTGTACCGTTTCCTTTGTAAGTTAAGTCTAGAATGTGAATAAATATTCAATGCTGCACCATAGTAAAATAAAGATTATCAGTAGTAGGATTTATATATATTCTTAGGGAAATCAATTTTGCTTTTTTTGTCAGAAGCTTTTGGCAAGAATAGAAAGTCCTTTGTAAATATTGATGATGCAGTATTTAAGATTTTAAGAGAAGTCTTTTTTCATTTCATGCAGTTTGCTGCAGGGATTAGACTTCTCTTGGGATATCCCCAAAAATACAGCAGGTGATTTAAGATGATGTTTTCTCGTAATACTTTATAATGTTAGATGGCATCTGTACTGCATCCAATTTACCGGCACAGGCCAGTAGGTCCACTTTGAAAGGCTACTTTAGAAGTCAAGATTACAAAACGTTTAAACATGCTATTCAATGTTAGTCAAACATGTAATTTGGCAACCAGGAGTTGAACATCATTCCAAATGTCATAATGAACCTGTCTGATCCTGTGTACAGACAGCGAAGCCCTTTGACACAGATACATCAGCTCCATAAGCCAAGGCCCTTTCCACTACTTCCATTTAGTCTTATCCGATGAGTTTGGGAGATATGAGCAGAGTCAAGGGCAGAACGATAAAGGCCTTAATGATCCACAATGTTTCACATGCTCTACTAACTGTTCTCTGTTGTTGCTGTCATTGCCACAGACTGGTTACCTTATCCTTATCGCTGCCATGTTGGTGGCCAGGACCTACTGTGATGTATGGATGATCCAGAACGGCACCATGATTGAAAGGTCAGACTCAGCCTTCATGCTTACATTATTATTTAAAGTTTAAGATAAAGGTTTTTAAAATTCATGACCCTAAAAGTATATTGGGGGGGTGTTATGTTGTCGCCATGTAGCAGCCATGACCAACTTATAAATCCTTGATGTTGAATAAATCCACAAAGTAACAGGAGAACTAGGCCCATATACAGTACAGTATAGTCGAGTATTAGGACAGTGACCTTTTGATTTGAGTTTTGGCTCAGCACTCCAGCATATTGGATTTTAAAGTGTCAGTTCGCCCCAAGACAAACAAACTAACAAACAAGTGAAGGTAGTGTGGTATATAGCCATTCAAATATGTTCTGCCTTTGTGTGGAAAGTTATGGATTTCTTACACCTTTTAGAAAATTGTGCCTCCTCCCCAGTACAATGGAGGTGAATACAACTTACACGCTACTAAAAACATTAAAAAAGTGTGTGAAACAGTAATTTTAGTACAAACAATACACTTGTTCCTCAGGATAATCCACACCGCACACTGCCGACTTTCTGCAACGGCAAACCTAATGCCATGTGTGAAGGCATTCCAGGCCCATTAAAACCAAAAGCCTCTTCACAAACTTTTTTTCTTTTTGAAGAGGCTTGTCAAACTCAAACATTTAACCTTTGAACATCCAGAAGAGCCACATGACCGTCGAGAATGGTTTCTAGTGGATAAGCAGGTTAGACATCAAGGCCATATAGAGCTTTATAGGTCTAAACTCAATAACGCAGCATTTCATTGTTATTTTAACAGCGCATTAGTAAAATTGTTAAAATAGGGACCTTAGACTTCAAAAAAACTATAAGACAGATTCTATAGGGGCCTTAATTAAGTCAGTGCTAAACGCTAACTGGAGATTTGAAAATATGACTACATCTAAGTTTCCAACCGAGCTGCCCCACCGTAACTGTAGTTTAAGAAAAGTCTTAAAAAGATTATTCCCAGAGACTTTGGCCTGTTGGGCCACCAGGCCAACATTACACTGGGAGAAACACTGATATACTGTAAGTGAAGCGTACTTGGGTCCCTTGAAATTCCAGCTATTATTATTATTATTATTATTATTATTATTATTATTATTATTATTATTATTATTATTATTATTATTAAAAGTCAGTGTTTGTTATATTGGGGATGTGGCTCTGGAAATGTAGTCGTAAAGTACAGTAGGTCCAATGAAAACCAAAACAAAAATGTGTCCCTGTGCTGCTGCTTAGGGAGTGCACTGTACATTTGCCCTGCTTTGCATAGTTGGAACTAAAGTCTTCAATTGGGCTTGGTATATAGTGCTGTCTCTGCCAAGTCATCCTAACCAAACATGGTTCACATTTCAGTCAAGGCCCATGTAGAAAAGTGTTCATGATCCACATTTAAATGTGGGCTGGTGTACATGTACGTGTACGGGCCACAGTTTGAATATGCAGAAAGAGTTTAGCTGTGTTCAATCAGAAATCAGCTGCTTTTTTTCAGTTGTCTTAACTGTAAAGAATGCAGAGATGCACAATATTGATATATTGTCTGATAACTAATAATTTTATCATGTTCATGTTACTCAATGGTAAGCTTTTTTCCCCTCCTATGCTTCCAGGTTTTAGCATTTTTAATATAGGGTAGATAGTATATTTTTTTTTCTTTCAATTGAAAATTTAAGAAACAAATCCGTCTGACATTTCTGTGTAGATTGTAGCCCAAATAATGTTTCCAGCAATGTTTGCTGTCACTGTCAGTGCATAATCAGTGCAGAATTATATCAGTGCAAACTATGTGGGCATAGTTTATGATATCAGTTCTTAAAAAGATAACATATTTTAAGTAGTTTTTGCCAAATACCAAACATTTGATCAGGTCACTGTTTACCCTTATCAATTTGCTTATGTGGTTAGCATTCAAATTATTTTATAATCGTCTTTTTGCTTAAGGCAGTTAGGGGTCGACCAATCCTGTTTTTTCAAGGCCGATATCGATACCTATTATTAGTAGATAATAAAAAACGATATGCATTTACAGTAAAAATTAAAATCTTTTAGTCAAAATTAACATTTTGGAATGCTACAAACTCCAACACAAAAGTTTGTTTAAATGCTTTAAGCAAGTATGTAATAAAACTGAAATTGTAAACTTATATACAGTCAAAAAAAAAAAAAATAGCTCCCTGAAATCTAAACCTGTAGTTAATGCAAGTGCTGCTTACAGAGCTGTAGTGGAGCCAAAGTAGCGCACTTTTTAATAATTGATTTTATCGGTAAAATAATTCACAGATAAAGATAATCTGCAAATTGCCAAATATCGGCCCAGAGAATCCCAGGCCGATGATTGGTCGATCCCCAGTTCCAGTGTCAATCCTTTGAAAAGTCAATGCGGCTGAAACAAACTTGCTCTCGTTCTCTTTTGAAGATTGTAATGGAAATAGGTGGGGTGTTCCATCATGTGTTGCTGTTTGATTCTCTGCAAGAAACTGATGACTTTGTTTTGATTCTCCACAGCGGTATTATAGGCAGAGACATCAATCTATTCAAGAAGCACTTTTATTCCTACATATCAGTCATACCGGGGGTAACTGTCCACCATATGGTTCTCGTAGAAGTGGAAAACCAAGCTTTTAAAAAAAAAAAAAACTAGCACTGTGGTTTTAACATCTTGCTTTGTAGTTGTGTTGTGCTTTTTCATCACTTACTGTCTGCGGTCTACATTTCCTTCCCAGGTGGTGAACTTAATAACTGTTGGCATACACTTTTACTAGAAAACATTTACACATGGAATTCCATTCAATTTATGTATTTATCATAACTGACATTTATTTTCCTGTAACTACAAAAGTTCTGTTGACATTAGTAAGCAACCTATTTCAGGATTTATCTTTTTCTTGTGTCTAACTAGATATTGAAACCCATCAGAGCAATGCAAAACAATAAATAAATACAGTTAAGTAATGGGAGAAACCCTTTTGTCCATTACAGAATAAAAGGGTTACATAGTAACTTTTATCAGCTTGAAAGTTGGATTCTGTATTGCATGAATTCAAAGCCAAAATCCTGAACGTATACTGTAAATATATTAATATGAATAAACAATGCAGTTGTATAACAGTACCGCATAAACCAGCTTACATTTTTGCCTAAAGGAGGCATGTTTATTTTCATGTTCATACTTGTATTTTGGGTTTTCACTAGAACGTGTTTACGTAACGTTTAAAAAAACCATCTTTTTGTCATATTTGCTGAAACTGTCATTATATCCTGACAGTAGCACATGAGACCGATAAATAACCTTCTGTGGAAATCGTTGCGGGGGGGTTTGCATGACAGTCGCTGATTGGTCTAACACACACAGCTGCTTCGAGCTCGGCGACCACTTCGTTCATAAAACAATAAAGTACTCTGAAAGATACATAAGACTAGATATCGTCTTAGATTTTGGATATCGTAATCTAGTGATATGACACACGTGTTGTCTTTTCCTGGTTTTAAAGGCTGCATTACAGTAAAGTGATGTCATTTTCTGAACTTACCAGACTATCTAGCTGTTTTATTATTTGCCTTAACCACTTAGTCATTGTATCCACATTATTAGTGATTATTTATCAAAACTCTGTGTTAATATTTTGTGAAAGCACCAATTCTCAACCCTACAATATCGCAGCAGTATCGACATTGATGTACAGTACAGGCCAAAAGTTTGGACACACCTTCTCATTCAATGTGTTTCTTTATTTTCATGACTATTTACATTGTAGATTCTCACTGAAGGCATCAAAACTATGAATGAACACATATGGAATTATGTACTTAACAAAAAAGTGTGAAATAACTGAAAACATGTCTTATATTTTAGATTCTTCAAAGTAGCCACCCTTTGCTTTTTTTTGATAACTCTGCAAACCCTTGGTGTTCTCTCAATGAGCTTCATGAGGTAGTCACCTGAAATGGTTTTACCTTCACAGGTGTGCTTTGTCAGGGTTAATTAGTGGAAGTTTTTCCCTTATAAATAAAAAAAGCAAAGGGTGGCTACTTTGAAGAATCTAAAATATAAGATATGTTTTCAGTTATTTCACACTTTTTTGTTAAGTACATAATTCCATATGTATTCATTCATAGTTTTGATGCCTTCAGTGAGAATCTACAATGTAAATAGTCATGAAAATAAAAAGGAAACGCATTGAATGAGAAGGTGTGTCCAAACTTTTGGCCTGTACTGTATATGGTGAAAATTATCTTGATATTTGATTTTTTTTTTTTTTCATATCGCCCAGCTCTACACTCAAATGTTTCAGAAACATCTTTTGGTGTAGTATTTAGCTGTAAAATGAGAAAAGTTTATGCCCAAGTCAAGCCAAATCCTAGCAGCGACACCGGCCAACCAGCGACCGCAAACTTTCCCATTTCTGGTGAGAAATAGGCAATGCGGTAACAGAATATTGGTTCATATCTGATCAGCGCTGCCTAGTTTATCAGTTTGATTGGTGTCCACAAGCTTTGATTGACACTGTGTTAGAACCTCCTTGGCTCTAATTGGTTGTTGTGGCGTAGAGGAACATGATTTCTCATTCAATTCAATTTTATTTGTAGTATCAAATCATAACAAGAGTTATCTGACGGTGCCGGTTCGGGGCATGATGAACAGTGGCATTAATAGTCACAATAAAGATAATGGAACTATGACTAGAAATAGTAGTTGTAGTAGTTCATGGCAGGGCACTGCAGGACTCATCAGTCTCATGTAGTACTGTCAGGATGTAGTGACAGTTTTTTTAAACTTACTTATTACACTACAAGTAAGCGATTTGGGAAAAGAATATGAACATACAGATGTATCAGATTTGACAGTTTATTATGAAAGGATTTTTAAAGGCACACAACTATATGGCTCCACAGCTGTTTTTCCAAAAAGTCAGCGTGTGCACCATAAAAATAATATGGACGTACATAAATTGAATGGTTTTCTTGACTTTATCTATGTCAGGACTCCACTGTTACGGTCTCTCTCTCTTTTGTTTTTTAAAACTGCTTAGCAAAGCCGCATTGGTTTCAAAGGAAAAAGAAGTCTATCAAGCGTCACTATTTGTCCCACTGACTCTTTTGGCAATGCTTGCTGATATTTGTGCATGTTGTGGTTTGCAGTGCAATTATCGGTCGCTCGACAAAAGATTTCAAGGCCTACTTGTTCAGCTTTATCAAATTCATGCCACTTGTAAGTGTGTCTTTTGTTAACTTTTTAAACTTTTTTTTATTTGGTCACACTCTTAAGTGTGATCTTAATTTTCTATGCTACATATTATTCTGTAACACATTTTAGTTTAATTTTCTGATAAGTGTACAATGGAGACCTGATATGAAAAACACTGACCTCTTCTGCTGTGTAATTACTAATTTCCTGGTGATGGTGGAATATTTTCATTGAATCATTTCATGCACTTACAAGAACTACCATTTCGCATGGTCATTATTTAGATCTAACATTAGCAGTCAATGACTGTAGTGTAAATATTCTGCTATTGCCTGTTTTCTTCTTTCCCATATCCTATGCTTCTAATTGGGGAAAAAAAAAAATCCCCAACAACAATCAGCATGAATACTATTCAGTTTCTCAAACCCTGTCACTTGCTATGCCATACTTAAGCAAAGAGCTGATAGTGAGAGATGGATCTGTTTTACGTTCTGTGTGACTGGGTCATTTCAGATAGCCTTGGTGAACAACTTCCTGAAGTTGGGTCTGTACGAGTTGAAGCTGAGGTTCCGGGAGAGGCTCACTAAGCACTTGTACGACCAGTACCTGGAGTAAGTAGTAAAGCCACTTTCCCATCATATGGGATCTTCTGGTAAACATTAGGCATGTAACAATAATTACATAATTGTCTAATTGTATATGTGATGGAGAGCCTGTTGAGCTAGGGAGGTCTAGTGTATGTTGTTTTCTTAACTTTATCTTTTGGGTATCCTTGCTTTGGTTCACCCCCCCAGTCCCCTCCCCTCCTCTTCCAAATGTTACAAAATAAAATGGTTAAAAATAAGTTGTATAACAGAAAGGAAAGAATTAAGGGTTATCTGTGTGTGGTTATGATTTACAGTTACAGTAGTGATGGTAATATTTATGTTGTAGAAAACTGGTCATGCTTTAGAGAAAACGGCAGTGTCAGCTATAAACCATAACTCCCTTTTGATAACCTTTCATTTTCAAATGCAATTTAGTGGCAAATTACAAGATAATGACTTATACCGTGGGTGAAGCAAAGAAGGAACAAGGAGTTCTTAGAAAAACCTTGACCTCGTTTTGACTTATCTGGAACCGGTGACACACATCTAGAGATGAATTGGTTCTCCCATCGTTCAGTCACGGGGGGGGGGAACCATGTGTTCATGTGTGTCTCCTGGCTTCTTTGAGTCGTACGTAACCCTGTGTTCTGGCTCTTCAGGGGTTTCACCTACTACAAAATGGGAAACCTGGACAACCGGATAGCCAATGCAGACCAGCTACTGACACAGGATGTGGAGAAATTCTGCAACAGCGTGGTGGACCTTTACTCGAACCTCAGCAAGGTACCAAACTTTGTCGGCTCGTTCAAAACTCTTCTAGCATTCACAGGGATTGGGACATTTAGAATGAATAGATTGGAGTGCTGTGTAAGTCTTCTGCATCACGTATGGCAGCCTCATATGCTTCAGCAGTGTACACTGTATGCCCTCTGTCGAAGGCCAGTAGAGGTGTAGTTTGAGCCCCATTTATTTAATTTTTTTTCATGCACCGTAGGCATTCAGATATTTTTGTGTTGAAAATGTTAGAACTACCTTCATCCATGTGTCCTTCAATGATAAATCCAACTCCAACAGGGCAGTAGAAGTGTATTATATTCGGACTTTGGATAATTACAGAAGCTTTTTGTACCAGTTAGAGGTTACATTGGGTCGTTGCCCTCACCGTCACGCTGCTGGGCATTGTACCTGGCCTACCCAGCAAACTCTAATCTGAAACCAGGGCCCGTATTTATCAAGCTTCTCAAAGTGCCATTTTAGTCTTCAGTGCTGAGAATTCATGAAATTTACTCTTACTTTCAAACAAATGCAAGTTATCAAATTTCTTAAAGTTATTTAAGACCGCTTGAGAGGTCTCAAGTGGATGGGAGTTTCCAGTAGGGGCTTGTGATGGCTTTCAGGAGAGAAAGAATGTTTTTGAAATGTTTGGCGACAAGCAGTTTAATCAAACGGTATCGTTTGGATAGAGCAGGCATAAAATATAATTAAAATCTAGGCTATATATAGACAGGCCAGTTAACAGCACACCAGTTTAAAATAAGTAATTAAGACGTGGTGGAAAATGTCTTTATCTTTCATTTCCAATGTGTCTATCATAATGTATTCTCTAAATTCTTTATTGTCAAAGGTGTGTTGAATGTAAACTCGGCTTAGGAATTTCACCATTCAATGTGAATGTATCTGCGAATATTCTTAAATAAGGAAATCTATTCAGTGATTGGTCCATGCCTATGTCGTCATCTAAAATCCTGTTTGTGGCACAGCAAAGTGTCGTGAATCATCTCTAATGGCGTTTTTCCATTACATGGTACCTGCTCGACTCGCCTCGACTCTACTCGCCTTTTTCCTTTATATAAAAAAAAAAAAAGTCCCTGGTACCTGTCAACAGGTACTTTTTTTAGTATCACCTCCGTCGAGGTTCCAGGCGAGCTGAAGCGATACCAAAAGGTGACGTGAAAACCTGCAGACTACTGATTGGTTGGAGAGAATCGTCTCTAATCACTGCGTCATCATTGCTAGTGACAGAACCTGACAGTGTCCTGAACAAACCCGCCATTTTTACAGAGTTTAGTCAGCAGTGTTTTTTTTTTTTTTTTTTTTTGCTGCCTCCAGCTTCTTTTCAAACAAAAATAGTTTTCTAGCAAACCGCCACATGCTGAGAGTCAAAAACAACTCACCTTCCACGTTCTGTGTGTGACGCGTTAGATCATGGCAGTTTCCTCAGGCGTCACTATGACGACCAGCCACGCTCACCTCGCGCATGAGGGGGTACTAAATCTAAATCTGCAATGGAAAATGGAGGACGGGGCACCGCAGTCGAGCCGAGTAAAGCTCGTTCTAGCAGCGCCATAAGACTGACACTTAAGATATAGGGCCTTGTCTTGCACCCGGTGCAGCGCAGGGAGGTGTGTTCAGGTGCATTCTGGGGGTATTGCTATCTTGAGACATTGGAAAGTGATCGACCATGAAAAACCTGGTCTAATGTTAATATCGCAGCATTTTATTGTTATTTTAACAGAGCATTAGTAACATGCTCCTAGGCTCGTGCACAGTGCGCGCCCCCTATGCTTGTTGCACACACAGGGACGCAGAGCAGCACACAAACAGAAGATTAAAAATAAAAATATTACAATGTGAAATAGTATTATGATATGATCTGCTTGCGTGCTTTTATCAATCACGAGCAGATCAGTTTCTTCTCCTGAAAATCTCTCCTTCCAGCTCAGCAAATCCTCCATCATAACAGCAATGCACCATGGTCCAAACGCGCCTGGCTTTTAAAGGGAATGGGAGATGACTCTCTGATTGGTTTATTGCATATTACGCCAAAAACACACCTATGAATTAATGAAGACACTAAGTACAACCCTTTAGAACCATGCGCCCGGCGTACGGACCCTTTTTTACGCCATTAAACTAGCAAAAGTGGATTCCTACACGCCCTAAACACACCTGCACCAGGTGTTTCACGCCGTGCGCTTAGTTGGTTAAAATAGGGCCCATAGTCCTACACTCCACTTAAAATACGACTGAGATGCTTGATAACTAACTTTTAAGCACAGCTTTGAGCCAAGAATTTGTTTTACTCTTAAGTCACTTCTTAGCCGTGTTTTTGTGAGTAATTCTTAGAGGCTTGATAAATCCGGGCCCTGTTTTCCCCAAATGAAAGAAAAAAGCAAACTGCTAAAAGCCCAGCTGCTTTGCTGGTACAGGATCATTGTTAGTGCTCCTCTGATCGGAACATCTGGGAATATTATTTGTTAATCTATCTGTCCTGTGTCTGTCTTGCAGCCTCTGTTGGATATCGGTCTTTACATCTTCAAGCTGACAAGTGCCATTGGTGCTCAGGTAAGCAGGTTATCTCCCGCATGTTCTCTTCAGTCTATGGAAATACAATACATACTGTAAATACCACACAAAGACATAAGGGTGCCTGTTATTTCATATACGTTTAAGTTTTCTAATTATATATTGCATCATAATTAATAGAATACATGTCAAATATCATTATTTGCTTTCCATTTAATTTAAAGTAGAAAACAGAAAAGTTGTGTTCCACTCTTGGACAGTAGAGATAAATTCATCCTGCCTCCAAGTCAGCTGTGGGGACTCAAATTTTTTTTTTTTCTTATTTATGAATACTTTAACCAGATAAAACTATTTAGAACCATTATGAGGAAAAAAATGATATATATAATGATAGCGGTTGTTGGTTTACTGTGATCTGTTCCGACTCCACGTGGGTTTAAAAACAACGAATTGTTCAAACAAATGATTAATAATGATTAATAATAATAAGATCAGGATGGCAGCATCTTGAAAATAGGTTCAGTTGGATTGAAAAGTTGGCTGAACTTCAGTCTGCGCACTGCAACTTAATGAAACGCACGCAAATAGACAAAACACAAGCAAAGTATTTGCAGCGCGTTTGTGTATTTGGTTGTGTTGTGTGTATTTGGAGCGAGTTTGCTAAATGCTGCGCATGTGTTGTCAAATCAATGAAGAGGTTTTCTTAATTTGCTTGTGTTTGCCCCTGTCGGCCGCCGTAGTATTGGCCTTTTAAAAACCAATATCGGTCGACCCGCAATAAATACATTTACATTTAATTCACACTCTAGGCTGAATGTAAATCACACCACCTGCTCCACAGTAAGTGACTTTGTTGTGTCTCCCTCCCCTCCCTAGGGCCCAGCCATCATGATGACCTACCTGCTGGTCTCAGGACTGTTCCTGACCAGACTGAGAAGGCCCATAGGCAAGATGACCGTCACCGAGCAGCGGTACGAGGGAGAGTACCGCTACGTCAACTCTCGCCTCATCACCAATAGGTAAACCCAACATCAACTGCTCAAACCCTATTACTGTACAGCTATTTACTAAAAAAGTACATTTACTTACATCTTTTTACTGTAGTGAAGAGATTGCCTTCTACAATGGGAACATGAGGGAAAAACAGACCATTCACAGCACCTTCAAGAAGCTGGTGAGTAACAGTTAGGCAGTGTTTCCCACAAGATGAGAATGTTAAGACAGTAACCAGGGTATGGTCTTACCCCGGTTAAGTGAATAACCGAGTTATGCCAGTTCTCCCCGTATACATGAGCGGGGAAGAATGGGGAGAATGACAGGAGTAACTCTACCTCCGGTACAGTAGGTGGCGCTCTGCCAACGTACAACTGGCTTTTTCTTCCGGTTGACCTGGTCAAAATGACACCGACCAGCCACTAAATTAGTAAAATTCAACAACTTAATGTTTTACAGGGTTCATACGTTTTGAAAAAACCTGGAAAAGTTAGGGAATTTGAAAAATGCAAATTCCAGGCCTGGAAAGGTTTTGGAAACCTAAAAAGACCCAGAAAGTTTTGGAAAAGTCATGGAATTTTTTTTTTAACGCAGCATAATATGTCATTAATAAATGTATTTTCACGTCGTCTTAACCTCAACATTCTATTCGGGGAGCAATATTATGAATCCCACTATGAACCACATAAATTGTCATTCATTTTATAGTTAAACATCTGAGGGTAAACTTTAACACAGATTTCTTATTGTTTAATATTGACTGACATTTTCAGGAACACATAGTCATGGAAATTTGCTGAAAAGTATTGGTTAAAATGCGTATGAACCCTGTGTTTAATTTACATATTATTGTCACAGCGTAGGATAGCACAGTATTCTCGCCAGATGACGCACTACTTGTTATTATATTTTATCTAACCAGTGTTGGGTAAAATTAGCATGCTAACTTTGTTAGCTAACTTACATTAACGTTAGCCAGGGGCCGGAGCGGAGGCTGCTCGGTCCCTGCGCTTTTTTGCTGAGACACAGCGTTGACAGCCCCAGTGATGGACAATCTGTCTAGCCATCACCCGATGGCCGCGGCTGCCTCGCCGCCGGCGGGGAGTAAAACAGGTGGACCGCTTTCTGCCGATGGCCCGCCGCCGCTTTGGTTAACGCTGTTTTATTGTATTGTATCTAGTGTTGTTTTTGGCGGCCTGTTTCAATTTTAGTCTTAGTCTTTGTGTCAAGCTGTCATTTTAGTTTTTATTAGTTTTAGTGACGTTCATACTTTTTTTTTTAAGTCTAGTCAAGTTTTAGTCGACTAAAAGTCTGAGCATTTTAGTCTTATTTTAGTCAGAATTATCCATGACTGTTTTAGTTTAGTTTTAGTCAATGAAAATTGTATTTTAGTCTCTTTTTAGTAATGCAATTTTATTTAATCCAGTCAATATAGTAGAAGTACCTAGTAGTATAGACAAAACCAACACAAAACCATTGAAGACCCCTGTGTTTAGAGTCCACAAAGAATCAATGATTTACAGCAGAATGAATGGTGTCACCTCTGGCCACAGCCTTGATCTTGTATTGGTGTGGTTGGTGTCTATGGGGTCAAGAGTGTGTTTTTGTTGCGCCTGCACCTCATCAAAAACAAGTTCTTCAGGTAGTGTGAAGTTACTCCTTAAATTTTACTGCAACAGCATTAACCAGGTCCAGGATTTACTATAAACCGGTACAATCCCCTGTCCCTGAACCATTAACTGAATGGCAGTGTTACTCATGTAACAGGTTTTTTTAAACTTAACTCTAAACTATAGTGCTCTCTGGCTGTTAAACTTCAATATTCCGCACATTGATAGCTGTGTTGTAATTCTGATTGAACATTAGGCTCTAAATCACATTCAGTCTCCTTTTAAACTGCTGTGTGGATATTTGTCCATCGGTTTACTTGAAACTGGAAGATTCGGAAACGAGTAAGGACAAAAGAGCCCGAGGAGATCGTTTTGTCACTTTTATGGACAAAAAAAACCCCCAGATACATTTTTTATTTATTTTTATTTAATTTGATTAATTCTACACAGGGGAAACATAGTCCTTATAACTGTGTGTTTTCCCCAATTTCAGATTGTGAACATATTTATTTTGTCTTCCAGGTGGACCACTTGCATAACTTCATCTTCTTCCGCTTCTCCATGGGATTTGTGGACAGCATAATTGCCAAGTGTAAGTAGATGTTTTTAATTGACAATAATTTAGGTCCTAGCTTTACTTTACCATTTACAACTTTCATCAGGACACAATAGTGAGCAAATAAAACCTCAAAGATAAATACGTCAAACTATAAAGAAACAAAAACAAAATACATGACAATAGTTTTAATTTTGTTTCTCAAAACACCCTTTCCACAAAAAAAAGGGACCCCATAATTTAAAATGAGTTTTCCTTAAAGGGGACATATTGTGCAAAATGCACGTTTTCATGGATTTTCAACATGAATGTGTCCCTGGTGTTTCTAGAGACCCCAGCAGAGAGAAAAGACCATCCTCTCTCTCTTTCACCTGCTCCATCTAGCAGAACATCTGTGTAACAACGAGCAGATTTGAGGCTGGATAGGACGTCCTATGGAGTCGTTGGCAATAATGGCAAGAGACAACTTCCTTGTCTCGGGGCCATGTGACGGAACATTTGTAGAATTTGTGTAAACACGAGCAATAGAATGTTTGTGAGTACCATAGAGTTATTATGTATAGAATTAGGCCCTCTCGAAAACATTATTGTTACGTGACCTGTTATAATTCTGTGTTCCTTATGTCTCCACATGTGTCCCTCCGCAGACCTGGCCACTGTAGTAGGCTACCTGGTGGTCAGCCGGCCATTCCTAAGCGCGTCACACCCCCGACACCTGAACAGCACACACTCTGAGCTGCTGGAGGTCAGAGAACACACACACACACACACACAGACACACAGAGTATTCACATTGTTATTGGTGGCTAAATCGAATCATCTTTTGTAAAAAGCCTTACAGATTTGTCTCCTTTGGAGTTTTAAAATGATGCGGGGATATCAGTTTTGACTTTGGATAGAAGTGCATGAAAGTCTGGCCTTGCATGTCAATACTTACCAGCCAGTGCCTACAACTGCATGAGCACACAGCAATGAGCTCGTTTTATTCCAACGATGCCATCGTAAAATGAAGAAGTGCCAGAGGCTCCCTGGTAGAATAAACAAATTAAACCGTACAGCTTACTTTGAAAATGTTTTGCAGTAATGTTTTGGGGCTCTGCTGTTTTTAACTGATGTGGTTGGACCTGTGTCGTCTGTAGGACTACTACCAGAGTGGGAGGATGCTCCTGAGAATGTCCCAGGCCCTGGGCAGGATTGTACTGGCTGGCCGAGAGATGACCCGCCTCTCAGGGTGAGTGTTCCAGAATAGTACCAAAAAAGGTGAATATATTGCAGGTATGGCTGGGATATGGACCAAAAATCCTATCTCTTTATTTTTCAGCTGAATTAAAAAAATTTTACAAAGTGGGCTAAATGTTCAGTCGTAATTCAAAGCTACATGTGAGATGTCACAAGCACTTGTATTAAAACAGACTGTGATTAAAATGAAATGCAAAGGCAGTGTTTAAAAACATACAGCTGCAACACAAAAATGATCTAAAATAAAAAGCCTATACTAAATTAAAAAAAGCTCAGGCTAAGAAAGCTCCTTCAGTTGTTTTTAACAACAATAACAGACTGATTAAAAGAGGTAGGGAGAGAAAAACCTAAGTTTATGGTACAAAAACGTCCTTTGACCATAAAGCCAATTTGTGTTTGTACAATTCACTGGTGTATAAGTGAAGTATCTGAACTACACTGCAGACTGGATTCTCTACTCACAGAGTGACAGCTGATTAATTATAAAAAAGGTCCAGCACGGGTTGAATGCGAAGCGCAGGACAGGTCCTCGTCATTACAAAATGTCTCGTGCACGTAATGTCTGTATCGTCACTACGCTGCATGTTTATGAACTATAATAATGTGGCCATGGTTCACATTTCTCGCCGGGTGGAACAGGCGCCGTCTCACACGCTGTTGCTCATAGGACTGAAGTTAGTTGTATTCAGTAATACTGTTCTTCAGTGTTTTTCGCCATGGTGGCTGCCACAACAGAAAGTTACCAGCGGAAACACTGCTACAAATACAGGTTCTCCCTCTCATGCTTAACAGAATAGACAGCTGTGCCAATAACAATTAACACTGTTTGTGTTTGTGTGGCTACGCGGAGAGTGAGAGGGGTCATTTTAAGAAATGGGTCATGTAACGCAACATAAAACCATATCAATATAAATGTTATTGTCTAATCCCATATCTCGTTTGAAAATATTCCAATATAAGGTCAAATATTGCCACCCCGCCCTAATATCAAGTAAAAACTGATCATAGGTTACGTACATTAGTCCAGCATCTGAAGAACTTATAAAAGACTATCCAGTTCAATGGCTCAAACAATCTGTATTGTACCTCTCTTAAAAGCTTTTTTTTTTTAAAGTCCTTTGTAGTTTATACCTTTTTGGAGTAGATTGAGCTCAAACTACTCCCGTTTGGAGCTCCGTTAAGTCTTACAGCTCTGTGTTTATGTCATTTTGTTCTTGATGTCTGCGTCCCTCACAGATTCACATCTCGTATCACTGAACTGATGAAAGTCCTGAAGGAGCTGAACGCTGGCAAATATGAACGTACCATGGTCTCCCAGGAGAAGGGTAAACACGATTCCTGACTGCAAAGAAATATGACAGAAATCATCTGGGCTAGTTGGAGCTGTGCAGCCAAACCGCTTAACTGATTTGTGGTTTCTTCCATCGACCTTAGAATCAGACAGTGCAGAGAAACTCATACTGGTGCCTGGAAGTGGTCGAGTTACCAACAGAGATAACATCATCAAGTAGGTCTCTTATTCTGCACTCGAATATACCTTGGCCCATTGTTTTGAGACCAGATTTAAAGCAACAATGTAATATTTTGCAGGTTTGACCATACCCCACTAGCAACACCCAACGGAGACATTTTGATCAGAGATCTCACATTTGAGGTAAAGCTCATCATTTATTGCCACACCTCCATCCATCTAGACAGGCAATCAAACAAAACACGGAAAAATGAAGTTGAAACTTGGTTTAGTTTATTTACTTATTATATATGTCATATGTCTGTATTATCATACAGACATATGCATAATTTTGCCAAACTTAGTTAAATTAAATGAATCTGTCCTATTGTGTTCCAACTAATCATTGTTTGTCTGTTCTCTGAAGGTGAGGTCTGGCACCAATGTTCTTGTGTGTGGACCAAACGGCTGTGGAAAGAGCTCTCTGTTCAGAGTGCTCGGTGAGGTGAGACACCGGCCGGTTAATGGAGGCTACTTGGAAAGCAGGGGTGTGAATCTTCACTGGTCTCACGATTCGAATCGATTCAATATCACGATGCGTCACCTATTAATATACCTTTATTGCTACACATGGTTTACATCAACAAATTCAAGCAGTCAGATATAGAGTATATACAGTGGTGCTCATAAGTTTATGAACCCATGCTAAAGTTGACTGAAAAGAGGAATTAAAAAATCATCTTTTGGAAATTGATCTTAATGCCTTAATTAAAAAAATGAGGAAAAATCCAACCTTTGAGAACGCCAATTTTCTTTGTGAATGAATAATGTATCGTAAATTAATAAATGTTCTTGCTTAAAATACAGGGGGCATAAGTGAGTACAGCCCTATGTTAAATTCCCATAGAGGCAGGCAGATTTTTATTTTTAAAGGCCAGTTATTTCATGGATCCAGGATACTATGCATCCTGATAAAGTTCCCTTGGCCTTTGGAATTAAAATAGCCCCCCCCCACATCATCACATACCCTTCACCATACCTAGAGATTGGCATGGGGTACTTTCTATAAGATCATCTCTCAATGCAAATCAAACCAGCTATTAGGCTAACTGAAATAAAACCATACCATGAAAATTGGTGTCCTTAAAGGTTGGATTTTTCCTCGTTTTTTTTAATTAAGGCATTAAGATCAATTTCCAAAAATTCTATAGGAAATTGATCTTAATGCATGTATATTAACGCCCCTTTTTATTGTATCTGCTTGGAGCTGTAGATTAGTTGTCAACTCTTAAATTAATCGCCAACTATGTTGATAGTCGAGTAGTCTTTTTGAGTAATTCTTTTTAAGACAAAAGTAAAGATTCGTTGATTCCAGCTTGTTAAATGTGAATATGTTTCTAGTGTATTCTCTCCTCTGTGACAGTAAACTGAATATATTTGAGTTGTGGATAAACAAAACATATGAGGGCGTCATCTTGGGCTTTTGGGAAACAACTGATCCTCATGTTTCACCATTTTCTGACATTTTACCCCGAGACCAAACATCTAATCCATTAATCAAGAAAAAAATCAAATAATCGCAGTCCTATATCTGCTCTTAAAAAAGACACTTCCTGAATGTAGCGGCGTTTGAACACCGCTACAGGCAAAGGCAAAAACAAAAAAAGCAGCGACCAGAAAATCCACAAGTAACATCAGTAGGCCATAATCGATTATGGTCTGTCACTGCATCGGTGCAGAATCGTCCACGTCTGCATCGCGATGCATCGAAGCAATGGTTAATTTCAGCACCCCTATTTGAAAGCACAGTTGATAGATTTTGTCTGTAAAAAAAAATGTCTCTGGTTTTAATTCACATGATTGCTGTGCAGCAGTGAAGTGAAGGTGGGTGAAATAATTCATCCAGTAGCAGCAGCTGCAGTAGCTGTACTGTGCACAAATAACCACCAGGTGGCACATGTGAGCAGTCCAGGTGCAGTCTGTTGGTTAGGATCAGAGAAACACCATGGAACTCCTCAGAATGGGTCACATGACTCAAAATTATCTGCCGGGCCTGTACAGTATACTTGCACGTAACACAGCCTTATTTTTTATAATATACATCTGTTAGGATATTCAAACCAACCAAACCACCAGGCTTGCAATTCACTGGGGGAAACGCTGTAATTTAAAGTATCAAAAACTGTTTTTGACAGATAAGTCTGAACAGTGTTGACGGATGTCAACACTGTTCAGACTTATCTGTCCCAGACTTATCTGTCCCAGGCCACCGGGTCTAATTTGCCCCCCACAAGGCCTAAGCCACCAGGGGAAAAATATGTCTGTATTTTTAATACGTTGACTACAGTTAAGGTGGGGTGGCTTAGACAAATTTCCAGTTAGCTTTTAGCACTGACTTTATGTAGAGCCCAATTAAATCTGTCTTATAGCTTTTTTTAAATTCTCAATTTCACGATTCCATTCATTATTCTTTGACAGACAGAAACTATTGGGCTCTGCATTAGTCTGCCGTCAGTCTGTGACTGGTCCGCCACCGGGCCTAATCTCTTTTCTGGGGTAACCCTGAATAATCACTAATAATAATCTTTGTCGGGTTCATAAATAATGGTATATGGTTTTAAGTCTATCAAGCATTCTGCTGACACCTACAGAAGCATCTACAGTTAGTTAGCCCACCTTTAACCCCGTTTTTACCGCTGTGCGTCCAATGAAACCAGCAACATCTGTATTGTACATATGTTCTACATATATGTTTTTCCCTCTATCATATTAAGTAATTGTATATGTTTTTTGCAAGCTGTGGCCTCTGTTTGGAGGACACCTGACAAAACCGGAGAGAGGCAAACTCTTCTATGTTCCACAGGTAAAAATCTATCTATCTTCCAGCTCTAGCTTTTAGCAGCAACTTAGTCTATGCTTGGGAACATTTAGCTAAACAAATCACATTTTCTGAGAGGCAGATACATACACACCAGTAAAGTTTACTCAGAATTATACACTGTTTTTATTCAGTTTTTATACTTTTAGCCTGCAAAGAGACTTATAGAATTGACTTATCTGTTGGAAAATGCATATAAATAGACATTGTCATGTTCAGGTGGCAATCCAAAATACACATGAAATGTATATTTTAACAATCAAATACTTCTGCTACTGTAAGAATAACCCAAGTTTTATGGTATACTTGTACGGAATGTTTAGGAGTAGTATCTATCACAGTTTAAACATGCTCAGTTCAACTACTCAGATTAAATAAAAAGAAAACTACAACAACTACAATGTTAACTACAATGGGAAAAATTAATCCAAAGCTGTTGTTTGTCCAGAGGCCCTACATGACTCTGGGTTCTCTGAGGGACCAAGTCATTTACCCTGACACCTATGAAGATCAGAGGAGGAAAGGCATCTCTGATCAGGTGGGACACCACACGCTCCCACACAACTTCACTTCACACACTCCATTGTCTGTGTGTGTGTTTCTAATTACATGCGGTACATGTGTGTCCAGGTGTTGAAGGAGTACCTGGACAACGTTCAGCTGGGCCACATCCTGGAGAGGGAGGGCAACTGGGACACAGTCCAGGACTGGATGGATGTCCTCAGTGGAGGAGAGAAGCAGAGGATGGCTGTAAGGACTCACTAACTCACTAACACAGTGATTGATTTACATTATTAAAAGCACAGGATGGACTGTCCATCCATTCTCTAAACTGATTATTGTGCTCGGAGTGTATCACCAACCGCTAAAGTGGGGTTACTGATTAACTACTCTATATCCATGACGTTCCACTTCTGGGAAGGACTATGGTTAACTGCTCCTCAGATCTCTGCAGGGTAAATCCAGACAGCTAGCTAGACTATCTGTCCAATCGGAGTTTTCTCTCGCACGACTAAAACAACTTTTGAACGCACACGTTCCACCAAAACAAGTTCCTTCCTGAGGCTATTTTGCAGAGACACCGTGGCTCCGTCTGGCGCTTAGCCACGTTTTTCTCCCATCCTGGAATGCTGTGTGGACTAGCCAGACCCTCCTCCACAGAGCTGTACAGGAAGGTCTGGCAACGTGAGATCCACTTAACCCGCATGTCTTAAAACTGTGTGAGAAAACCTGCACAGTCGTGCAAAGAACATGCAACTCCACAAAGAGTTTTTTTAGACTGAATGATTTGGCCATAATTTAAGAATTCATACACTAATTAACATTTAAAACATTTAACACAAATGTCTCATAGGGTAAAATGATTAAGTGATAACATTTTATACCCCAAAGGTAAACTTCACTGTGACTTCATAATGTTCTGCAAAAAAAACGCTTTTCTGGCCATTATTTAATGCCATACCGTAATTTTAGCTCTACTTTCTGTTTAGATTGACTTTAGATGACTCTGGTGTTTCTGTGTCTGTATGTAGATGGCCAGACTCTTCTACCACAAGCCCCAGTTTGCCATTCTGGATGAGTGCACCAGTGCAGTGAGTGTCGATGTGGAGGATTTCATCTACAGCCACTGCAGGACGGTACGACCCAAAAACACATCGCACACACACAAACACAGGACATTATTTAAAACGCCAACAACAAAACATCCCGAAAAAGACAACATCTAGATGTGGTGGAGAGATTTTTTCCGCGACTAAGGAATTAGTTTTGTGCCATTAAGCTCTAAGAAAACTATTTTAGTATAAAAATCACTAAGGCAGTGAAGTGAATCTCAAACACACTCCCATATCACCAATAAGCCAGATAATTGTACAGTTAGTTTCCTTAGGTTTCTGCCTTGTTGAACTGGAGCCTAGTAGTAGTTGTGTGTCCTTTTGATCCACAGGTGGGAATCTCCTTGTTCACAGTGTCCCATAGAAAGTCTCTGTGGAAGCACCACGAGGTAAGCACTGAATGTCACCCACATTCTTATGACTTTGAATTAAATCCTCAGATTTCCACAGCCACCCTTACTGTTCTTTTAATGCCGTCTGGTTCTGTCACAAAAGTTTCCTTCTCGGAACAGATTTAGCTTTTAGTTTAAAGGGTAATTTTGTTTTCAACCTGCCCGCTGTATTCTTGTGTTTTTGTAAGTGACTGATAGCAACAATCCAATCCAAAACTAGAGTTGTGATGGTTGGAAAAGTGGAAAGACAACCCAAAATTGCTTTTTTTTTGTTTTAATTTGTTCTGTTGAATTTGAATGGAGTCTATTTTCAATGCTAAAATTACGGTTTATTTACATGGAGTGTGGTGGGTTTAGGGAACGCAATTTTGCGGATGTTTTATAACCTTTAACAAAAAAAAGGATCTTATTCTTTAACAGAAAGGTCGACCTCCTTAGAAATCCTTTCCATAATGTTGTCAGAAACTTAGAATATTAATCTGAGTCTGTCAGCGGCAAAACGAGCACTTTTGTGAAGGTAAATACAAGCTGGACAGTTATCCTATTAACTTACATTGTAGCTTGTTTCTCCGCTGCCGATTGCAGCAATCTCGCTTAATACTGGACCAATGTCAAAGATTGTTGTTTTTGTGTCACTTAGACACAAAAAACGGTAGTTACCCTTTAAAGTGTAGGGTTTTTCACTACTTTGTCTCATACTACAACTGATCGTCAGACAATAATACACGTTAGGTTCCAGCAGGGCTGCCCACTAAATGTTTATTATTCAAATTATCAGTAGTGAGCATTGTTTCGGAAGGTTACAGAAATTGTCATCCAACAATTTCTGAAACTTTGGTTTAGGACACCATTGGAATGTCTGATAAGCTCTTCATTTGAAGCATACTGACACCCTAAATGGATGTTGTAGATACAGCATGGCAGAGCAACACAATGCACTGCTTGTTTATTAATCCACATTTCTTTACTATTCAATGTTGTCAGCTCTATTGCTGAATGTTAGCCAGGTTGGCCAGGCTCCCCTGCTTCAGTGCTTCTGT
The DNA here is from genome assembly GCF_004354835.1 of Perca flavescens. Classification (NCBI taxonomy): domain Eukaryota; kingdom Metazoa; phylum Chordata; class Actinopteri; order Perciformes; family Percidae; genus Perca; species Perca flavescens. Next base: position 2,988,510 of record NC_041352.1, read on the forward strand.
ATATTTAATCTACTTGCACTAGACACTCTAAGGGACTATGACATTTCCTTGTTTGGTATAATTATCTATGTGACAAATACAATTTCTGTTACTTTTGTTAGTAAGACAGTCCAACAGATTTCCATGCATTGACATATTTCTGTTTCCGATTGTTCGTATTTGTTAGAACACTGCTGCCTTTAGATATCTTCTTTCTTCCTGACTGACTTTGTATTTTTTATGTTTTCATCTCGGTCATGAAGTTTTACCTCCACATGGACGGTAGAGGGAACTACGAGTTCAAGCCCATCACAGAGGAAACGGTGGAGTTTGGCTCGTAACTGATTGCCGATGTCAGTCACCAATGCACTGCTCTGATAAAAACCAGTCCACTAATTCTTTGCACTCAAGACAGAAGTTATAGCTAAAACTAGAACATCATGTTTTTAATCATTTGTCTCCGTTATCACTTTGTTTCCTCAATGTTTTCCGTTATTTAAATCACCACTTTAGTCCTGTCTAATCATGTATTTGTTCAGTGCGATTGTAAAAAGAAAGAAAAAACTTTTTTGTAATTTATATTGCCAACTTCTAGGTTGTTTTACACATGCAAGACATGTTTGAGTGAAGGTAGAAATATACCATACTGTTTTTATCATCTCTTACAACAGTGACCGAGGTTAGCCTGTAGAGATAAGCTAGGACCCACAGTCATCTGTGGGGCAGCGTGTCCTACTGTAAACTGTCCTGACCAGAATCATACGGAGGGTTGTATGCTCCTGGCTGTCCTGTAGCTCAACTCTCCACAGCTGACAGAAGCTAAGAGCGGTGGAGGCCCGTTCTCTTCTTATCTTAAAATAACAATGTGAGTTTTGGCTTTTTTTTTTTTTTCTGTTTTTAATTTTTTTTTTTTTTTAATTATTCCAATTTCCAATTTAAATATAATTTATTTCCAAGGAAACTGTTAATCATCTTGTCACCTCCAAGTATCAAACTATTATCATACGATTAAAACCAGGGCTTTACATTGACACACGCAAACCCACCAAATGCGGGGTACAAATTAACTTTGGCAGGTAACATTGTGAAGTTACTAGCCATTTTGGCTGGTGATGAATGAAAGGAACCTGCGTCTGTTTGAATCGGCCAGCTATTTTCTGAGTTTTCCGCCAAGAAATTTGGGCGGCTTTGTGTGTCTTTTGCTTGGAAAATCTTTATCTGGCAACACTGCTTGTAAAACTAATCCTACATTTCCCATGAACACCATGTCGTGACGTGTCAATAAACCTTTGGCAACGTGCCTAGCGTACGCCGTATTCAATACAAACTACGTTGAAAAGGACCAGACGAACGGAACCACGGCAAACCAATCAGAGGAGCTGAAATTCAAGTGAAATCAGTTAGGAAAAAAACAACGTGGCTAGTGGCAAATCTCATTGTCTGGTAACTTTAAAAAATCTACTAGCCGTGTTGGTTGGTGATCAAAAAAGTTGATTTAAAGTCCCGGTTACAACATAGTTAAAAGGCATTAGGGCCTACTTGCTTCATTTTAGCTCTGCTCATTCCTGGCTATTTTTCTTGAGGCGAATGCCGTAAAGGCCTAAAGATAATGAGACATGGAAATCTAGAAAACAAGTATGATATAGCCAGTAATAATTTAAATCAGTGTGAAAACTAAAAAGACTTAATATGAGCCAGCATTGGTTATCTCGAGATAAAGTAATAATGAAGCTGTGATGACATGTTAAAACATAAAAGTCAACCACAGCTTGCTGCTCTCAGCTTCTGTAGCTACAGGACAAACAGTGCTCACTAGAACTGAATGAACTTTTTCAGAGGCAACTCCAGACCCAGCTGGTTTTGAGGGCTTTTCAAGTGCTGACAGAACAACATGGCAGCAAGTCTCTTTGAGTAAACTCAGCAATCTGGCGGAAGGTCAGCAGCTTTCTGTCTGACTCAGAGGGAACAGGAACATCTCATTCACTCAGGCCTTCAGGCTTCATTTACGTTGCTACGTTTTGGTTTAAAAACGAATATCTTTTGCTGTGTTTACCCCTCTCATTCCCCCATGCTCTGGTGTTTCCGAGCCCCTAAACCGGAGACATTAGGAAACCCTTCTGACCCGTTTTGGTTCTGAATCTGCGGGGTTGTGTTGCAGTGTCAACGGCCGCAAACCGAGACCTTTGGCAACACCGACACAGACGCCAATGATTCGCCACCTGATTGGGTGATGATGTCTCGTTCTCGGAGACTAAGCTACTAAAGTTACCATGGCAACTACCAAGAACGGGCGGAGTAAACGTTGCTGCCTCCTGTTTACACCGGCATGCACATGCCCAGTATACCAGAATGTTGATGAGATATTTTGGTTTGGCCGTGTTAGTTTAAACAGAGATTAGTTAGAGCTAAAAACACTTGTGTGCACGGAGATCACTTTTGGCTCAAAACTCCGCTTAAAAAACCAAAACGTAGCGATGTAAATGTAGCCTCAGGAGTGTGTTGAAAATATGAAGTCATCAGAAAGAAGGCTGTCTCCCGGGAGACCCATAAAAAAGCAATCTGACCTGAGACCACGAGTGTTGCATTGCACTCAGTGCTGCTTCTGGCGGTCAACCTACATCTGTACTGTAGTAGAGTTTAAGTTTGATACTTTTTGGGAATTGGCACTGTTGAGGAAGTGCAGATTTTTGTTGGAACAGAAGTATACCAGAGCATACAGAAAGTAGGAAGCCTTCATGTTAAAGAGATTGTTTGCTTGGATTTTTTTAAGTGGGGGTTGTATAAATACTTATCCATGGTCAGTGTATCACTTGTCTCAAATTATACACAGCGCTGTGAAGATAGGAGTGTTTGTATTTCTAGAAACCAAACACAACCGTCCTGAGCGGTGCTAAGCCCTGAATGAAGTGACGGTACCCTTGCAAAAGAGAGAGCAGAAGGGGAGGTGTCGGGCTTTATCCCAGCACTGTACATCCTGACTAGACTAGATGGCGGTCGGCACAACGCCGGCAGGAGTACCGACACAGAAGCTAAGCAATGTACTGTGTCTGACGGGGGCAGCAGCTAAACTTATTACTTAAGTAACGTAGATCCGTCTTGGTCTCAAGACCGTCGCAAGGCCACTTTTTAAAGGTCTCGGAATCGACCGCATATTTACTTGGTCTTGAATGAAGAGACCCAAACAGCAAGGATATTGCTAAATTATCTGTGCATTACTGTAATTGGATGTATAACTTCCTGCTTCAAATGCAACATAGTCAATAACTTGACTTATTTCTAATTCTAAATCTGTTGCTGTTAATCCCTTCTCCTTTGCCCTTTAACACGTGCTCCCAAGAAAGTAAATGTGAGAGACAGCAGAATAAGCTCTGGCTGTCTGGCACTGGTCTTGGTCTTGACTCTGTCTGGGCTTGCCTTGGTCTTGACTCAGTCTGACCCTGTCTTGGACTTGGTCTTGACTCGGACTCGGTCTGGCCCTGCCTTGGTCTTATTCTTGACTCAGTCTGGCCCTGCCTTGGTCTTGGACTTGGTCTTGACTCAGTCTGGCCCTGCCTTGGTCTTGGACTTGGTCTTGACTCAGTCTGGCCCTGCCTTGGTCTTGGACTTGGTCTTGACTCAGTCTGGCCCTGCCTTGGTCTTGGTCTTGACTCGGTCTGGCCCTGCCTTGGTCTTGACTTGGTCTGGCCCTGCCTTGGTCTTGGTCTTGACTCAGTCTGACCCTGCCTTGGTCTTGGACTTGGTCTTGACTCGGTCTGGCCCTGCCTTGGTCTTGGTCTTGACTCAGTCTGGCCCTGCCTTGGTCTTGGACTTGGTCTTGACTCAGTCTGGCCCTGCCTTGGTCTTGGTCTTGACTCGGTCTGGCCCTGCCTTGGTCTTGGTCTTGACTTGGTCTGGCCCTGCCTTGGTCTTGGTCTTGACTTGGTCTGGCCCTGCCTTGGTCTTGGTCTTGACTCTGTCTCAACCCCTCACCCCTTGGTATTGTCTAGGTCTCCATACACCCTGGTCTTGGTGATGACTTGGTCTTGGTTTAAGTGGTCTTGACTACAACAGTGGTGTACAATATATTTAGAATATTGTCACAGATTCTTAGTGGAGTCCGAGTCAAAGGATTAGAAAAGAGCATAGACGGATAGCTTCGGTTCCCGTTGGAAAGGGCTTTTTGACGGCTAGGTAAAGCTGTGAAAATATTCTAAAGATGGCGTTTACTAACACTGATACTTTTTTTTTTTAGGTGGGCCTTTTAAAGAGAGTACATCATGAAAAAGAATCGAAGCTAACCCTTTTACCACGTTGCTTCATCCATTTTTATAAAACCTTGCTCCAATGAATTGACTGGGCTTTTAGTTAAAGTCATGGACTGAGTAATGATTGGAAATGTAAATTTGATAAATAAACATGGCTAGAAAGCTCTAATAAATAGGGAACACTTATGAGTTTATTTTAAATTCCAAGAGTTCACGAAATGGTTCGGCAAACATCGTTTTTTGCCTTTTCCCCATCGGTTGTTTCAGATAAAAGCTGTATGATGGTAGTTGCTGGGATATACCTGTAGTTCATGAAACACAAGGCAGTCGCTAAGGAAACGAGACCCATGAAAAACTGAATGGGTGTTGTTATCCATCCATGTAGAGTACCCCCTGGTTGCTAAGCTGCATTAAACCTGATCTGCCGTTGATTTGATTTCGCCCCAATGTTCAACCTTAAAAGATTGAGCTTGGTCTGGTGATAGCCAGAGTAAAGCTCCATTCCACTTCTTCCAACTGGCTTGGTGATTAGGTTATCTGAAATCGCTGATCAACTGGCAAATTATTATAATTATTAGGCATTTTCTTCTAATTATAATCTTGTTATTAACCTTGTCTGTTTATGGAATTTGGTTAAACTCTTACATTAACTCGGGAGGTGGGATTCAAAGGTTTTCTTGGATTTTGAAGCATTCTGCTGATAACTGATCTGACACGAGCTTTATGAAGCTGGGGACTGGGTCTACAGTGCAGCGCTGCTTTCTGTCTCTCGGTCACTGATGGATGAATATGCAGACCAGATCCTTCCCCAGCCCCTCGGCCATAACTCCCACCTCTCTGTTCCCTTGCTCTGATCTACTGTAACTTTATTTTGTAAAGTAGCAACCTCGGCTGTAACCATGTTTTTATATGGATAATAAAGCTGTAATGATCTCACTGTGCATTAAAATTATAACCTGTAATGAAAAAAGGTCTTCCTTTCTAGTGAGTGACTGAGTCAGTGAACCTAGACTTCACACATCGGAAGAAGTATTCGGATCCTTTACTTAAGTAAAAGTACCAATACATCACTGTAAAAATACTATGTTACAAGTAGAGATGGTTTGATACCATTTTTTGCTTCCTGATTCCAATACCGAGTACCGATCCCATACCAACGTGTTATATATTGGATCATGTTTTACCAGCTGTATACTACTATATCCCTGTATGGATGGGATATCATTTCTGTCTTTGTTGTTCGTTCTGGCTCAGGTTCAACTTTTTATGAAACATGAACAAACAATGAACACCACAGAACTTTCTTTTATTGTCCAGTTTGACATCATCAGTCATAACAGAAACCGAACAAATAAACTACTTTCAAGTAGATTTTCTTCAGTCTTAATTACATGGTATCGGATCGGTACATAAACTCCAGTACATACCGATACCAGCGTTTTAGGCGGTATCAGAGACTTTTGTGATACTCCTATCAGATCGTATCAGTACTGTACTTAAGTCCAAATGTTGAGGTACTTGTACTTTACTTGAGTCTTTTCTTTTCACGCCACTTTGTACTTCTACTCCGCTACATTTCAGAGAGAAATATTGTTCTTTTTACTCCACTACATTCATCTGTTACAGCTTTAGTTACTAGTTACTTTACACATTAAGATTTTTGCACACTAAACCCTGATGTTTGATTCTAAAGTAAACTAGCTAACAATATAATTGCTACAAGTCCAGCTGAGATGATGAGACCATTAAACACACGACTGGTTGGATCCTTTACACACACTACAATTGGAGGAGAGTTCTGCATTGAGAACTTGATGTCTGTTATTAAAGGCCAACTCATTGTAGAAAAGAACGCTGGGAATTCCACACGTGCTCAGATGACTCTCTGCTTCGGGCTGATACAAATGAGAACTACGCGGACATGTTTTCAATTCAAGTCATTTTAACGTACAGATAATTGGTCATATATTGATCATTTTGCCATCCAAACCCTAATATGTTGTTTTTACGGGTTTGCCAAAAATTCTAAACAAAAAAAAGTAGTATAACATATGATTTCTTAACGTTCCAGTTTGACTTGAGCATCATCATTTAACCCTGCTGTTGTCCTCGGGTCAAATTTGACCGGTCTTCAAAAAGTTTCCACATCAGAAATTTGGGTTCCTTTCAACCACATTGTCAAAAACAATAACATGGATGGTTCCATGCACCGCTCTTCACCAGTAAAATAAATCGTCAGTTCACTACTGTCATTGAATTTGGGTGTATAATTCAATTTTGTAGCATTTGAAATTGTTTTTCTTTCTAAAAGAACGTTGGAAAAAAAGTGACAGATTTCGGAAAAAAGCTTCAAAAACTTGGGGGAAAAAAAACATCAAACGTCAAAAAGCGCAGCAGCATCGACAAAAACGTCGTCAAAAACATCGGAAGAAGTGACAAAAAAACTTCAGAGACATCAAAAAAAAAAAGTGACATGTCGGGGAAAGCGACAAACGTGTCGAAAAAGACGACCAAAACGAAACAAGGGTTTCCATTACTGACAGTAAAAATAGAAATAGTCGTGTTCTGTAAAATATTTATTACTCCAAAATTTCACCACGTAATAAAATGATGTGCAACCATCTGAAGTATAAAATAGCCAAAATCCTACAAATGTTAATCTCAAATAAACACAATAAATTAATCATCACTTACAAAAATAATGTATGCTAGGGTGTTGATTTCATCAGTCTCCCAAAAAAATCATGTGATCAAGTAATTTCAAGTTAGAAAATACACTATAAAATGACATAAATAAATAAAAGGTAGTGATTATCTACAGCCATCAGAGGAGGTACCGCTCACCGAATATATAAAAAGACAAGGTGTGGAATATTACAGCTTCAGCAACATGACTAGTGTGTACAGCAGGAGTGTTCAAACAGTGTTTTCCTAAAGTCTCTTTTTCTGCAGCATGAAATGATAAAAAAAAAAAATAATAAAGAATGTCTGACATATTCAGAGGCAGTTTCACAGAAACTAAAGAAAGCATTTGATTCCAGTGTTTGGCTGAGGAATGTTGGGACTAAATCTGGGTTGCGTCCTGCATCCTCTGTACTACATACTCGATGTGTATACTAACGTTCAACATACTTTTGTGTAAAAAACAGTGTCTGTCTGTCTGTCTGTGTGTCTATACATCGCGTAGTGGCTTTTCTTCTTTCCCCCTCTTCAGAGCGTTCTTCCTGCGCTTGCAGCAGATCACGGTGACGGCGATGACGAGGCCTATCAGCAGCAGGACGAGGAAGATGGCCGCAGCGACCACGCCCACCGAGTACACTGTGGAACACAAAAACAAGACCTCACGTTAACCCTTGGGTTGTATTCCCGTTGACCATGCAACTTTTATGTTTTTTTTTGGTATTAGTGAGTATTTTTGGACTGAGTCAATGTCAGTGTGTTGATGGCAACAGTGTGGCTTGCTGAAAATTTTTAAAGTGCTCATATTATGCTTTTTGGCTTTTCCCCTTTCCTTTATTGTGTTATATATCTTTTTTTTGTGCACGTTATAGAGTTACAAAGTGAAAAAGCCCAAAGTCCCCTCCCCAAAAGGACTTACCATCTCCAACAGAAAACACTGTTCACCAACTGCTCCAAACAGCTCTATTGTAGTCCAGCCTTTACTTCAGAGACAAACGTGGTCACTTTGGAACACACGTTATAATGCTCACCTAGCTGCTAGCATGGCACGCCCTCATACTCTGCTTCTGACTGGCTAGTAGTCCTTACCTAGCTACTGTCAGGGCACGCCCTCATACTCTGCTTCTGACTGGCTAGTAGTCCTTACCTAGCTACTGTCAGGGCACGCCCTCATACTCTGCTTCTGACTGGCTAGTAGTCTTTACCTAGGTACTGTCAGGGCACGCCCTCATACTCTCCTTCTGACTGGCTAGTAGTCCTTACCTAGGTACTGTCAGGGCACGCCCTCATACTCTTCTTCTGACTGGCTAGCAGTGCTTACCTAGCTAGGGAGCATGTGCAACTCCCAACAAAGATGAAACAGAAATGAGATGTCTCACTCTTTAGCTAAAACTGAGAGCTCAACACACAGGGTGAAAAGAGGAGCTGCAGCAATGTGCAGTACAACGAAAATATTTTTTTTTTATTAAACCATGTAAACCTATTCTGATATAACCTGTAAATACAATTATGAACCTGAAAATGAGCATAATATGAGCACTTTAAATATTTTCTGGACAACAATGGTCCTCTATGGCACAGAGGACTGAGATATATCAGGCTTTGAATACACACACACACACACACACACAACATAAGACTTGTCAGTAGGTACGACCATTGTTGGTTTGGGTCTGCACATGGGATTTGTTGGCTATAAGAAAACCAGAATATAAGAATTTTATATGTCCTTATCAAATGTGTGTGCAAAGTTGATGTTCTGTCCTGAGGGTGGAGCAAAGAGAAAAGTATCCCGAATGGAACAAGTTCCTTCCCTGGGAATATGAATATGCTCCAAAAAATGCCATTAGGTTGAAATACTTCTCTTGTGTAAGTAATAGGAGGAAAGGCCAGGGGCTTCACAATATCAGTGACTATGAATACCCACATCCGATTTCAACGCAATCGGTCCTGTAGCTGCCGAGATGTCTTGCTCTGAACTTTTGGGGAGGAGTGGAGGAGTTGTCTTACTTGCGGCAGTCTTGCTTTATACTGGGCTGATTTACAAAAAAAATGTTGCTCCAATCAGTCTCCAAAACTGAAAACTAACCAAAGTTACCCTATAAGGTCAGTGTTAGGACCGGACACACCAACCCCATCTTCAAAGAATTAGCTCTGACAAAGACCGACAGCTAATGTCTTCTGTTAAAAGTTGCTCCAAAGAGACACAAAGCTTGAGTCTGTTAATAAGCTTTGCCCATGCCACTCACACACACACACACACACACACACACACACACACACACACAGAAAGCTTTAAAGGTCCCATGGCATGAAAATTTCACTTTATGAGGTTTTTTTAACATTAATATGAGTTCCCCCAGCCTGCCTATGGTCCCCCAGTGGCTAGAAATGGTGATAGGTGTAAACCGAGCCCTGGGTATCCTGCTCTGCCTTTGAGAAAATGAAAGCTCAGATGGACCAATCAGGAATCTTCTCTTTATGAGGTCATAAGGAGAAAGGTTACCTCCCCTTTCTCTGCTTTGCCTGCCCAGAGAATTTGGCCCACCCATGAGAGAGAGACATCATGTCTTTCAAACGAGCAAAGTGGCAGTTGGTCAAGGCCACACCCCACCCTCCACCTTGCTCCTTGAGATGTGAGTCACAGCTTCATCTCAACTTCCCATCATCCTCTGAGAGATGCGTTGGAGGGATTGTGTGTGTGTGTGTGTGTGTGTGTGTGTGTGTTTTCAGGAATATGCCACAGAGATAGAATTATGCATTGCTTTCACAAGAGGGTGCTGTTTGATTTCTGAAAAGAATGTCAGTCTTTTTTAAGAAATCCCAGCCGATGCGCATGGTGCTGAGAGGAGGAAGCAAGTATCCCTCATCGATCCGTCCGTCTCGGGGCAAAGATGGAAATCTAATCTCCTAATCTGCTGCCTGACCATCCATCACATGACCTCCGTTAGTCTGACATCGCTAACTTAATCTTCAAACCAATGTGACGTTGAGCCTCAGCTCACGCCTAATGGCAGGCTTGTTAAAGGGACTGAGCACTCTGATCTCTTAAGCAAAAAGATTTCATGGGGAGCAGAGATCTTCAACAGGGGGTTCGGGACCCCTAGGGGGTCCTCAGAGTCACTGCAAGGTGGCCACCAAATTATTGTCAATTTCTGAACATTTTTTAAATACATACATAATACCAACCTATTATAAGCAAATATAAATCCACACTGATGACAGTCTTACTGGCCTACTGGCCCTTGATCAAGGGCCAGAGAACCTAATGGACATGTTTTTTATGCAAAAAAGTATAAAGGCTTTAGGCTGCCCTACACGTTGTTGAAGGCCCAGTTTAATGTCAAAAAAAGCGTGGGCAAAAGGGACAAAAACTAGGTGAGCCAAACTTTATTGGGATCCTAAATTGATCTGCGGACCGGATCAAAGTGAGCGAGGGCCTGGATTTGGCCCGCGGGCCTTGAGTTTGACACGTGGCCTAGAGCCAGCTGAACACCACTATGATCCTGTTCACATACTCCAAAGAGACACACACCTTGTGAGTACCTATCTTGGTATGGAAGTTCCTTTAGTAATAAAATAAACAGCACCAAAACTATGGAGTTTCAGCACTTTAATATTGCTGTGTCTTGCCATAGAAGTACCTGGCAAACAGCCGGTGTGTCATTCCTGTGATATTTACACAGGTTTTTACTTGTATGTCTTATGTCGGGACAGTTTGTGCACTCAGGGAGGGTGTAACTGAATAACTTCCCCTTCCAGTTTTCCTGTTTGCAGCCTCTATGAGAACTAGGCACGGCTGGTATGAGACTCTGACAGTACGATAACCTTTGGCAAAAATATATCACAGTTTCACTTTTTTTTGCGGTATTGCAATTACAGCTTTAAAATGTATTATTTTGACATTTCTGGGTAAAAAAACAACAAGAATGTATTTTATTTTGAAAGTCACTGCGCCAGGGGCGATTCTCCGAGCTTTAGCGGTGCCTGGCTCGCTTTTAACGTCATGGTTTTTAAATATTATTCTACTGTTAACTAGGGGTGGGAATCACCGGAGGCTTCACGATACGATATCATCATGATACAATATCATCACGATACGATATTATTACGATTTTAAACATATTGCAATATCCTGCGATATATTGCAATTTATGACCTTTTTTCCAACTTCAAATTTTTCCCAATTTCAAATGATTGAAGGAAATGAAGGAACATTTTGTCAACATCTGTTTTATCTAAAAAGATACATGTCTCTGTTTGTTCATCTCACTTAAATTTTACTGCTGCAAAATCAGATCAAACTGACCAACTTAAATATATCATAAAAGATCGATACTTGGCGTCTGTGTATCGATACAGTATTGCCACGAAAAATATTGCGATACTATGCTGTATCGATTTCCCCCCCCACCCCTACTGTTAGCGGTAAAGCAGTTAACCGTTATCCACCGGAGTTTAGAACGCCAACGCAAAGAAAGAGGAAGGTGACGGACATCCGGACTGAAAAGAAGGACATCCGGTGGAATTTCCGGCGACAACGGAGCAATCCCGGAAGTGGAAGTTCATGGATGTAGACGAAAACCGCTGTATACCTTGAAACGGGTAACCGGGCCACGCCCAATAAGAAGCAGGACTCCTCACCTTCAAAAATGGACGGGTTGTCATTGTCGGAGCACTGCGCCTGGCTCATCTCTCCCAGCTGCTTGTCGATGCTGCGGCTGGGAATGTAAGCCTGGACGTTGAAGCAGTAGCTCTGCCCCGGGTCCAGACCACTCAGCTCTATCACGTTGGTCACAGAGGTGTTCACTTTCTGCGGACAAACACAGAAGGGAAGCATGTAGTTCGCTTCGTCTTATTCCTGTGCGTTTGAAGCCGACGTTGCGACGTGTGCCGTTACTCACCTTGCCGCTGCTCTTATTTTTCCCGTAGGTGACTTTATACTGCAGCTGATCGGCGAAGGCGTCCCTGATGTTCAGCTGGCGGCCGTCTTTGAACAAGGCGGTGAGTGGGTCAGTCACGTACAGGGTGATCTTCTTTTTGTCTTCGCTCACCATCATCTTGAAGTCAGGTCTGCTTATATCAGCTGTGGAGGGTGGGACAACGGGATCAGAGGTTTGTACAGTATACTGGCAGACAGAGAGATCACCGGCGCATGCGTCTCTGAATATAAAGATAAATGGATGATACGCTGCAAGGGCAGACCTTGCAGCGTATCATCCGCTCTGCTGAGAAGGTGAAGATTGTAGCCGACCCGTCTCACCCCAAACACAGAGTCCCTCTGGCAGGAAGCTGCGGTCCATCAGGACCAAAATCTCACCCCATAAAAACAGTTTCTTCCCCTCTGATAAGCTACATAGTCAGGAACAGGAGTTCTTTGTATGCAGATGACTGTTTCTCCATGTCTGATTACTGAAAAGGAAAATACTGCTGTTTACATTTTTTTATTTGCTGACAGAGAGCAGGTTTCCAGTTAGATTACTGAGGCTTTCTTCAACTTGGCATCAGAAACTTGCAGGTGAAAACACAAGGAGCCTGGAGACTGGTGTTAGCTATGCCAATAAATATCATCTTTGAAATAGGTCAAATTGGGTCTGTGAACTTGATGGATGTTTACCACAGTTTGGGTAATAACTTTGCCGTTCACTTTTGTTTTCTTTGAGTCGCCTGACTGCTCATGTTTCTTGACCTTCTTGGCCTCTTTTTTTTCGTGAGGTCACCTTGTTCCCAAGGTTCGGCAATGAACTTACTGAGTCATTTAGAGACTATGGCCCGCAGAGAATAAGACGTAAGATGTAAGAAACTGGAATAAGCCTTTAAAACATGTTAAAACTGAAGGGATAACACTTCCTTCAATGGCTGTTCTTAAGCCGTCTAAGCTGAGCAATGGATGAAAAAAGCATGCACATTCATAACTTTTACTAACACTGAAGTTAGCTTTGACTTTGTGAATCTAAATGGAATTAAAATGCAAGTTGTGTGAAAATGTTGAAACTAGCTGACTTTTGAACATTTTAAAGTGCAGCTTTCTAATGATATTTTCTTTCAACTGACACAAAACATGTCTGTCTTTCGCTATATGTTGCAGCCTTCTGCGGTGTGTAAACTGCGCCACTTGGTATCCCCGTGATGATAAAAAACGATACGTTGTGTGTGTATGATATTGTGACTTTGCTGCACACGTGAAATGTGATTTCCAAATAGAGCTGGGCGATATGGAGAAAGTCAAACATCACGATATTTTTGACCAAACACATGGATGTCGATATTGCGACGGTATTGTAGGGGATGACTTTTGGTGCTTTCACCAAATATTTACACAATGAGATTTTTGATAAATAATCATCAATAATGTGGATATAATGGGAAGGCAAATAATAGAACTGCAAGAACAGTTTGGAAAGTTCAGAAAATGACGTCACTTTACTGTAATCCAGCCTTTAAAACCAGGGAAAGACAACGCTTGTGTCACATCACGATATTACGATATTCCAAATCTAGGACGACATCTAGTCTGACATGGTGTCGATGTCGATTTGATATCAATATATTGCCCAGCCCTGATTCCAACACATGAATGATAAAAAATTACTAATCAATCCTAAACAGGATGGATAAGCACATAAGAAGTCCAGACTAATTTAATGATAACCACCAGCTTCTTTTAAGAGGATGGAAGAATGAAGGGCTGCCGTCTATCCAGGAGTGAGCTTGTTGTGAGATTATATATTGTGTTACTATATTGTTGAATTGTCTTGAATATTGTAGTTACTGTGTCATCTTTTCTTGATGTTTGTCTGGGTGGGTGGTGATGACGGAAGGGGGAGGGCGGGGGGGGGGGGAATCAACAAGGAATCAACTTGTTCATGTTGCAAGTTGTATGTTTTGTTGAAAGAATAATAAAAAAAAATTGATAATCACAAAAAAAAAGGAAACGCATTGTATCAAAAGCTCCTACTGTCTTTGTAGGGGTTGAATCGCGGTGAGCTGGTGTGGGGGAACTCCACGAGGTCCGAGGTGGCCCCCAGCGGGGGTTCAGACATGACGTCAGCTGTGTAGTAGGCATTCAGGTCCGTTAGAGAGCTGGACAGATCGCACGCTGTGGATTGGGAGCGGATGCAGTGGCGGTTCCTCTGTTTGTCCCCGTTAGCCCTGCAACACATGATGGAGGCAAAGCAATCAGGTGGGTGTCAAAACAAGTTCAGACACAAGGAAATAGATCACATTATGTGACTATTATTGCCACTGTTCATCACACCCCCAACCGGCCCCGTCAGACACCTCCTACCAAGAGCCTGGGTCTGTCTGAGGTTTCTTCCTAAAAGGGAGTTTTTCCTCGCCACTGTCGCACTGCTTGCTCTTGAGGGAATTACTGTAATTGTTGGAATTGTTGGGGCTTTGTAAATTATAGAGTGTGGTCTAGACCAACTCTATCTGTAAAGTGTCTCGAGATAACCTATGTTATGATTTGATACTATAAATAAAATTGAATTGAATTGAATTGAATTATGTCGCTGTAGGGGCTGATTTATGCTCCTGCGGAGGCTCCACGCAGAGCCTTCGCCGTAGCCTACGTAAGTGGCTTGAAGTTTATACTTGTGCGTTGGTGTGTGCGTCGATCTCTTTAAGGGAGTTCTCACACCTACAGTTTTTTTGCTTTGGTCCGAATCAGTTGCTGAGTTTGTAAACTTGGGAGTTATTTCTAGGGATGTCTCGATCAGGTTTTTTTGCCCTCGAGTCTGAGTCATTTGATCCGATACTTCTATAATATATTAAAAAAAGAATATAGAAGAGCGAAAAAACAGATCCAGGATGGTCCTTATTTTTTATTTAATTCACGTCTGGACCGCAGACATAGTCGCGCTTTCCGCTTCAAGCTGCTTCCGTGTTCTACTTTGCCGGCATTTAACCAATAGCGTCTCTGCAACAAAGTGATGTCATGCCGCACGCATCAGTCAAAAGCTCTGTGCCACCGCATAACTATAGATGTGTTAAAAAATAATGAGAATATATATACATATATATCCGAGTCCTGATTGGGAGGTAATGTCCGATTCCGATCGAGTCTGAAACCACGTGATCGGGCCCGATTTCCGATCACGTGATCGGATCTGGACATCCCTAGTTATTTCCCCTTGGTTGGGTTTTTTACACCTGGAAAAAATCCAAGCGTACTAAAATGCGTTAGTACAAATCCTGCAAGAATCTCTTATTGGTCGAATGTGTCTAGGGGCGGGAGCAAGAAAGTAAATACAGGAAGAATGTCCTGTGTTCTGGACAAGGGGGTAAGCTTCGCTTCAGAACTCGAGCCATCTATGGCGCCATTTTTTTGCTAACTGGCCATCACCTCCTGTTAGCATTCCGCTGACCGCCATTTTTTTTTTACGTCACTTGACTGCGAATAACTTTACATCTGAAGCGTTTAAAGACTCTATTTGTCCGTTGTTTAGTTCCAAAGAAACACGACAATGTATAAAAGGCTCCATTACCTTGTACCTCACGTTATGGCTCCGTAGCAGTTTTTGTAAAAATAGGCTAACGATTGTGTCATAACCAAGTGACTTACTGTCGCATAGTAGAGGAATTACCGTATAGTACAGGAGAAGCTCGCAGGCAGTTTCAACTTACATGAGATGTTTAGGTTTAATTACTAATGTTAACTAGCATGTTAGTGATCAGTAATTAAACTGTGCCCATGTTATCTCCTTACATCCACCTACACTCTCCGTATCTGTAAGATTGGGAATGATTGAGATTTCTCTTGGCACAGCTACCAGAAGACTTCCAACTTTCAGACACGTTGCTCACGTCACATTCTCTCAGTTGGAGGCTGCGCAGTAAAGCTGGCCATCACCGGAAAAGTGCTTCTAATAGCCTTCACTGGTCTCCGTCCAGAGCAACGGGGTCTATTGGTCCATTATATACTGTCTATGGTTCTGGACTAGTGCATATTTCGTGCATCTCCACGGTCAAACCAGCTCAAACCAGAACATTTTAATATTAACACATTACTGTCAGAATGCAATATTTAATCACAGCAGGATACACCGTTGCAAAAAAAAGTCTAGATGTGAAAGTAGAGTATGTAGGAGAGCATCGATACGCCATTTGTAATTGATGTTTGTCAGATGTTTAAGGGGAGTTTAACGTCCCCAGTTCATTACTGACATTAAGACAATCATTTTTTTGTATCACAAGTTTTCGAAACTTGTATGTTAAATATGCAAATGAGGCAATAACTAATGCTAATACTGAATGAAGCCAGGTTCAAAATTCTTGCTTCATTTTGATTACATGTTGGAGTCAACAGTTTTTGCAGAGGGGATTTTGTATATCTCTCTTTATCACTCCATAAATCAGAAAATACTGTCAACAGCCATTACAAGAATCATTTTTCTCCATGTTTTTATGAGCAACATTTTGTAGAAATCAGGCTGTGAGTGATACTGTATATGAACAACACCTCTGTTAAACCTTCATAACACAGTTAGGAATGAAACCAAAAATCAACAAACTGTAGTCAAATAAACGTTTTCTTTCCACTAGCCTGAAAAAGACTAGATGAAAAAAAAAAGGACACCATTTTTGCTCGTAGAGTCTCGCCTTCAGTTGTAATCTTCTTGCCTCTTTCATTTTCCTTCTTATTGAACCATTACGGTCTGTGTGACTTTTCACTATCTCTCTGTTCTGAAATCAACATTCCACTTGAATCTTTCACTGGATCAGTAATGGATTCTTATCGTGCGCGGCTGCCGATAATCCTTCCTTCAAGGTTACAGAGCGGGCGTGTCAGAGAGGAGTGCACTTCAGTCGACACACCGACCTCGAGAGGAACAGATGACTGCATGGGTAAGCTGGAAATGAAAGGGTTGGGATGCAGGTACTGTACTTACGTGTAGAACTCCACTGTGTAGGAGTAATTCGCTGATGGTTTGGGCTCCCAGGTCAAAATGGTTTTAAAGTTGGTGGATTTCCAAGTGACATTCTGTGCTCGCGGATAGGAGCCTGCGAATGAAAGAGGCCGCGTGAAATACTGTTCCTGATATGAGGTGTTTGAGGTCACAGAGTGAGGAAATCAATCAAAGTAGTTGATCTTTGCCGATACATTGCACTTCTACATGTAGCCCATTAAACTATGCTTTTGATGGAATGAAAACTTAATAAGTGTGGTCCTTTACAGGACTTTGACATGTGATCACACTGACTTATTAAGGAGAAAAACACTCCATGTACTGCAGAAGTTTAGCCTTTCATCAGGCTCACAAGGTGAGATGATGTTGATTAGAGCTGCAAACATTAATCGATTAGTTGTCAACAAGTCTCGCATTGCCAGACCTTCCTCCACAGCGCTGCGGTGGAAGGTCTGGCTAATCCACACAGCATTCCGAGATGGGAGAAAAACGTGCTCTGGTTTATTGGCATTTCTTTAAACCAATCACAATCGTCATGGGCGGTGCTAAGCACCGGACGGAGCCACGGTGCCTCTGCTAAATAGTCTCAGGAAGGAACTTGTTTTGGTGGAACATGTGTCGTTTTAGTCGTGCAACAGAAAACTCAGATTGGATAGTCTAGCTAGCTGTCTGGATTTACCATGCAGAGATCTGAGGAGCAGTTAACCATAGTCCTCACAAATCCACCGGAGGTTAGAACGGCAACACAGAGACAGAGGAAGGGGACGGACATCTGGCCAAAAAGACATCCGGCGGAATTTCCAGCGGCACCCGAACAATCCCGGAAGTGAAACGTTGTGACTAGTTGTCAACTAATAAATGAATTGCCAACAATTTTAATGAATCAGTTTGAGTCATTTCTTTATGAAAAAGAAATAGAAATTCTCTGATGTCAGCTTGTTAAATGTGAATATTGTTCTAGTGTCTTCTCTCCTCTGGGACAGTAAGCTGATTATCTTTGAGTTGTGGACACAACAAGACATTTGAAGACGTCACCTTGGGCTTTTTGGGAAACACTAATCCACACTTCACTATTTTCTGACATTTCATAGACCAAACTAAATTGAGAAAATAATAATCATTAGTTGCAGCCCTGAGCTTAATGAAGTTCTGAGTGAATCGTGTTGCTCCTATATATATATATATATATATATATATATATATATATATATATTATACATATGGACTGACTATCCCTTGAGGAATGTAGCACATTGACCCTGCACCTTCTAGCCATATTCTAGATTGTGATCTAGTCTTGTTCTGACTACAAGTGCGTGTGCCGGCCAAAGAAAACGCAAGAGAAAAGCTGTTTTGATAACAACAGTCTGAGGATCAGCCTGGTTTCCAAGTTGAGTCTGCACAGAGGATTAAAAAGCTGCCAGGCTCAACCTTTTCCTGAATCGTTGTAGTTTCTGGTGAGAATTGTGTAACTGTGTGTGTCTCTCCTCCAGCTAGTTCGGCAGCTCCGGCTTCTCACTGGTTGTAACAGACGGCATCACGTGACCCCGATCCTGGCTTCTCTCTGTTGGCTGTTACAGTAACAGTGTCCTGGACATTAACCCTTGTAGGTACACTGTTATACAGCCGATGATCCCGGGTCTGGTGGACCCACCACATTATTAGGCTTTTAAATCAATACAGCCATAACAATTGTGAAGGGCACAGCGAGCCAATATTGCCAAGAAATAATTGGACACACTCTTAAATAATGATATTTCTGACAATGTTGGTATAAAGACAGACGGTTAGAAGCATATCACAATGTAGACTGCAGAGCTTGTAGTCGCCTGCTGATTGTGCTGCTTGAAAAATCATCAAAAGAATGTATTTTTTTTTATTTCTTACTCATGTTTAATACGTTTGATTGTGCATGCATGCGCCGATCGGCAGGGCAAATCCCACGTAGGTGTAACTTACTGTGGCACTAAACTCCTTTCTGATTGGGATTCTCTTCTCCTTTTCACTGCTGCTTGGTTTCAGTAGTTACTTAGAGCCATGCTATCTTTATAAGACTCTTATTGGCTTCTAACCTCCTCTGCACAGCCTTGAATCAATCCTTATTGCTGTTGTTTTAAAATAAATCTAAAATCGTACGTGTAGTGTTTTTTTTGTGACGATTTTGAATTCTTTTCCCTAGACTCATTTTCTTCTTTTTTTAAACCAATGTTCACCTAAATATTTTGTCCGACGGCGACTACATCATATCCGTTTCCAGGAAAAAACAGAGCGAAAGCAGAAAAAGCAGAAAACACTGTTGTTATATTCTTATGTTCTTCTTTAAAAATTAAATAAATGTCAGACTGACTGACTGACATGTGATGTGCATTTTTCTTAGAAAAACAACTAGTTTTTATATGATATATTGTCTCTAGAAGTATATGATTCAACTTTTGTTTTTGTCAAAGAAGGAAAAGATCAATCACAATACTTCTAGAATCACAATAAATGAAAAATCGCAATACAAAAACAATCGGCATCCAATCGGGACAAAAGCATAACGTCCCCAGCCCTAGTGAACAACTTAAAAATAAAAATAAAAAGTCTCTACATAACAACTTCAAACTCTAGAAAATGAGAAGCGATACATAGAAACAAATATATATAGGCCTACAAGCATTTGTGGCAAAGACAATAGTTGTAATAGTGAAGAGAAGTGTTGTCAGGAAAGGCAGAGTGTGACTTGATGCTGATGTCCATGTGAAGCCATGTGTTTACATATTCTGGTTGCAACAATATAGCCTAATAACTACTCCATACATAGTAATGTTGTACTCATATTTTCTCCTGCTGCACTGCTTACTTGTTCTACACTTTCTGATTTTGCCATCTAATAATGTAGACTAACTGACACACTATTACTCACACACCCGCATCACCCTGACTTTACAGATGCTGAAATGACACGTTGCTATTAATGCTGAAAATAAAACCAAAATAGGAAAAAGATTCCAAAATGATGTAATTTTCATTAATAAGGTTGAATTTACTCCAGTACTGTATTAAGTCCAAATGTTGAGGTACTTGTACTTTACTTGAGTCTTCTCTTTTCATGTCACTTTCTACTGTCTACTCTACATTTCAGAGAGAAATATTGGACTTTTTACTCCACTACATTCATCTGTTACAGCTTTAGTTACTAGTTACTTTACACATTACCCATGTAGTTTATAAAATCTGATGTTTGATTCTAAAGTAAACTAGCTAACAATATAATGGCTACAAGTCCAGCTGAGATGATGAGACCATTAAACACACAGCTGGTTGGATCCTTTACACACACTACAATTGGAGGAGAGTTCTTTACTTTTAATACTTTAACTACATTTTCCTGATGATACTTACATACTTTTACTCAAGTAATATTTTCAATGCAGGACTTTTGTAGAGTATTTTTACAGTACAGTATTAGTACTTTTACTGAAGTAAAAGATCTGAATACTTCTTCCACTGCTGCTTTTATAAAGTTGCTTTTATGTCATGCTGTCTTTTTATCCTCTTTCTCATAGTCTCGTTTTCTGTCCTTTAACAGCTGACCCATCTTTTCATTTTTCACTGTTACAATGTTGTGTATTTATGGGCATGTGTGGTGCCTGTATATATATATATATATATATATATATATATATATATATATATATATATATATATATATATATATATATATATATATATATATATATTGTGTATTGTGTATTGATTTGTGTGTCCTTTATTTCCACTGTCAAAGCACATTGTAAACCATTGTCCTATTAATGAATAGGACGAGCGCGCGAGCTGCTAGGACTCACCTGAGGCAGGGTGTGCGGAGAGACAGAAGGTGATAAGTAATAGAGCTGCTGCTTTTAGTTCCACCATGTCGGCTTCAGTTGTTCTCAGGGAATGCACAGAGTTTGTCCGACAGCCAGATCCAGATCTCTGTCTCCCTGTCTCTCTCTCTCTCTCTCTCTGTCTGTCTGCTCGGTCCTTGACAGGTTGAACCGGACCGCCGAATGTAAAATCCCTCCGTCTCGCTTCTAGTCGGACTACTCTGAAGCCCTGGTTATATTACCGATCTGAGAGCGCAAAGGCTTGGCCAAATAAGGAGCGTCCGGCTGTGGCGTCACCGCCAGTCTGGGACAGCTATTATATATGCAACTATGCGCATGAATGTCCCGCTGAGGTCATTACAGTGTGATGGTGGTGGTGGTGGGTGGGGGGTAATCTCCTGGATTACAACAATTTATTCCACCACTCACAATCTCAGACCAGACTAGATGCATTGTCTCATATGATATATATATAGACCAATGTATTTATTTTTATTATTTTTTCCAGAGAATGGAAGATTGTAAAACTGGGATTTTTTTAAAAATTGGAACTGTTTTCACTTTCCGTTCTTCTTTCAAATCACGTCAACAGACCGCTTAGTTGTGTAGAACGACTCAAAATAACACGCCAGTGTGGGGAAAAGTATTCAGGTCCGTTACTGAAGTTAAAGTACTCCACTTCATATATATATATATATATATATATATATATATATATATATATATATGGATTGTTAAATTTTGAAGACTCCAGGTGAACAGGGTCAACATGTTAACTAACACATATCACCATAAAACGTCTCCAGTTGATTACTGACATTAAGACCATTATTTCTGTTGTATTACAAGTTTTCTGAAATGGAATGTTAAAACATGCAACTAAGTGCATGATGTTATGCTAACCCTTGGTGAAGTTAGGAGAAATCTACAGGCACAAATACACAAAGTGTAATAAAATAAATGTTTTCTGGCCGCTAGTCTCAAAGAAGACGTCATGGAAGATAAATAGCCCCAAATCTCTAAATAAATCAAAAAACGTTTTTTGCCTGCAGAGTCTCACCTTAAATAGTATTCTTCTTGTTATTTATTTTTTTCATTGCAGATTTTTGTGTCTCATTATTTGTAGTGCTGACTCAACTGGGATAGTTTCATGCCATGTTGGAAATGCTCCAGTGTCCAGTCACATTACGTCGGACACATACACGGATTGTTGCTGATTGATGCCCAATGCTGACGCCCATGTCTGATCACCTTTTACAGTAAAGAGTTACTCATAATACAATCCATGCTGCAACCTACAGGCTTTTATTACAGTAACTCCACACAATAGGCCTGAGATAAAGGTTTCCTCACGCTGTAAAGGTGAGGCACAGGTTTATGAGCTGAGAGCAAACATCGTTTTGCTGAAACATTTCTCAGCTACGACCTTATCTGACGCATTGTTCATATCAACAGCTTGGCCTGGATCTGCCCCAGGATGGAACTGAGGAATTCACCCCAGTGCCGGGTGTAAAAGAGGTCAAATTGTAGCTTAAGATTTTATAATTTCCTTTTGATCATGTTTTATCAGTTTGGAATCAGACCTATCCGCATGTCAGAGGTGCGTCATTAGAAACCTAGTCTGGGTCAACGGAAGTACATTTTCAGGATAGAGCCTAACATCGGGCTTGTGGCTCACGCGCCGGATGTCGGGCTTTGCCCCTCTTCTTCCGCTCTCTGTTTGTTGCCATTCTCAAAACCCCTTCGTACTTGGAACACGCAACAAACTTCGAGCTGGCAAGCTACACGCTGAAAACGTCAAGTTTTGAAGAAAATGGGACGTTTTGGGAGCGATCGGTGGGATTGCTGTGGACGAAGTACACACGGAGAAACACTGGTAAGAGCCAATGAGGTATAACCATGAATCAGCTAATTTAAATAGCTCACATGTGTAAACAGTTAACTTCAGTTCATTTTTGTATGTGGAGCTTTCTTTTGCGGGGTGCAAATGTTCCACCAAAACAAGTTCCTTCCAGAGACGATTTAGCAGAGCTACCGTCGCTGAGTCTGGGACTTAGCCCCGCCCAAGATGATTGGGATTGGTTTAAAGAAATGCAAACTACCCAAAGCGTTTTTTTTCTCCTATCCCAGAATGTATCTGTGGTGTAGCCAGACTTTAATCCACAGCGCTGTGGAGATCAAAAACTCGAAACTCCATCCATTTGCTCCATTCTAACATTATGAACAGACACATAGAGATAAATAAATGGTCACTTTAACAAGGACGGTATGCTCACTATGGACTACTATAGAGACTTTATTACATTACGTATCTATCTATCTATCTATCTATCTATCTATCTATCTATCTATCTATCTATCTATCTATCTATCTATCTATCTATCTATCTATCCATCTATCCATCTATCTATCTATCTATCTATCTATCTATCTATCTATCTATCTACACACATTCCTCTCATTCTTCACTGAGCCCTATAGTAGTTGTGGTGAAGTCATAGTTAATGGATGGATGACGTGTTTTCCAGTAGCATGCCACCCCAGAAGCCTGTTTGATGGGACTATAGCATCATTATGGGTCTAACAGACGCTGCAGTGCAGTGCATGAGTCAGGACATCCACTCGTCGGCCAGCACCAGTGGCTGAACTGGAGCTCTATTTATAGACATTGTTGTTTAAAGGCATGCTAAAGCTCCAGACATTCAGTAATGTAACTGGGAATGAGATATGGAATGTTGATAGAAAGGTTTCACTGTACTAACCACAGTTGACATCAAGTTTCCATCTGAACCTTTTGGTTTAGTCTGTTTTTATTAGTGTTGGAAGTCAGTCTGGACTCACAACTGCATTACCATCAAGGCTGCAGCTGAAGAGAATTTACATTGTCGATTAATGGATGAGTTGTCGGGTCTCTAAAATGTCAGAAAATGGTGAAACATGAGGACCAGTGTTTCCCAAAAGCCCAAGATAACGTCCTCAAATGTCTTGTTGTTTCCACAACTCAAAGATATTCAGTTTCCTGTCACAGAGGAGAGAAGACACTAGAAACATATTCACATTTAACAAGCTGACATCAGATACTTTTTACTTTTTCTCATAAAAATGATTCCGATTAATGGCGATTAATTTAATAGTTGAGAACTAGTCGATTAATCTTTGCAGCTCTACTTACAATATAGCGTAACTTTTAAGACAATGTAACAAGAATAAAGGTCTGTGCAAGTTGATTTTCACATGGAGATGAAATCTATTGAAACCAGTAGTGCAAGAACAACACGTATCCTACAATTAACATGCTGAGCAAAACAGTACATGACTCATAGTAAATGGGCTGAAACGAGGAAAACCTATATGTGATTCAATCTTTTGGCTTTTGTTTTTCTTAATTTGGAGCTGGTTGGGCATATCTACCGGGAATATCTGCCTGTGTGTGCCAGACCTTGTCTGTCCCCCACCCCCCTCCTCCTCCTCCTCCCTGGCAGCGAGGGGCCCTGCTGTAGCACGCTCCACTGTGGCTTTAATACCAAGGAACCCTCTGCACAGGACTGAATGGAAATGCAAATGCAAGTCTTTCCACTTTATAAAAGCACAGTTAAAGCCTCTAGTACACACGCAAGCACGCACGCACGCACGCAGGCACGCACGCACGCACACACACACACACACACACACACACACACACACACACACACACACACACATTTATTCATGGAAAATGAAAGAGTAGAGCAAATACTCAAATAAAACTCCTTTGATGTTCTTTGGATTTCTTTCCTAATTTGTTCCTAATAAATCCTACTCACAAGCTAATGCAGCAACTGGTCAGAGTGCGGTGCGAGTCTAGTCATGCATCATGGATGATAAGATAAACCAAACATTCTGGGAAAAGAATCTTCATGTTCCCAGGACACTGTTGATGGCAAGTTTTATGTACCGCTCGCAATAAATTCCCTTTGTCGTCCCATCTTGAAGTTTTTCCTAGCGATATAATTCCAACAAAGTGATCTACAACTACAACATTAGGCTGCATTCACTTGGCTGTCTGGTCCATTGCATGATGTAGAAATATACAGTGGTTGAAGAAATATTCAGATCCTTTACTTAGATAAATACTTGGTGACAAGTAAAAGTCCTGAATTGAAATATTAAGTAAAAGTATGTACGTATCATCAGGAAAATGTACTTACAGTATTAAAAGTAAAAGTACTCAATGCAGAAAAATGCATTGAGTACTTGCATTTTTGAGTTTGGAAAATGCAAATCCAAACTCTGTCAATGATGTCACACAAGTCTACAGTCAGGGTTAATCGGCTGTGCCTTAATTACTTTCCCAGGCCTTTTCCTGGAAAGAAGGAACGGGGCAGCTGTACTGGAATGCATGTGCTTCTCATAGTATTGATATTCAAATTCAACAACATTTCTTTATATAGTAGAGTCCCTGTTACCATAATCATAAATTGGGTCCCAAATCTGCCTTGTTCACGCATTCACTATGCACACTCAATAGTTCACTCAATAGACGACTGAATGGAGATTCTAGACACTTACTTATTATCTTTAAATTGCGTCATTACTGACAGCTGTTATTTTCTTATCCATAAATAACACTCTTTGGATATCAAAGCTTAAATTATTATTGTTACAACGTCAGCCTAATTCTAGTTCATTTTTTGTCTGGGCTCTCTTCCATTAAACGCCGCCTTTCAATAGAAGTTCCACTTCCCCTTGGCCCTTTGTTTTTTTTTGACAGCAAATGTCACACGGAGGCCACTTGGTTATCAAAGTAAACGAAAATACACACATTACTACCCCCCCCCCCCCCCCGCTTCGTGTGAATTCCTTATGACTTTATTTAAATCTCCATTTGCTGCAAACAATGCAGCAGCTACTCTTCCAGGGGGTCAATATACAACAATCACAACATATACATAAAAACACCAAGCATACAATTTTACATAAAATTTCTTAAAAACTTCTTAAAAGAAGACATATACTGTAGTGCAAGTAAAATAAT
The DNA here is from genome assembly GCF_004354835.1 of Perca flavescens. Lineage (NCBI taxonomy): Eukaryota > Metazoa > Chordata > Actinopteri > Perciformes > Percidae > Perca > Perca flavescens. Next base: position 3,014,186 of record NC_041352.1, read on the forward strand.
ATCACTGTGTGCACATGTCAAATAAAATAACAGTCCAACAATTATAGTTATAGAAATTATAGAAAATATGTTTTATGATAATAAAGAGGAGTGGTTTACTTCATAGATCATAGATCATTACATTATCTGGGTCACCTGACACTGATATAACCAAAATATGTATCCTGGAATTCATTCAAAACTTGTTTGTTTAATATTTTTTGACTGAAAGAGACAATTCTATTGTAATTAGCAATTATTTCTAATATAACTTCTAGTTCAACTGTAAACCTTCGATGTACATTTGCAGCTAAAATCTCACAGTATCTTACTGTTTTAATGTTGTACAGAATCATAAAATGTAAATGGCAATGCATTCTGGGAGAAAATAATAATATTACAGCACTATCTGCAAATGTTACAGATATTACAGGTATTTATTGTTAATACCAATGCATCTTGGGAAAAAAGTACATTACTGTAAATTCAAATAATACAGTACGAAATGGTATGTCTATTTACAGTTAAATACCTCAAACTTTAAAAACAGTATGTATACAGTAAATAAACACTAGTTTACTGGTGAAGCCGCTGCCAGTACTTTATATCACTGTAAATTCAAATAATACAGTAAGAAACTGTATGTCTATTTACAGGTAAATACCTCAAACTTTAAAAACAGTATGTATACTGTAAATCAACAGTAGTTTACTGGCGAAGCTGATGCCAGTGTATTACTGTAAACTTACGGTGAAAAGTTTTACAGTGTAACTATGAGACACACAAGTGTATAACTCATTATAAGTCACATCCATCATGTGTTATGACTTGTCATATGTTGCATCAGAGAGCATTATGTGTGTTCATGACTGTACTCATAAAGAATTATGTATGCATACATTTTGAATGTCCTCATAATGCACTTTAGATTTGGTCTTTATAGAAAGTGTTACCAAAGGTGCTAATAATATTTATAAAATGTATTATTATTAGTTTAGTTTAGGAGCAGCTTTAGCCTCTGCGGCTAATTTCCAGCTGTAGTCCCCGGCCAGTTGACAATAGGCATCCTAAAATACAATGGTTAAATATTAAAATGAAATAAATTACATTACATCTATAATGACAGCAGGCCTAATAGTGATTTCCATTTACCTCGGAACTCGGTGGGAATGACGTCCAACCCAATTTGAATTTGTTCCATTTTCATTGTTTTCATTAACTCTAGCCAGGTTAGCCATTGTTAGCAATGCCAGTTTTATACAAACAGCATAGCAGCATGTCCACAGAATATGGTACAGTGCTGCGTGTGCGACTGATTTAGTGAGACACAAATAACACAGAAGTGCTTATAACTGTATGTTACTACAACTTTCACAACTGTTGATGCACGGAGCAGCCATGTTGGATTTTTAGTTCGAGGTAGTCGGTGCTTACCCGAGTTCCGAGTTCGTAAATCTGAGGTCAGGGGGCGTGTTTCCAACTTTTCGAGTACAAATGGAACGCGCTATAAGCCTAAGGGAGTAAGACATGCAAACAAGTGGCACACAGTTGGAGCAAGCACAAACATTCATTATGGCAAAATTATTATCATTGTTATTATTACTACTGCTTTTTACAAAATCATCACAAATACCTGCAGACTCAGTTCAATAAAGCTTGGTAGTCAGCGGCATGAGTTTCTGATATAGAAAGTTTGCGATCTGTATCACGATTGATCATAACTGTTATTGCTACGGGTTTATAACATCTCGCAAAAACAACGAGATTTTATACTGTAGATGGATTGGATTAGTTCACTTCAGTTTTTCAGCTACGTGACAGGACACATACAATGGCATTGGGTATTCTCCCCCCCCGAGGGGAAGTGCTGAGGGGAAGTAAACGAGGGGATGACAACATAACGACTAATGAAACAGCCTAACTCTCCTGTCTTTTCAGTAACCCATGTGTTCCTGCCATTTCGCCCACGCCCACCTGCTCCCACTATCCCCCGATGACACTTGTAGTAGAAATATTATAGTAGTATTATAAATAGATTCTGTGCATTAAAGCTGTTCAAATAAGAATGAACCTGCCTTTACAACTAGTAAGTGGAAGTGTTGGACAATACGAGTGAGTGTGCGAGTGATTGTGTAGGGACACAATTGAAACTGAAACTGGACTTTTTTTGTAATTATGTAAGATAACTCTGAAATTCTTTGGTTTAGCTGATGGGTGTAGGGGAGTACAGAATGAGACTTTAAGCAACAAACCTATGAGAATGACCGCTGATTGTAAATGCCCTAGTCTTTAAAATGAATTTATAGTTCCCTGGCACTCATGGAGCTTCTTCTTCATTCTTTTTCTCATTCCCAAATGACCATCTTTTGTATTTAACCACAACTAACAACCCTAAAGCGCGATTTATGGTTCTGCATCGCTTTCGCCGTAACCTTTATTTATCCCGGTAAGTCGATTGAGAACAATTTCTCATTTGCAACAATGACCGGATCACATTCACACAGTTCCACATTCATACCTGGAAGCTGCCCGGTACACAGACAACCACAGTCTGACATGCTCGCCACTGAGAAGCTCCACTGGAGCGGTTGGAGGTTAAGGGCCTTGCTCAAGGGCACCTCAGTGGTGGTAATGAGGGAGGGACAAGCGCTGCTCTTTCACTTTCCCCACCCAGATTTTATCCTGGCGGTTTGGGGATTGAACCGGCGAGCTCCCGGTCCCAAGCTCACTTCTTTAACCTTTGTGCCAGAAACAAAGTGTCTCCCCTGTTCTTTGTGACCACGGTGGGAAATCTGGAGCAGCCACGGCGCCCATTTAACGCAGAAGCACAAATCAGCCTATTAATCCGAGATCTTCAACAGGGGATCCGGGACCCCAAATTATGGATTTTTGGAAAGTATTTTCTAAATTTAAAATGTCTTTATATGAATCCAAGATATTATTAGCATATATAAATCAGCCTTTTTGTGAAAAAACACACATTGATGATAGTCTTACTGGCCTATAGGTAAGGTAGTCTCTAAGGTAGCCATCCACAGACACAGTTTATTCTAAAAATCCATTCACATGTATGTTTAACATTAAAACATGATTTATAATATCATGCCAACAATTATCATTTTAATAGCTTAGTTTTCTATGCACTAAAAAGGTATGTATAAAGGCTTTAGGTCGCCCTACACGTTATTGTAGACCCAGTTTAATATGCAACTTAATGTTATACAGTATATGTAGTATGGGGTCCCTGCTCCGTCTCTCTGTCAGTTAAGGGGTCCTCCTGGGCTTAAAAAACGTTGCAGACCCCTGTATAAATGATTTAGTTTGGAGCCCAGATATCTAAATATCTCCAAACTCAGCTCCTAACAGGTAATTACTCCAGATTCTTTGCCAGTTATGACGTGAGTAAGCCCAGCCTTCGGCAAATACATTTTCAATTCGTACATTCGCCAGATCATCACCAGATTGTGGCTATGACTCACGTGGCGTGGTCGGCCCATCAATGAAGCCATTTATCAAAGTTGTATCTCAATCTTTGGGGAAAGTATTGTATGTGCAGTCTGTTACAATTGAGGAAATGACTTATTTTGACTTCTTGAGAATAATTGTGTATGGATGTATGGATATAGTAACCAAAATGTAATAAAACAGTGGCTCACAGTAAAAAATTAGAAGATGACATAAATGTTTATGTGTTTGTGAAGGTTAATACTTTCATAATTACTCATTGATAAAATGTTATTAATCACTGACTAAATGTCAAGACCCATAACTGATACCACATTGTCTTTCTGTAAGTCTCCCACACTCACTGCTGTGAGGAATTCTTTCTCCTTACAATCCGAAGTGGGAGTCAGATTTTTCCAACGGTTTACCATCTTCACTTCACACGTGAAGTTGTTTTGAAGGACCAAGGAAAAGGAAATTCTTCCTTGATTCCTTGGGGGGAAATGTATCCAAGACAAAGGCCCGCGAGACAGGGCGTCATCCAACACTTCCTGTTTTGCTAGCTTATTAGTGATAATATGCTGTATATACTGAGAGGCTGAGGCAGCATTCTCTGCCACAGAGTGTTGTGAATCTCTAAGTCACCGCAATGATGTGGACTTTTAGAGTACCAACATGTAGGCTGCAAAATCCGAGATGTCATTAAGGGTTGATGCCTATTGGGGAACAGTAGCATGAGGGACATTTTGTGGAAAAAATTAGGACTCTTCCTCAAGGGGCCTCAAACAAAGGAAAGTGCTTATTTCAAATTAGAGCTTATGGTTAATTTCTGGTTAACTGACATTATGCTTCTTTGATTGGCCTTCTCCTCCACCAGTCCAGTGCAGGTTTCCACTGCAACAACAAAAACGGCATAGTTTACAGACATGAAAATCACTCACCTTTCGGCGAAATTCGCCGTTTTGAAACCAAAATAGGTGACCTATGTGAATCGTGTAGATTTGATGAGAAAATGTTTAAGGGGGGAGGGGTGTAAGTACTCGGGCCTGGTGCCCGTTTTCTGGCGTATGACTATTTTAGAAAAATAAATAAATTAAAAAGTCCACATGGGATTTTGTTTTGCTGCGCTGGATTTATATTAACCATACTGTGTATGGATGTAACCAATCATCGAACTTCCACCAACCAATGAAACGAGTTCTAGCCAATCAGATGCAAAGTAGGGCGGGTCTTTGCCGAAATGTCAGAGTGTGTTGCCGTTGTTGGTCTCTGTGGTAACACGGCTAAAAAAATGGAGGCAAAGTTTATCAAACTTGGAGCATGTAGATATAGGCAGCTTTAGTTGAGAAAGTAGTTAAAATAAATGGCGCTGGGCATGAATGGAGGACAAGAAGAAAAGGGTGGAGACGGGAAGCCGTTTAGCACTTGGTGTCTCAAATTGAGGGAGCCGGGTGCTTGCTTCTGCAGCGCATGTTTCGGACGGCAGCAACGGTAAGACGGGGCTTGCTAGTCATTAGATGCTAGTCACAAATCTTCGGTCCGTGCTCTCTGTCATATGAGTACGTTACCGGCAACGACCGCTACATAGCGGAACGTGATTTGTAAAAGCTATGTGAAGCCCAAACTGCCTTGACAAAGCTGTCTGTTTGGAATTAGCATGGCAAGTATTTATACATAACGCCCTTGTCCCAGAGTTTAGACGTCTAGCTATATGAAAAGATAAACAATGCAACGTTTTTAATAAATGCAGGGCTTAACATATGATTGGAAGAAGTAAAAATGTATCCAAAACGTTTGTCTTTAAAAATTATGACTTGTATTATTGTGTAATGTCAGAAGGACTTTAACTGTTTTGCCAGTCAAATTAACTGTAATGAGTGCATATTGAAATATTACACTGTTGGTTGGCAAACAATTCATCTCAAAATGCATCAGATTGATGCTTTAAAATATGGAATATTTAAAAAATTTCTTCCAGGGGGCATGCCCCCGGACCCCCCTAGAGGGTTAATAGCCTTCTCACCTTTTTCACCCCTGATCCGTTTTCATGCCTGAGTTTAGGCTAATTAGACCCAGTGGTGGAAGGTAACTAAGTATATTAACGCAAATACTGTACTAAGGTACTCATTTGAGGTACTTGTACTTTTCTTTTCATGCCACTTTCTACTTCTACTCCGCTACATTTCAGAGAGAAATATTGGACTTTTTAAGGTGTTAACTCACAGGACTTTCAAGCCAGAAAGCAAAGTTTGCTTCCTGGGGAAAACTAAAGCCTAGGAAATGCATGTTCCTTAGGACTGTTCTAATCTTAAACCTTGTGTTGTCTTCCTGTCAACTATGCAGCTTTTTGTTTTTCTGGTTCAAAATTTTAAATTAAAACTTTTTTTTAACGTTTTGGTCGTCTTTTTCGACCCTTTTGTCACTTTTCACGACTTTCCAATGTTTTTGCGTTTTAAATCTTTTTTTTATTGTTTTGTTTTCCCCCATTTTAAAAAAACATTTTTGGTCACTTTTTTCAAAGTTGATTTATAAAAAAAGAATCAAATGCTATAAAAATGAATGAAGCTACCAAATTCATAGTGAACTCATCATCTTTTTTAAATTGTGAAGAGTATTGTGTGGGACTATCCACGTTAATTTGCCTGAAAGAACCCCACATTTCTGATATAGAAACTTTCAAAACGGGTCAGATTTGAGCCGAGGACAACAGGAGGGTTAACTAGTCGTTTTGGTGCCTAATCTTAACTTTTGTCGCGGCAAAACGCTCATATTTTGTGGACTACATTTAACCGTAAAAACTAAACTTAACTGCCAAAGTGACCGGCAGCTCGCAGTGCTCTGTACCCGCCTCAAAGTCACCTATTTTCAGGTACCTGATCCACCAACTACCACTGTAGCCTGCGTCAAGAAGCTCTGTAGCGGTTTAAACAACTAGCAACTGCCGCTGCCAGCCGGCGTCACGTGACCAGCTGGCGGTCTCCTAATTTCGTAGGATATCATACGTTTTGGTGTCCATACATTTTCGTACAATGTCATACGGACCCGTTCATGAGAATGCGTGAATAAAGATTTTTGCGGACACAACACATTTTTATTATGAATTAAAGTAGCAATATAACGGCCTACTTCCAACTTAAAATAATGACACCATTAAACACACAACTGTTTGGATCATTTCCAGTTTCTAAAATGTGAGGATTTTTCTGCATCTGCATTGAACTTTTACTTTTAATACTTTAAGTACCAGGGGTGTGATTCTTGCGGATATATCCGGGTGCGCGCATAGCTCTGGTAAACATAATGACCGGGTTGCATTAGCAGGCATTTGACCATAGCCGATTGGTCAGGGGATAAGACCTGAACAAATCAGGTGATTGAAGGGCGGGTCTTAGGAATCGTAATTTCACCATGAATTTCACAGCCGGGAAAAAGACCTCTACACAGCGCGAACAGATGTGCTGGGCTCGGTGGAAGCTAACAGAAGCTAGCTGGCGTAAGCTGACAGCTGACCAGGTGTCTCAAAGCTACCAGGTGATCGGCGGACACAGGGAGTACGTGGACTTGAAAGAGTCCGTCAGTCGTGGCCGACGAAGGTCCAGTCGGGAGTTTGGATGGAGAGTCCACTGAAGTCCACTGTGGTCTGAAGGGATAGGTTGACAGCTAACGTTAGCCAGCTGAAGCTAACAGTTGATTGACGGTGAGTAACGTAGCAACGCTACACAGGCTGGCAGCAGCACAGAGTCCTTGATAAGTCACAGCAGGGGATAGAAAGGTGTTGAGAATGACCAACAACTAATCTAAAACTTAGGGTACTTAATTTACTAGAAAACACAACAAAATATCAATTTCGTGGATTGTGAAGCGGCGTTCCAACATACATTTTTTTGAAGTGGTAAATAGCTACATGTTTCTGAGTTTCCTCAAGTATGGACTTTTAATCTTTGTGTTGTCCTCGGGTCAAATTTGACCATTTTGAAAAAGTTTTTTATATCAGAAATATGGGTTTCAACCAAATTGCAGAAAATTAACATGGATGCATGGATATGTTTTAGGGGTTCCATACAACGTTACATGCAGGTAATATATATATATATATATATATATATATATATATATATATATATAGGTATATAGGCAGGTAAAATATATATATATATATATATATATATATATATATTTTATATAAAATTTTATAGCATTTGGAAAAAAAAGTTGAAATGGTTTTAAAACCGTATCCTGACTAAACTTTAACATACACCAGTCTGTGATCCAATCAACATCCTCTGATCTTAACTGTTAGTCAAAATAACTAATAATTTCTGCTTTTTTACCTAAAAAAAAAATAGGTATAATGTCATATAAATTAAGTTTATTGACCATGAATAAAGAAAGCTTTGAAAGCTTTTTTGACAAAAACCTTTGCCAAAAAGAAATTGCCAAAAGCATAGCAAAAAGTGACAAACAACCCAGAATTTTTTTTATTACGTGGTGCTAATGACATTTTTCCTCAGGTATTTGGAGAAACCAACAAAAATCTGTATATCTGTATATTCTCAAATAGTACGTCTTAGCCAGGGGTTAAAGTGTGTGTGTGTGTGTGTGTGTGTGTGTGTGTGTGTGTGTGTGTGTGTGTGTGTGTGTGTGTGTGTGTGTGTGTGTGTGTGTGTGTGTGTGTGTGTCTGTGTGTATGTCTTGTAGTAAAGAGAAAGATTGGGAGAAGGAAGTTTGTGTGAGGTGGACCTGGTCACCACAGACCCAAATCTTGTCAGCTGTTGCTACTGTCATATGCTGCTGTCTCTTCATGTGGCTCATTATGTTTGGCACATTGTATGGGTCACTTCTTATATCATAACAAGGTAATACAATGTGTAATCAAGTGATGACTGATTAACAGTAATGTAAATGCTAAATGCCCTAATACCTGTTGATACTACAACAATGGAAAGTATAGGCTCTTAACCTTGCAGTTTTGCACATCATTCTCCATTTCTTTGCACAAAACTCTCCAGAAAGTGCCATTTGATGGTTTATTTTTCAAAATTTCTTCCGGGGGGGCATATCCCCCTGGACCCCCCTAAGGTGAGCTCCCCCACAGAACAAATCCCAATTTTACCCCTGGTCTTTAGTTAGCTCTTTATTAGTTGTTGCTACATAAACAACATAAAGTGTAATTGTATTTGCTAAATCACCCATCAATATGGTACTATTACTGGGTGCACGGTATATTTTCCTGCTTTTTTGTCCTATGCCAATCACACCTATGAAGTACATTTTCCTGATGATACTTGCATACTTAACCTAAGTAACATTTTCAATGCAATACTTTCACTTGTAGTTTTTTCCTATATCCTATTTTTTACAGTGTGGTTTTAGTGCATTTACTGGTTTATACAGCACTTATCGGTTTGGGGCCAAAATACAAGTAAAGGATCTGAATACTTGTTCCACCACTGCTAAGACTAAGCATAAATTGAAAGCTTTGAGAAACACACAGGTATGTCCAATATTTGGAAAAGCCTGGTGACACAATGGAGGAAAACAGTTACTGTTGAGAAAGGCGTTATCATGCAGCTTTAAAATTTGTGTGCACCATTTATTGATTTTGTTTGACCACAGGGTAAACATATATTTCTCCTAAAATGTCTGCTAAAAAAAACACGAGTCAGCTGTTATTGAGATGGCAATGGTGTGTTTTAGCGGTAAAGTAGAAGAAGACGTGTGGAATTATGTGAGTTGAGCCACAAAGAGTGTCCATCAGCCTGCTTATCAGTCACCTGAGGCGACTGATAAGAGCTAATTATGGGGTTGCATTCCTGGAATGCCACAGATACCGCCCCCCCTGCTGGCAACAGACACAAGGTGTGGTTTTAGAGCTACTGAGTAGCTTATAGAATTAATATAATTCTGGATTAATGCATGACACAAGGAATCTAGGTTGCTGCTGTTATTTATCATTATTCTACAAGTTAAGATCAATGGCTGGACAGAACACCTTTAAAATGGTGTTTTAAATGCGCTTGGCTTCGAGAGGTCGCTAAGTGGGCACGCAAAACAACAATACCAATGCCAAAAGCCTTCGGCAAGGAAAGCGTATGCTGCAAATTTGATGCCAAGTGTGGTTGATGGCCAATTTAATTGGCTATTTGCCAATAAGTACGGATGCTGTCATTTCCTCGTACTTGGCAAAAGTTTTGTTTTTTTTCTTGATAATGTGTTGACTTGCGAAGAAAAAGAAGAACATTTGATAAGTAAACACCTCAGTTCCCACCGCCGCAGAACTGCAGATTTAACGGGGAGTTATTCTTCAGGAAATAATGACAGGAGGTTAATGAGAAATAATGAGTGCTCTCTCAGATGCTCTCTCTCTCTGTAATACAGGGGAGACAGGACCATGCTTCGGGAGAGAGCTATGTATATAGACATGAGGGAATATTGATTTTGTATTGTAAGTTGGATCAAACTACAGCAAACAGGCCAAACACACACAGGTGTGTGCATAAAGGGAGAGATGCTGACAGCTGAAAGCACAGAACTGTCAGTCTGAAACACTGTTTATACTTTCTTTTATGTGTTTTTAGGTGAGGACAGTCACAGTTAATGGTGCAAACAGGGCCATTGCGTGTCTTACTAACACCTTCCTGGCACCCTTATCATCCAATAACTTCCACAGGAAGGTCTGGCGGCGCAACACCGAGTGGTACTCGGCAGCCTTTAACCCACAGGGAGTGGCTACGACAGCAACGCTACACACAATCCAGCCTTGTTTCTGTGAAGCTGGAAATGCTGAGGTGTTGGATTCCCTGCAGAGAGACAATGAGTGAATGAAGAGCAGCCATCGGCGGCAGTTAAAGAGCACAGAGGTCACCAACAAGAGGAGCTGTGTGGGAGGCCTCATGTATTAACGTCTCCTGCCCAATTCTCCCAGTGTAGCCAGTTCTGAGTCAGCCTGTTTTCTGACATGTTCTGATTGTCAGCTCATTCAGTAGGTGATCTGTCGATTGTTATCCTTTGGAAAGAAAAAGGGAAAATTGCCACACTACTTTCTGTCTATGAACATTAATCAATTATTTGATACATAATTACACAAGTTACCCCTTTAGTACACCTGTAAACTAACAGCTAACAGCTCTGCCATAAACTCTATCTTTAGGATACTTACAATGTCTAATTGAAAGGTGTTTTTAACCTTCTGAAGCCCAGTGGACCAGTTCTTATTAATCAGACATTTTTAATCAATAAACTTTAAAATTCTTGATTAAAAATCCTTGAATGAATCCCGCAATGGGGAAATATACACTGTTGCAGCAGCAAGGGAGAGAGGAAAAAAAATATAAAAGACACTCTAGAGATAAACAAACAGTAAATACTGTGTAAGAAAAGAACATGAAACATAATAAGAAACAAGGAGTCAAAGGAAACCGTGTCTTTAAATGTGTTTGCCTCATAATTACACAAAGTAATTTATTGAATGATTTTTTTTTTTACCAGAAAAAAACAGCAGGTTGTAAAACGATGTCTATGTTTCAGTTTTTCTGACAAATGTCTTGCAGTGGCGTGACTATTGAGGACCGTGATCTGTTCTTTTTGGTTTTCCATTAGCAAAAGCTGTGGATAGTACCTGGTTTTAGGGTTAGGCTTACTTTTAATACTTGAATTCCATTTCCCTGATGAAACTTCCATACTTTTGCTTAAGTAACATTTTCTTCCACCACTGTATGTTTGTGTGTAATTACAATAAGTTATCAAAGAAAGCAGTGAAAAGGTCTCAGGATGTATTTCTACTGATTTGTCAGTCAAACCCTGTCCAGTGACGCAAGTGGAAGTTTCTTGTTAGGTGCAAAACCTAACAGGAAACTTCCACTTTAACGCCACTCCAGTTCTGAAGTCTTTACACATGCTTCCTGTCTCATAGAATTGATTTCAAAATAGTTCTGTTGGTTTATACAGCACTTATCGATTTGGGGCCAAAATACATTTCTGATCTTCTGCTACATTAAGAACCCTCCAGACCTCTCAGGTGGTCTGGGTCAGGTCTGGTCTCTGTCCCCAGAGTCAGAACTAAACAGGGAGAGGCAGCGTTCAGTTTCTATGCACCACATATCTGAACAAAGTCCCAGAAAACTGCAGGTCTGCTGCAACTCTCAGTTCTTTTATATCAAGGTTGAAGACCTTTCTTTTTGATGCTGCCTTTCTTGAACTTGTGTTCTCGTATTTTATCTGTTTTATATTTGTTATTGTTTTTAACTGCTCTGTAATGTTTTATGTAAAGCACTTTGAATTAGGCCTGTCGCAATATGCAATAAATCAATTAATCGCATGATAAATAAAAATGAGCTTGATCATTTTAAAATGGAAATTATTGCGGTGGGAAAGATTTCCATTTTATGTATTGTTTTTGATTGTGTTTGATTTTTATTCCAGTGCATTTTTTTGTTAACAGATTGAGAGTCCATTTTATTTATTGATTTTGGTTGTTTTGTTCATTTATTGTGGTTATTTAAAATGTCGTCCAGTTCCAATGTTAAATATTCTTTAGAATTGAAAGTATATCGATGTTTGAAAAGGAATACCTGCATTATTATGCCATTATCATTATACTAGATGAAAATGGTCTCTCAACGACAATATATCATTTATCGCAATAATTTCTGGGACAATTTATCGTCCAGCTAAATTAGTTATTGTGACAGGCCTACTTTGAATAACCATGTTGCTGAAATGTGCTATACAAATAAAGCTGCCTTGCCTTGCCTTGCTATTTCTACTTCTACCGGCCATTACTATTACTCTTCAGCATGTGTGCTGTACTCTAGTCAGTGGTGTGATGGGAAGCTAATTTACTGCCCTTACTGAAGTATTTCCATTTTAAAGTTTTGGAGGCAAATAACGACATAATGCATGTTGAGTCAGATTATTAATACAAAGATGTTGACATATTTTTATGGATTATGCAGTACATAAAGTACAACAATGATGCTTCCACATTAATGCATCAATCATTTTAATTAAAAAAATAATAATATATATATATATTATTATTTTTTATTAGAATGATATACAGAATGATATATATATATATATATATATATATATATATATATATATATATATATATATATATATATATATATATAATGAAATGGGCCATTAAGCATAATAGTACTTTTACTTTTGGTACTTTAAGTATGTTTCAAAGCCAATGCTTTTGTACTTTTACTTACAAGCATTTTTACTTGTAACAGAGTATTGTAGTACTGCAGCACTGTAGTCTTGCTACTTTTACTTCAGTAAAAGATCTTAGTTGTTCTTCCAGGACTGACACTAGTATCAGTAGGTTGTGTTCCATTAATACGATACGATACATACTTTACTGTCAGTTCACATCGAAATCCGTTTTGCGTTCTCCGAGCAGCTCTGCCCAAAAGAAGAAATGAAAAGAGAAATACACACAGAGCTAGACAACAGTTACACATACAGTGGTGAAGAAGACACATCAACAGTCATGGCAAAGAAACATGTTTCATGATGATATTCTCGGATCCAGGTCTTTATTGGCAGCACACTGACTTTGTTTTAGCAACAGGATAGACTGATGTATAAAAGAGTTTTGAGCCTGTTGTATCTAAACAGCCTGTCTTCATGAACCATACATTCGAAAAGATAAGCACTGTAATTCGTAGGATTTCCACCTTTTTTGTTGTGTGCACCACATTGACTGCTGCTGTGTAAGAACACGGCTGGCCGCTTAGTTTGGTGTTTGGGATGATGGGTGGGCGTTAACACACAGGACTATCAAGCCAGGGAGCGGACTTTCACTCAGGAAATGCATGTTCCTTGGGAGTGTTTTAATACAAAGCAAAACTTTTTCCTAAACTTAACATGTCATTTCCGTGCCTAAAACGTAACTTTTGTCGCCGCATAACGCTCACTTTTTCTTGCCTAAACTTAACCCTAATCTCCGCCAAAGTGACCGACAGCTCGCGGTGCTCTGTACCCGGCTCACAGTCACCTGTTCTCAAGTAAGTGAACCACCAACTACCGCTGCTGACGGAGCACCATGCGGAGGACCATAGCTGGTTTCGCGTCACAAAGCTCTGTAGCGGCTTAAACAGCTAGCAACAGGCGCTCTGTAGCACGGAGCTCTGTAGCCAGCCGGCACTTTTCGTATGATATCATACGTTTCAGTGTGGCTACCTTTTCGTACCATATCCTACAAACCCGTTCATGAGAATGCGTTGATCTAAACAAAGGGACTCTAAATCTCCTTAGAAGGCAAAAGTTGGAATTCATAATTTGAAACATGCACGGAGTCCGAACGGAAGAGATGCTGTTAGCGAGCCTGAGCATGCTCTTCTTGTGGATTGTTTGAAATGAGTGTGCAACAGGTTGGCCAGTGATTTTAGGGCAAACTTTGAATTGCTTGTATAATTTAGTTTTAAGTTTAGCGGATAAGCTGCTGAGCCAGGCTGGGCATGACTCACGAATGAATCACTTATAAAACAGAGACATAATCTGGCCGCTGGTTCCAAAGGGTCTAAGCCTAAAGAGGAAGTCAAGGTGTTGCTATATAATCCAGTACCAGAAATACATGTTGTGCAGACAGCCTTCCTGTGATAACACTCTGCACTACAAAGATACTTGGGAAACCATCCAATTGGCCAGAAGTTGTACTCAGGAAATGCTACTGTTCTGACAAGTTACAGGGTTACTACAGCATGTCTGTACAGTATGTGCTGTGGCTAAAAGGCTGGCACAGTGTTTGTTCTTTCGAACAATAATTTCTTCAGAAAGCAATAGCTCAGGCTAACTGAAAGTCCTTCTGCATAAAAAACAATCTACTTGTCATGACCAGACTCAAATGGAATCTGCCGATTTTCTTACTGTTATCAGCGGTGGTCCAGAGTGAAAATCTGCAGAATTAGTTTTTCTGCTTGGGGTGGAGATGTGTTAACACTCAGACTTTTATTTGTTCATTTATTTTTTAATCTGGGATCCGAGTGGGATCCGAATTGGGCGCCTGCAGACTCCGTGTGGCTCTGGTCATGACTGTTGAAACACATGGTGTAGTGGGAAATACAGTATACAGTGAATTTCCACTTTCACAGACTGGGTTGGTGCACAATGCCTCAGCTTGCCCAGGAATGTGGAAAAGGGGTTGTTTGGTGTGTTGATGTGCAGGTTGTTAGGAGGGCAGAGATGGGATAGTCCCCTGTTCCAACATGACTGTCTGCACCTTCTTTCCAAAAAGCAGGGATAAAAGAATGAGATCAGATAGACTAGGAGTGATAGTTTTGTCTTTTCGCATGAAAGCAGTGGCACCTGCGGTCCCTGGTTCTAGAATAAGCTTTTTCCAACGAGGTGAGGACACAGTGTACTGTCAAACCTGGTGGGTGGGTGAAGATAAACAATGCGCTTGTTTCAGCAGCAAGCAGTGACGGGATAAATCAAAATCTTGAATGATATATTAACATTGAAAGAAGCACTAAGGGTCCCTCAGCCATTATTTTCATAGTTGTGTCCATTATTTGTAATGTGTTTCTCCCAAGGTAATGGTTGAGATCTGGGAACACAGTGACGTGATCACTAGTCTGACGGGTCAGTCAATTCAAAAATGTTCAATTCAATTTTACTGGGCACCTTCTCGACATCACAGACTATTATTTTTTTACGATATTTTTTGGGGCATTTTAGGCCTTTATTTCTATAGGAAAGCTTGGACTTGAAAGGGGAGAGAGAAGGGGAATGACATGCAGCAAAGGGCCGCAGGTCGGAGTCGAACCCGCGGCCGCTACGTCGAGGAGTAAACGTCTATATATGGTCGTGCACTATTATTCGGATATACAATTTGTTTAAAATGTGATGTGTTTTATTTAGCAGAATTACATCGGGTTGTTACAGGTTTTTAATGCTGCATTCTGATAAAATGCCACATACATTCAACCACCCCAACATTCATAGACTTACACACGCCATATACATAATTCTCTCTGTCTTACCACATTATCATAACTGTTGTATGCTGTATGCTATTGTCTGCCACTGTCTATACCTACATCTAAGTACTGACACTAAGTACATCCACTGTCACTACCTTTGCACTAACCTTCATCCTGGACTTTACATCTGCCCTTTGCGTATACTATACTGTATGTTCTTTGCGATCTTGCACTCAACCCATTCAGCCTTTTTTCTTATGCAACAGTTACTTTGTATGTATGTATTTGTTATTTCTGTAGTTATTGTTTATTTCATATTATGTTAACTATGTGTGTTTGCTTGTTTGTTTATGTATGCACCTCTCACCAGGGCAAATTCCACATAAGTCTACTTATTGTGGCAATAAAACCTTTTCTGTTTCTGATTCTGTATTGTATTTTGGATTTACCTTGAAGGTCACCGTTGTTAAAAGCAATACAAAAATCAAATAAAAAAAAAAACGTGGATTCTAAACTGGGTTTTTCTTTTCTTTCTACGTATGCCATATTTGGTTGTTATACGAATATGTTTTCAGCCTAACAATAAGCCTTCTCAGCTATTACATTATCACGCACGGCCTCCCAGCCAATCAAATCATTGATTCCATCCCGACAGGAACATTTAGTGTTATGTAGTTTATTTTGAACATTTTAAAACATAATAAAATAAAAGATAAATGTACATTTCAGCAGAAGCGAGAAAAAACGACAAAAACAAAATGCTCAGCAAACATATCTCTCAAAATGATTGTAAATGATTCAAATAAGCACGCCCATATTCAAAAAAAGAGTAAGAAGAAATTCTAGTCCTACCCACTTTTACTACTTTTGAACTTGTATACAAACAATTTAATTCTTCAGTTATTTATACATACACATACATACATTTATACATACTTGCACACACATGTACACATGTAGACACACATACACACATGCCTTCACATTAGTTGTAAATTGTAAAAAAACTATTTAATCTTTTTTGACATTTTTTTTATTATTTTCTTTTTACATTTTAGCCTGTTAAACAGGTTCCCGAAGCCTAGTGTTTTAGATTTAGATAGTTGTGGAGAAAGAATTGCGGATTTATACTTCTAAGGGGTTAAAATGTCAAAAGAAAGAATCATGGTAATGTTTTTATACTTTACTACACTATATATTGTTTACGTCAACTATAAATGTGGGTATTACTTTATACTGCATATTGCTTAGTAGTTTAATCTAATATTAAGTAATCTTAACAAATCATATTTTTAGATACTGATTCTATATCTTCTATATCTATATTTATCTAGGGATACTTTACTCTGAAATGCAGTGACGAAGTACCAAGCAGCAAATTATGAAAAATATAGTAGCTTACTAGTACCTCAAAATTGTACATATGTAGATTTTAGCATGCTCAGGATTATTTATATATAAGTATTTACTGATATTACTTTATTTATGGCTGTCCCTGTATCCCAGCAGCAATGTCACTTACATCTGCCAAAACATGCACAACATTTTAAAGGGAGCTGGCTGTAACGCGCAGACCATGAATCACTGATGTCTCAGCCTACATTTACATTGCTACGTTTTGTGTTAAAAATTTATATTTTTTTGCTACATTTACACTCGCATTCCCCTTGCTCTGGCATTCCAGAGCCCGGAGACATTTGAAAACTCTTCTGACCCGTTTTGGTTTGGAATCTGCGGGGTTGTGTTGCAGTCTCAACGGCCGCAAACGGAGACCTTTGGCAGCGCCGACACTGACGCAAACGTTTCTCCGCTTAATAAGTTCTTATTATGGGTCACCACGTCTCGTTCTCTGAGACTAAGCTACTAACGTTACCATGGCAACTACCAGCAACGGGCGGAGTATACATGCTGCCTCCTGTCTATGTCCAGAATATATACCAGAATGTTGATGAGGTATTTTGGTTTGGGCGTGTTAGTTTAAATGGGGATTAGTTCTTCCACTGGAGCTAAAAAAACACTTGTGTGCACGGAGATCACTTTTGGCTCCAAACTCTGCTTAACAAATACAAAAAGCAATCAACAAGAAATTCTCAACCTATGTTATAATTGATGGAGATGTCATTATATTTGATATCTGACCTGGCTGAATGACTAACAGCCTTTTGGTGTGTAGGTCAAAAGTAAGCACTTATCAAAAACAAGTTACAAAGTGCTTTACGTCCATTTAAAAAAAACAAGCAACCAGTTAATATAAGAAAAAAAAAGCAAGACAGAATGACAGATAATGAACAAACAACTCTAAAATCAATAAAAATGTAAAATAGTGAGTTAAAAAAAAAAAGACTGCGGCAGGTCATTCCACAACTGGGGGGCCCGAGCAGAAAAGGCCCGATCATCTTTTGTTTTCAGGTTTGACCAGGGAATGACCAAGAGTGACCTACTAGATCCAAGGGATCCTACATTTGGGGTTCTTTGTGGTGTTAACTTCCTCCAAATATTTGGGAGCTATCCCCATACGAGCCTTTAAAGTGATCATTCAAATTTTAAAATCCACTCCAAAACAGACGGGGAGCCAATGAAGTGATTTTGAAAATCGGCGTTACGTGTTTTCTCCTGCAGGAACCGGTTATGAGTCAGGCTGTGGCAAGGGACATCAAAACTATTTTCCAGACTCAGAGGTTTGTCTGCCCCCATACTGTATTACTGCGGCCTTATCAATGCACAAGTCAAAGTCTGGAAGTAAATGTAGACACTGTGATGGCTGGCGGACGATGAGGGTACCGATACAGACAGCGATAGCACCTATAAGCGTAATCTTTATCTTGAATCTTTATTGGACATTCATGTTGGGAACATTGCAACACGTTTTTGTGCAACCACCTCAGTGAACTCAACACAAAGGATGTGACTAAGAATATGATTAGTGTGTGGAAATTGTGTAGGAGAAAAAAAAAAACTCCAAAAATAACCTGCTATTGATTTTTTTTAACCAACCCACTATTTGACAGATTACACACAGAAAGGAATCTTTTTATTTTCAATGGTTACTTTTTGTCAAAGCGATTACATTTTCTGGTAGCATGTCAGTGACTCATCTTCTGTTCAGCTTTCCTAGACGTAACGTCCATTTCCGTGTTACTCCTTGTCTTTTGTAGAGCCCGACTGGATCCATATCAGTTGCTGATGGGCCCATAAAGCGCACAGAGACGTGTATGTCAGCTGTACAAACCGCCTCTTTATTCACCACTTTTAAGTGCGTTTGCTGTAAGCTCCTTTTGTTTATAGACCACCAGCTCTGTAAAATCCCATGTATCTGTAAAAGAAATTAGATTACACACTGCAGCTCCAGATGGGAAATCTTTCACCTTAGTGAGATTTGCGCAGTCTGTTTTAGGGGTCGTGTGGTTTCTTACGTGCCTAGACAGTGACAGACAGTAGCAGACTGTAAGCTTTATGATTTCCTGTAAATTCTGCTTTGGACACACAAGGGACATCTTTTCCACTGAACTCCTTCTATTCAACCAGACAATTCTTCAATGTCAAAATGTGTGATGATAATAGTAGAGATTACACATTTGTACCCATGCCTGCATTCTCCTGTGATTCCTGTTTTCTTTGACAAGTTAAATGTTGTTATGAGAACTGAAATCAGTGTCTTGAAAGATTGTGGTGTATCTATATATACATATTCAAGGATCCAGAACATTAGTCTATGGTGACTATGTTTTACCCAAAGGTTTGTCCAAAAGGACCTCAGTTACAGCCAGCACTGGCCCAATCTTTAGCCCACATACTGTCAACGGATGCAAAAAATCCGCCTGAGGACGACTGTTTACATGACCCCCACTTAAAAGTAAATCACTTTGGAGCCATTTAAAGAAATGCCCTATGGGAATTTGCTGACATATAACAAACCCATTTAGGCTGAACGTTTCCCTGGGATTTAGTCATAAAATGGCATTTATTGTAATTTCTGTTGAGATTATTCTTTCAGATTCCGTAGATTATGCGGTTAATATCCATTAGTAGACAAACAGTTCCTCTTAAATGTACACTTTTTCTATCCTATTTTGTTATCAGTTTTAATATGTCTGAATGGGAACAAACACAAAACCGAATTTTTTAATGTGCACAAAGTATGATGGTATTTTAAACTACTGATTTAGTGCCTGATGTGCAAAGCACAGAGCACGCTAGTTATTATCCACCAAACTTTCTTTTTCTTCCAATGATCATAGTTTATGTTTTCTGCTGTTTTCAGTCCTTTTCTGAGTTTTCAGTTCTTATCTGAGTTTATAATTTTTACTGTACTGCTTAGTGTGTGTCACATGGTCTATGTCACCCACTGATCTCCTTCTGCTGTTCTGCATTTTCAAAATATTCTGACCTCAACCTTTGTAACTTCCACAACCTTCACCTTTCATGCCCAATTTTAGACATCCAAATGTAGACAAATGTTTCCTTTTGACACAAGATGAGTATTTAAGCCGTAGGAAAGCTTTAGGATTTTCTGCTTCAAAGCACCAAGACAGCCCTTTCACTGTCTCGTTTACATTCATATGTCAAAATTTTAATGTATGCTTGTAATCAATCTCTTTCTACATGTTATACTTTTATGAAATAAAAAAAAATAGAAAATGCATTTCCTGCAGAAAATGCTTTTGAATGTTGAAAAGCCAAATTGGATTGCTGGCATAAGTGCATAAGAAGACGGTGAAGTAGTGAGAATAGTTGGAAGAGTGGCAATGGATTCAATTTGTACGAATTGCATTGACATGTTGAATAATATCAATAGTTTAAGGTTTAAAAAAAAAAGAAAAGTCATAGTATAGGTATGTCAAAAAAGTTAATAAAAAGTCATATTATAGCATGTCGAAAAAAAGTGATGACAAGTTATAGTTATAGAATGTTGAAAAAGTGATAATAAATGCATAGTATAGCTGGTCGAAAAAGCGATAACAAAGTCATAGTCTAGATGGTTGAAAAAAAGGTCATGAAAACAGTTTGCCTGTACTGGGAATCGTACCTGGGTCAGAGTAAGCAGAGATTATTTGTTCGTTGTGGTTGGTGCAATGCTAACCATTGAGCCACTGTGCAACCAAGAAATTTTGTTGAAAACAATCATTGATGATATGTCAAAAAAGTCAAGGGACAATATGTCAAAAAAAGTCATTAAAAAGTCGTAGCATAGCATGTTGAAAGATGACTTAAAAGTCAAAAATCATTATACAGTATAATGAAAAATGTCATTATAGTATGTTGAAAAAAGTCATAACAAAGTCATAGTATTGTATTCGAAAAATTGGAAAAAAGGTATAGTATTAATGTCAAAAAAATTCATAGTATAGAATGTTAAAAAATCCTATATCAAAAAAAGTCATAGTATGTTGAAAAAAGTGATACAAAAAAAGTCACGATATAATATGTTGAAAATTGTCAAAGTACAATATGTTGAAAAAAGTCATAGTATCATATGTCAAAAACAAGACTGGGAATCAAACCTGTGTCAGAGTCTGCTTTGCATACTTGCTGGTGCTCATTGGAGCAGTGCCAACAACTGAGCCACTGAGCATAGTATGTTAAAAAAAAAGCCATTCAAAGTCATAGTATAGTATGTCGAAAAAAGCCAAGGAAAGTCACAGTATGCTCTGTCCAAACAAATCAAAGTATAGTACTATATGTTGAAAAAATTCATGAAAAGAGCCTGGTTCAGATTCAGCAATGCCTTCTTGCTGGTGCTAGTTGGAGCAGTGTCAGCCACTGTCATAATATAGTAAGTCAAAAAAGTGATAAAATAAAGTCATAGTTGGGTGCCTGGGTAGCTCACTTATATATATATATATATATATATATATATATATATATATATATATATATATATATATATATATATATATATATATATATATATATATATATATATATTATAATATAATATAATATATAGAGGCTTACTTCTCGACGCAGTGGCCACAGGTTCAAATCTGACCTGCGGTCTTTTGCTGCATGTCATTCCCCATCTATCTCCCCTTTCATGACTTCAGCTGTCCTATCAAATAAAGGCCTAAAATGCCCCCCAAAAAAAGACATTAAAAAGTCATAGTATGGTATGTCGAAAAGGTCAAAGTATTTTATGTTGGAAAAAGTGATAAAAAAAAAAAGTCATAGTATAGTATGTTGAGAAAAAGTCACAGTATAGAACGTTCAAAAATATCATCAGCATTTCTTGTGATCTTTATTGTCATTGTGCTCAGAGTACAATGACAAATCTGTTTAGCAGCTCTTCAGCAGTGTGCATACAAAATTAAATAAATTGAACAAAGTTAAGTAAACAGAACACAGACAAAGGCAACATAGCAAAATATATACAATTTATCTTAAACAGTAAAATACAAGTGACCTTTAAACAGTGGTAATGTAAGTCAGCAGCATAGTAACGTAAGCTAGCAGCAGAAAACGGATTGTTTATGCAAAACAGCGATTCACGTTATTTCAATCTATTGCTGTGTGTGTGTGTGTGTGTGTGTGTGTGTGTGTGTGTGTGTGTGTGTGTGTGTGTGTGTGTGTGTGTGTGTGTGTGTGTGTGTGTGGGGCAGCAGTGGCTACAGCTCTTGGAAAGAAGTGCTGTATGTAGCTATCTATTATTCTCCCTTCTGGGCCGAGATATAGGTTCCCCAGGGTCAAAAGCAATCGGTTTCAATTTTCCTTTGTTCCAAGTGCAATAGAAATGCTTAATTTGCACTGAACCTTGGTTGCACTGCTCAGCAGCACTATCATGGCCTCCATTAGACTGGTTTGATACTACGGACATTTGGTTGTGTTCTGTAATTGTTGGAATATATGTTACATGTCCTTCTGTATTTTTCTGCTTGTGTTTATTGGCCTCTACTGCCGATCACATTTCCCTCAAGGGACAATAAAGGTCTGTGCTGATCTGTCTGCCTCAACCTAATCATCTGGGAAAACAAAAATGCTGTTTCAAGTTTAAATAAAGTTGTGTTTGTTATATTTAGCTCCTCTAGGACTGCAGTCCAGCTGAGAGGTTCACTGATTCACTGCTCTGTGAGAGTCCCTCTGAAACACTGAAAACAGTGTGCATTCTGTTCATAGCTGGTTCCAGATATACAGCAGGGAAGACAAGAGATGTGCAAGAATGTATCACGAACATTAATTCAAAATTATACTCCTCCTGACCTCTTATCTGGGAAAAGATGGGAGTAACACAGTCACTCACATTACTGTAACTACTATCAGACATTTTTTACATGTTTTTAATTAAACCTCTGGATCACTCCTCTGACAAAGTCACTACAGTGATCACACTCGCTGGGACTTTTTAAACATTTCCATAACATTTATAACATGCTCAACTGAACGCCATCACATGAATTGAAAAACTTGGTGCGGTCAGAACAACTTAGAGCTCGACGCCCTTTAGACGGTGGGGATGGTGCATTTCTACACCGCCATCATTGAGTCCATCCTCACCTGCTCCATGCCCATCTGGTACGCTGCTGCCACCGCCAAGGACAAGGCCAGAGTGCAGCGTATCATCCACTCTGCTGAGAAGGGGATTGGCTGCAATCTGCCCTCTCTCCAGGACACATACGCCTCCAGCGCGCTCAGGCGGGCAGGAAAGATTGTAGCCGATCCCTTTCTCCCCGGACACCACAAAAATGGTTTCTTCCCAATTGCCGTTGGTTTCAGCAGCAGGGGCCACTGACACGTACTCTTATCCCCCCCTCCCCCCTCGATATTTGTGAGTAAGTGAGGCTTGTAATTGAGAGCCAAAAGTCAATGGTTCCCATTTGGTCCCAACTATCAGCTATAAACAGAAGAATGATTACGTGTTATTTTACCCATGCACTGAAATGTGACTCAATGTCATTGAAATGGCCTAAAGAATTCTAGTCTAAGCTACATCGTTATCATTCTTTACATACTTTTATGTGTGAGCTGTTTTCACCTAATGACACTTTTAATTAAGGAGTATATTTTGATAATTTCCCACCCGTGACTGTGGGAACATGTCCCCCAGCCGTCCAAACATTGGCCTGGCAGCAACACTGTTGTGTTGCACAACACAACTCCTTCATTCTTGATGTTTATTAGCATTCAGCGCCTCTTGTCCACAGACTCCTGGCTAGAGGCACTTAACCTCCCGAAAACATTGCAAATAGTCTCAGCAGCACATCAGCAGGATAACATGAGCTTCACAGCACTACTCCCTTCCCTGAGAGAGCATTTCCTGTAATCGGACATAATTGACAATTCAGGGTCTGTTGTTCCAGATGTTGGATTACCAAATGAGCCGTGAGTCAACAAAAGTTAAAGTCCAGACCTTTTCTGGGTTGTTCGGGGGTCATTTGAATAGTTCTGTGACTGCTTTTAAAAGAACCAGATGTAAAACTGGTCCAAACATTTAGATCACCTTCATTCTCAAGGTTTTTATCTCCACCCAAAATATTCAGTCCAGGCCCTGAAACAGAGCTGTGCTCCAGCCCGGTCTCGGTCTCAGGGGTGATTCCAGGATTTTTTAACATTAACGATTTTATCAGATACAGCATAGTAAATCTGCTTAGAAATATAGGAAACATTGGATAGGATAGAAAAGAATAATGTAATAAAACATTAAATTCATTATTAGTTTCAATTGTTTTCATTTTAAACAAATTGTATATCTGAATATAAAACAGATTTTTTATAGGCTCAGTCTGCCACTTTAAAAAAAAACAATTCCAGTGCTGGTTCCATGGCTTCAGAATTTTAGACAGTCATCATGGAAACATGAATTGGTCATGTGACAAGGGTTTGGAAGATTGGTAAGAACAGGTTAGCCTCGTGAGACCGCCCTGAGCTCCAGTTCTCCACTCGCAGATCAGTCTGGCATCTTGAGATAGAGAAAATTTGGAGCCGCTCGCCAAACGACCGGGCCAATCAGCGTTGGTTTTGAGGTGGGTTAGGTGGTGATAGACAGATGGTTTATCCAATCAATTAACCAGTATTTTCAGACAGCGGTCCGGGAACCTGAAATGGTGCCTTTTATTCCTAAATTCTCGTTACACAAACGGCAAATCTCCTTTACCAACATGTTGCTAGCTTGCTGAGCTAACGAGCTATGCTTTGCCTGCAGCAGCAGGGGTAGCCTGGCTTGTGGTTGTATTTTCATACGCTTCGTAGATCTGATTGGTTGATTTGGCCCGTCTATCACTAACATAGGTGATAGACAGATGGTTCATCCAATCAGCTAAACAGTATTTTCGCCCCTTCCCAAAAGTTCTCCAACGGTAAGTTCCCAGATGGATATGCCGAGCAAATGTGAAGCAATCCATCTGGCGGAGTCAGGTTAAGAACAGGTAGCCAAGTGACAGAACTCCGATCCAATGGAAATCACAGTTGTCAGATTGAGAGCACTCTAGCCCAATGGATTGGGGCCCCTCGTGCCCCCCTTCTAGCCCCGCCTCTTCTCAGTCTCGGGTCTGATGTCGAGACGTTTTTTTCTACTTTCTCAGAACGGTCTCTGTCTATTTCTTGACTTGCCTTCATGGTGCTATTGACCAAGTCCAGTTATCTTTCTTTTTCAGCCTAGTTTTTCCCAGCCCAGCCCTGACCTAACAGGAAGTAAACAAACAGCAGAGCATGCCAAGTCAAAGTAGTGTTCCAAGGAATATGTACAGCATCATCTCCTCACGCACACCTAGAAGCCATTGTCCACTGGACTCAAGACCTCTTCTGCAAGCATATCCTTCCTGTTTCGGATTAGAGAGGACAAGTATGAACTAAGCGGAAAGTCCATGTTCACAAAGATACAGACTACAACAAATACACAAAGATGTAGATCGGCAAACGGAGTACACGTGTGGAATCTTTTAGATTAGGGAAATGAAAATAGGGAAATGAAAATGTGTAACAAAAGAAGATGCTAAACAAATATAATAGTATGGCATGTATGGCAATGTGTAGATGAATGGGAATGTATTTAGTTTTGTTTATTTAGTTTTGTTTCATATCTTCTGCACATAATGCAATGTGTGTTAATATGCATACTGTATAACATACAGAAATGAATATAAATAAATTAATAATTCTGAAGGACCTAAGAACAAAACATAAATAGAATGTAAAAAGGGAAGGTGTAATAAGCAAATGCTGCAGTTTTCCCTCACTTTGTATTTAACTATGAGGTTTAAATACTTCATTTTGGTGACTTTTTAATACACAAATATGTGCTGGATTAGCGTGTCTGCTGGAATGTTAACGAGCACGCTTTAAAAAATGTTTTTATATATATATATATATATATATATATATATATATATATATATATATATATATATATATATATATATATATATATATATATATATATATATATACATATATATATTTGTTGCGTCTAAATATGAATGTGGATAACGTTAGTGATAGTGAGATGCTTGCTGCAGTTACATTTCTAGTGATGAATCGGCGAAAACACGTTTTCTTTCTCTGATTCAGGGCTTTGTCCGAGGCGCTACCTCTCCTCTCGGTCGTTGAGCCTCCGTTAACAGTTTGTAACAGAAATAACATGGGTTATGGATCATATTATTGTATCGGACTTTACAACAGGACTTCTCTATTGGCTGTTGAACCAGGCGACGTCTCTTGCATTGTAAAAACCAGCCTGTGGAGACTCCACCAGCTGAGTCGCAGCCACACCATCAGCTGGTTGGAGTCCAGCTGGGACGGGCCGGTTCAGACCTCTGCACTGCGATGTTCTGAAACGCAAATCTTTGGTCTGAACTGGGCTTTAGTGCTAGGGAACCCCCTCAACCACCACTTTGAAAACCACTGGGTTAGTAAAGCAAAAATGTTTTGTGCCTCTTCATATAGCTAGGCTTTTTTTTTTAACCAAAATGGTTTTTGCTGCTCCGGGGGTACTTGGATGAAAACATACTGTATTTCAAAAGGAGTACATTATTGAAAAAAGGTTTGAGAGCATGCACTTCATGACTGAGCCCTGGGCAGTGGCCCCGAAATGAGTCCTGACTGCATGTTGTGCCCTCTCTAATCCCCTCTTTCCTGTCCTTCAGCTGCTCTCGTACAAAGGCAATAAAAGCCCTAAAATAATAAAAAATCAAAAAGGCAACAGCAGGAATTTATTAGGGCTGTATTAGGGCATTAACAAGTGGAAGAAGTGGTGCTGATATTGTTATTGACTTTGTTTTATATTTCTGTTGAATACAGCATATTGCCAGTTGTCATTGTGAGTGTGTCAAATCCCTTTTAGTAGTTTTTAAGCGTGTTCTCCTGCTGTCCGCGCTGCACACCGTTATTGTTCTATATTCTTCTTCCTCTTTTACATGTTCCCTGCACTATCAGGCTGTCTCCTGATTTCTGCCAGACAATAAAAACCATTTTGTTTTCCACCAGCTGACTCAGGCTCCAGAGGACACAAAAGCAGAACCTGCGACAATGCACACATACCTGTGTTATCGTCCGTTGAGTTCCTGCAGCGGGGTTAAAGGCTTACAGGCAACTCGGAAAAGCTACAGTTTTGCAACACAAAAGTGGGAAACCAGTTGATATTTTGCTCAGCGTGCAGTATTTACTGGAGCCACCAAAACAAGTGGCTCAGTCTGGCGCTTAGCACCGCCCAAGACGATTGTGATTGGTTTAAAGAAATGCCAATCAACCAGAGCACGTTTTTCTCCCATCCCGGAATGCTGAGTGGACTAGCCAGACCCTCCTCCGGAGCGCTGTGGAGGAAGGTCTGTAGATTCAATTGAGGCCTTTCTTGGATTTGACTAAAGTGGTCTTGACTTTTCAGTTTTTTACCCCCCCTGAGACTGGGGTTTGTGCTCGTTTGAGAAATAAAAGTAAAAGGCAAGTTTAATTTTTTACTTTAATTTTTTTTAAAGAATTATTTACATATTGCTTAGAAATATAGAATAAATAAAAAAACATCACAATCATTATTATATTCATTTATTTTAATTTTAAACATATTTCCAAATACAATACAATATAATACAATACATACAATACACATTTTTATAGGCTCAGTCTGCCACTATAAAAACCAAACAATTCCAGTGCTGGTTCCATGGTATCAGAATTTTGGATAGTCATCATGGAAACATTAATTGGTCATGTGACAAGGGCTGGGAAGATTTTCAGAACAGGCAGCCCCGCCTCTGTTCAGTCTCGGGTCTGATGTCGAGAGGTTTTTTTCTACTCTCTCAGAACTGTCTCTGTGTGTCTGTTTCTTGACTTGCCTTCATGGTGGTATTGACCAAGTCCAGTTATGTTTCTTCTTCAGCCTAGTTTTTCCCAGCCCACCCCTGACCTAACAGGAAGTAAACAAACAGCAGAGCATGCCAAGTCAAAGTAGTGCTCCAAGGAATTCCCTGCTACTTGAAAATGAAGATGGCTGCTGCTGCTGGAGAACAGCGGTCTTTAGAACCGGCTTTGACTCTGGAAGACTTGGAGTTCAGCTTTTCTTTGAGAAAAGAACAAAGAACGGCACTGAAGTCATTCTTAAAAAAGGAAGATGTGTTCAGAGTTTTGCCGACCGGATACGACAAAAGTTTAATCTATCAGCTAGCGGGAATTTGAAAGACAACCGTTTATCCCGCCCCTCGGATTGAGCCTTGCCAATGGTGAGTTCCCAGACCCAACAACTGGATGTGGGTCTGGCTCGTCAGGCCATACAGCATCATCTCCTCACGCACACCTAGAGGACATTGTCCCCTGGACTCAGGCAGTTCACAATGGACAAACAAGCGGAGGTCTTTCACGCAGGAGACTGGGGTTTGTGTCCCGTTTGAAAAATAAAAGTTAAAGGCAAGTGTTATTATTAACTTTGAGGAACAAACAGAACAAACAGAGCTACGTAACGTTCAGCGTCACGTGCTGACCGGAAGGGATTCAAACCCAAAAGCCCCTTATCTTAACTAAGTAGTTTTGGTACCTAAACGAACCAACCTGTGATCGCTTCACAACGTTAACGGCGTGTTTAAAATCACGCCCGTTACGTTCTCTGGTTTAGATATGATGACGGAAAACGCGCCTGTGGGTCCTACGGTATCTTCGTATGGTTTGGAGAACTTGTTGGAAAATTCTGAATGCCAAACAATATATAAAGTGAGAGGTAAAATGTGAACATTTTACATTACATGGCCATGTTTGTTTGTTTGTTCATGTTTTTTTTTATAATAGCCACTATACGATCACCATATTCACAGGGGATTGATATTTGGTCCATTTCAATCAGGAGGGACTTTGTTGCAGATATGCAAAGGTTTATTGTACATATGCATAATATGAAATGTACAGAGTCTTTGGAGATTAGACTCCATCGTCATAAAATCATTTTTAAAGGGGTAGAGAAGCCAAAACATAGCCCCCAGGATGGACCGGACCAAAGGAGTCAACGGGAGCTGTCTGCAAGAGAAAGATACTGATGACTGGAGGGAGGAGGAAGGGGCGGAGGAGGGTTGCACTCTTTGCCTGAAATGACAGCTGACAGCAGCAGAGAGAGAAACTGATTTAAAGCAGGGATGTACGCTGAGATTGGCTCATGAAACGCATGGCCGATTCGGATTGGTTTAACTGAAAAGTGAACACCTCGAACCAGCTGATCAGTTTTAGGAAGAGAGAGAGAGAGAGAGAGAGAGAGAGAGAGGTGATTGAAGTTATTAGAAGTCTTCCTGAAAGAATTTACGCTGAGCTTCATATGATGCACTTCAACATGCTATATCCCTCACGTGTGGCTCTTTGGTTCTCTTTATTTTCTCTCGTCTATTCCAGTCTCACATTCATGTTGTTGTTCCTGTTTAGCCCCTGCGGTTGCAGAGCAGATCCAGTTTTTTTCATCAGGTGGGGGGAAACATGAAGCAGCTCCACATTCACTGTCACCACCTGGCCTGCTGACAACACTGCTGCGTTCTTTAGACACTTGGTGACTGGCACCAACAACAGCCCAGACCTGTGCACGTAACCAAATTGGGACCGTTTCACAACCCTGCGGTTGCAGAGCAGATACCGTTTTCTTTTCATCAGGTGGGGGGAAACATGAAGCAATAGCCGGTTACTGTCCACGTCCCTGTGCCTAATTGCAACCAAACTGTGACCGCAACCGTTAACCTTCTCTGGTTTAGATATGAGGGCGGAAAACGCTCCTGTGGGTCATATTAGAGGGGAGGAAGCATAGAAATAAAAATATATATATATATTTTTTTTATATTTCTATGGTAGGAACAAAAACAACCCATATTGTCTTATGGTTTGGAGAACTTGTGACATTTTACATTAACCCACATAGTCCTGTTTTTATAATAGCCACCATATATGATCATCATGTTCACAGGGGATTGATATTTGGTCCATATGATGCACTTCAACGTGGTATATCCCTCGTCTTTGGCTCTCTGGTTCTCTTTATTTTCTCTCGTTTATTCCAGTCTCACATTCATGTTGTTGTTCCTGATTAGCACCTGCAGTTGCAGAGCAGTAGGATTGGGCTTTGAGAGCCGGTTCCATGAAGCAGCTCCACATTCACTGACGCCAGCCTGGCCTGCTGACAATAGTGCTGGATGCATTCTTTAGAAACTTGGTGACTGGCACCAAGCAACACAAAAAGGCCTGGATCACCCAGCTGGCAGCAGCTGACACGAGAGCTGGGAACCAGAAAAGCTGCTTTAGACACACTTCCCAAAAGACATTGGCTGTGGGGGAGGAAATGAAGGAAATCTTGTGTTAGGGAAACTTAGCACAATCTGCAGTGCGATTTTTGCTATTTATTAAATGTTTTTCTGTTATTATGACTCTGACACTGGCCGTAACCCACTTCATACCCCTCATATATACTGTGAGCACAGCGAGCAGTAAGGGCCTGTTCAATGTGTCATGGCTTTGTGAACTGCACTTTGCTCTGTGCTGAGTCAACAGCATGAGTTAAAGTGTTTGGGGCCTCTGATCCACGCGGTGGACTGTGCTCCTCCCCCCTCCTTCACTGTGCTGCCACCTCCAAACATGGCCATGTGAATATATGCAGAGTGATGTCAGGGACGGTAGGCATATTCCCCCTCATACATACACAGTGGGCTTCTAATCCAATGCTGCATTCATATCCTATGGGAAAACACAATTCACACTGCTTTCAGATGGTGGTGAAACAATAATGCTCCAGTGCAAACAGGTTCTACCGCTCATACTATGCTGGAGGTATGATCTAATGCTACTGGTCATGACCTTGTTAAGTGCCTCACACAAAGACAATAAAGAGTGAATGGTTTTGTTTCGACAGCTCTCACTTTTACTCAGTATATCATTGTAAATTTCCATTACTCTTCTGTCCTTTCCCATTCATTACTTGTTTAGGAATTTGCAAAAACAATTCATTCC
The DNA here is from genome assembly GCF_004354835.1 of Perca flavescens. Classification (NCBI taxonomy): domain Eukaryota; kingdom Metazoa; phylum Chordata; class Actinopteri; order Perciformes; family Percidae; genus Perca; species Perca flavescens. The sequence goes on from NC_041352.1 coordinate 3,044,932, forward strand.
AGCCTTGCACCAAGCCAGAAATCCATGTTTAGAGGAAGCTATGCATGTGTTGTGGTCACATTACAAACAGTGAGGTTGGGAAAAGGCCCGAGAGGACACGTTCAAGTATTCAAACAGGATGTTGATCTCATGGAAAACCTAGTCGATCGCAGAATAAACTTCAAAGGGAATCAAAGTGTCGGCACATTTCTCTTAACCCTTCTTAAGTCTGGTTTAAATTACCATAACCATTTCCTGTATGATTATTATCTTGAAATGGCTTTGAGAACTTTTTTTTCAAAGCATGATGTTTATTTGAGTGAACAAGAACATAAACATATGAAAGGCTACTCGCAGCATTTCCTTTCCCTTCTTTAATAGTCTGTTTTTCCCTTTTTAAAGGCTGCAGCCTGCTGGGTGTTTTGTGAATTACATTCCACCCACCCACACACACACACACACACACACACACACACACACAGTGTGTTTCACTATCTTTGTGAATTCATTGACATAATGCATTCCCTAGCCCCTTACCCCTAACCTTAACCATCACAAATAAATGCCTAACCTTAACCCTTACCCTAACCTTTACCATCACAACTAAATGCCTAACCTTAACCCTTAACCTAATCTTAACCATCACAACTAAATGCCTAACCTTAACCCTTACCCTCACCCTAACCATAACCTAACTCTATCCCTAATCCTAAAACCAAGTCTTAACCCTCAAACAGTCCTTTAAACTTGTGGGGTCCAGCATTTTGGCCCCAGAAAGCTGTCCGGACCCCTCAAATATACTGGACTCCCGGTTTTTGGACCCCACGAATATAGTTAAACAAGAACACACACACACATGCACGCACACACACACACACGCACACGCACACACACACACACACACACACACACACACAAAATGTCTGCAAAATTGACTCAAATGTAAAACACACAAATATACTGTAATGTAAACAAAAATATGATTTTACTTATTCCCCAAATCTGTATACATCCCAACAAACACAAATGGACAAATTGGATGTGTAAAGTGTTAAACATACGGAACAAATAGAAAAGTGTTGTGTGAACAGGAAAAGAAATAAGACTGCATCCTTTCTTCTGTTTTTAGGTCTGTAATGTAGAACATGGGGCTTAATCATCAATTTTAATTCATTTTAATATTTACAGGGTTTTAATTGCTTTAATGGACTTTTTAGTTTGAGATTTGATCTTTTTACCCCATATGTTCACGTAATGTGGAAATTGATCTACAATACATAAATGTTTAGTTTTGTGTGAGAATCATTGCCATTTTGTACACAGCAGAACCAATGTAAATCAACTGACGGTCCTTGTTTACAATATCCATGACAGTTCTATGCAGCAATACAAAAACAGAACTGCAATATTTAACAGTATTACACATTTTATAAAGATGTATTCTCTGTGACAGTGTATTTCCTCAGTAAGGGTGCTCAGTACTGAATCCAAACTATGGCGTCATTGTGCTGATCTCCAGATTTAAAAATAGTGTGTGTGCGCATGCAGTGTGTGTGTGTGTGTGTGTGTGTGTGTGTGTGTGTGTGTGTGTGTGTGTGTGTGTGTGTGCGTGCATGTGTCAGGGAGAGCTTTTCAACACAGACTCTGTAATTTCCATTTTTATGGATGAAATAAACTTGACTTGACTCAGCACTGAACCTGCTTTTGATCTCTCTGACCACTAGATGGCCTCACTTCATTTACCAGTTACAGCTTTCACTCACAATGAGTTGAGCTGTCCCGTAACTTAACAGTTTTACCTTCACTGTCTACGAGACAGAAATACACATTTACATGTAACATCATTACATAACTAATGCTGTAATGTAGATTGTATACAGGTCTGCAGGGTCTCGCTTATTATTTTATTGAATGAAACACATGAGGCAGGTCCACCCATGTTGCTGCTGAGGGGGTTATATAGATCCACATAGACCACCCTGTATCAGTCAGGTTTTACTGTTCAATGATTCCATGTATGGAATTCCCCCGACAGTGAGTTAACATATGTTAACATAACAAAACATTTTTTGTCAGCTTTTAATCAAATATGCACACACCAGCAGCCAGCTCCATGATGCTGCATGTGTGTGCCATGTGTGTACATAGAGCTGGTCAGTGACTCAGCATGTCTTCTGTCACAATGTTCAAAACTATTTGAGATTTGAAGCAGTGGGGTGAAACACACACTCTCAGGCTGAAAGCTGAAATAGGGTTACATGCTGTATACATGGACACTGTTGGCTTTCTGTTCACCGTACCCTTCCTTCACTGAACACAATGAGACATCTGATAAGCAGTTAAACTCCAGCCTTCAGCTGGGATGAAGCACGGCAGTGTCATATGTCAGTGACCACAGAGCTGCAGTAGAAATGAATGTCATGTATTGCAGGGAGCTGTATGATTGTGAGTGGATTTCTGTTCAACCTTGTCCTACCTGAAGTAATAGTTCCATGAGATGTTTCACATCTAAAATAAAAACAACTCACCAACACAAATACGCTGACCAAATCATTCTATTAAATGATCATCAAAACTTGCTTGAGTGCAACATGTCTGACATTTTCTAACAATAAGATTAAATTAATGTCAGCTGACATCCAAAAAGGCTTTTGGACTTGTTTGCTTGGGAACAACAACTGTTACATCAGTTTCACAAGCTGTACTCAATAACCAGACCGTCCTCACCCAGAAAAAACGACCATATAGGTCGATTGCGCAAGCAGCTTGCAACGACCCATACCGTAAATACGTTTTTTGTGAGGCGGCGACTGCTCGCTGCTGCAGTAATTATCGCGAAAGAAAACGAGGAAGTGAGCCAACAACGCCAAATTCTGTGTAGCAGCACTGTTGGGGTTTTTGATGGGGCAAATGTTATAAACAGTCTACTGGTTTTTAATCCTCCGTGTCCTCCTATGATCTATAAAGATTTCCTGAACCTTGCTTCAAATTTACGACCAACCGTCCAAAATAAACTGAAACAGAAGAAAGCAGCAGATCTTAGCAGTGGAGAAGCTGCAACCAGAGAATGATTAGACTCTCTGCCAAAAAAAATGCAAATGTTTCATTAATCCAACCATCCCTTCATTATCTATACGGTTCATTTGTTGTCAAAATAACTTCCTATTAACCCGTGTGTGGCGTTCAGGTCTGTGGGACCCCTTTTCAATGTTTGCTAAAAGAAAAATTATGCTGTTTATTATTTCTTCTAACTCAAACTCATTGGCCTTGGCTCATTTTCTGTGAAGAACATAAAAAATTACTTATTTTCAATGACTGCACATGGTACACCCCCCACACACACACACACACACATAACTATTACATATATGAGGTGTTCGGGTCTACTGGACCCGAGTGTAATAATTGTAGGTGCTATGAAACTAACATTTCAAGCACTTTCACCTGTTCTGATTAAGTTCTAAGAAATAAGCACCAATGATCAAAAATCTTGTTTATATTTTTTTACCTTTTTTTTATAATTGAATTTCCTTGTTTTCTCACAAATCATATGATCAATGTGATCTCACAGGGGTAAACGGCAAATATGAACCATAAATTATGTCTATATCATTGGTAATTGAGCTAAAGTAAACATCTGTTAAGTATTTTTACATAAATTGTTATGGTTGTATTGATTTAAAAGCCTAATAATGTGGTGATGGTGATGGTAATAAATGTTTATCTGAGGAACAGGTGGCGTCTTGTACGGCAACCTCGGCCACAGTGTGTGAATGTGTGTGAATGGTGAATGGTTCCCGTACTGTGTAAAAACTCTGAGTAGTCGTTAAGACTAGAAAAGCACGATATAAATACAGTCCATTTACATTTACATTCACTACTGTGCTGTATGTCAAAAATGTTGGGTCAAAGACTTCTTTCCACTGAGTTCGACATAGAAATTCAGCTCTGGTTCCCCCGGCCTGAGTCTCAGCCAGCACGGAGGTAGGTCAGGCAAAACCCATACGTCTGGGTCCGCCCTCTCAGGGTCCCAGCCATCAATGGGTCTGCCAGAAGACTGCCGCCTCCTCCCTCTGAATCCCTGTGTAGAGGTGCATTGAATTACAGCCTGACGGGAGTTGGATCTCCCATGCTAATAAAGTCCAGGCGTAGAGCGTTTCCACAGACTGCACTGCTCTTGTACTTGCAGGACGGGCAGCATTGGTCATGTGTCACTGGATTCTACTATTATCAGCGGTGGAAGAAGTATTCAGATCCTTTAAAAAGTACTAATACCACACTGTAAAAATACTCTGTTACAAGCAAAAGTCCTGCATTGAAAATGTAACTTAAGTAAAAATATGTAAGTATCATCAGGAAAATGTACTTAAAGTTTAAAAGTAAAAAAAATACTCAATGCAGTCATATCCTCACACCCCCACACTTTAGGGCGTTTTTCACTAAAGAACTTTCCATGACATACCTATGGCGTGTCGTCACCACGTACGTGTGTTGCATCTCCCTTTGATTGGTGAGTTGCTCAGAAAACAATTTGTAAATATCTGCATTTTTTGTGAGTGTTTTCTAATTGACTTTTAATGTTTTCGTCTGACCAAATTGAAATTAAATATCTAATCTCTTCCTCTCACCACATATTTCCACGACTCATTTTTGCTTGTTCTAGCGGGGGGAGGGGGAGGGGGTTTCCGGGTTTTTTCTTCTTCTTCTTCTATGGTATGTAGTTGCCTAACTTCCTGTAATTGGTCCCAAGTCCGAACCATCCAAAAAAGTGTTTTCATACTGCAAACGAACCGAACCATGGTTCAGTTTGGTCCGGACCGAGACCACCTATTTTGATCGGACCAAAATTTGGTCTTTTGATCCGGACTGTGGTTCGAGGCACCTTTCTCACCTGCAATTTTGGTTCGGAGCAAACTGAAAAGTCCGAAAGTCTGGACCAAATGAGGTAGGTGTGAAAACGCCCTTAGAAAGAGTAAAGGATCCAACCAGTTGTGTGTTTAATGGTCTAATCATCTCAGCTGGACTTGTAGCTGTTATATTGTCGGCTAGTTTACTTTAGAACCGATCAGTTTTTATAAACTACATGGGTTTTGTGTGCAGACATCTTAATTTGTAGTGTAACTAAAGTTGTCAGATGAATGTAGTGGAGTAAAAAGTACAATATTTCTCTCTGAAATGTAGCGGAGTAGAAGTAGAAAGTGACATGAAAAGTAAAGTAAAAGTACCTCAACATTTGTTCTTAAGTTCAGTACTTGAGTAAATTTACTTAGTACATTCCATCACTGACTACTTTCAAGTCCAACTGAAAACCAAGGCACATACCAAGAAAACTAAGTGTGGTGAGATTGTAGAAGTTTTAATGTAGGCATTGATTAGGGCACTGGTTCTTAAACTGTGGTACAAGTACCCATTGGTGGTACGCAAGCTTTCTCTACAGGTATGCGGATGGAATTTCTGATATATTTTAAATTTGTCTTTATCCAAGTAATAGTTCCATGGGATGCTTCACATCTAAAAAAAAAAAGCTCAATAACACAAATACACTGACCAAATAATAGTCCACAACGAATGATGCATAACAGTAAGGAGATATGACCTGAGTAATCTAAAGTGTGGCTTTAGTTGGCGCGGGGCGGAGGAAGTACAGCGTGGCTGACAACAATAAGTTAACTGGCAGCTTTTAGAACGCTGCAGACCGACGTGTTGCAAGCAGTCGCAAGTTGCAAGTTTCAACTCGTCTCGTCGCAAATCTGTGGTCTGAACTGGGCTTAAAAAGTCTGAGAACCACTGGATTAGTCTCTCATGAAGAAGAAACACGATCTGCTGTGTCATTCTGCAGTGGTCGAACACTGTCAGCATAAATCGTCAAACCTCAAACACACACCTCATCAGTTTGGATGGGAAGCCAGGGTTATTAACCGTTCCGGTTGGACACAGCAGACGTAGCTGTAGCTGTCAGCTGGGCCAATGAAAGTTAAACTGCGTCATTTTATCACAAGTATCTGTCAAAAAAAAAACTCTCCGAGCAGCATGTGTGGAGTGGGAGGCTACCTGCGGCTTGGTTTCAGCTTTAAAACAAGCCAGGCCTCCAGGACGGGTTGTGTTTTATGCCTTCCCTTCGAGGGCCCTCTGTGGTTGCCGCGGTTACTGTGCTTTTTTGGATTCTCTCTCTCTATAATTGAGTCTTGTGTTTTCACCCTGGATTCTGCAGGGCCTGCACAAAGCGGTGATTATTCCTGAGCAGTGGACAGGTCGGTGGAAGGGGGGGGGCTTTGAATGAATGCCAGTACATTCTCATGAAGCCCATTGGCCGCGCGCTCTTTGTCTTCAACTCTCTGAAATCCCCGGGTGCCTGGCTGAGGCCACAGAACAGACAGAGGCTTGTGTGATCCACTCGTCACAATGTGTGATGACTAAATTTAACCAGAAGGATGCAGGGTGCCACTGCTCACCACACCAATCACAAAAATAACCCTCCCGGCTCTTCACACGGTCATTATTTCATTAGACAGAAAACATGCTTAACAGCATGAAAACTATGCAAACCATTGGAAACACTGAAGAGAAACTGACATACTGAGATACATGAATATGTTTAAAGCCTGAAGGCAGAAAGCTTCTTTGGTCTTGGTTTGGTGTATAAAGATTCAGCCAGATTTGGCTTGGAAACTACACATTTATAAGGTGTGGAGTTTGAAATGTGTGTGACAGGTCGGCTGAAAGACGGTATCAAGTTGCATTATGGAAAATGTAGGATCCAGTATTTTTGGGATTTTTGGACTAAAAGTCAGGAGACAGAATTTTGAGCAATCCTTTTAATCTGTCTCTTGTTTTGTTTAGACCTAATCAGTCAGTGTTGGAAGAAGTATTCATGTCCTTTACTTAAGGAAAAGTCCTGAATTAAAAATGCTACATTGTAGAAAGAGTAAAGTAAGTAACCAGTTGTGTGTTTAATGGTCTCATCATCTCAGCTGGACTTGTAGGCTGTTATATTGTCGGCTAGTTTACTTTAGAATCAAACATCAGATTTTATAAACTACATGGGTTGAGTGTGCAGGAATCTGAATGTGTAAAGTAACTAGTAACTAAAGCTGTAAAAGATGAATGTAGTGGAGTAACTAAAGTAACTAGTAACTAAAGCTGTAACAGATGAATGTAGTGGAGTAAAAAGTACAATATTTCTCTCTGAAATGTAGCGGAGTAGAAGTAGAAAGTGGCATGAAAAGAAAATACTACTCAAATTTGTATTTAAGTACAATACTTGAGTAAATGGACTTAGTTACATTCCACCGCTGCAATCAGAAGACATAGGGTTAGGGACATCCGTCCACATCCGTTTGTATTCGATACAGCTGAAAGCTGTAGTAGCGGTTTCTAGGAGCAGCAACATTTTTCACCATCACTGAAGAACTACACTGAGTCAACAACCTGTACAGCTACATCCATCATTCAGAACGCAGCAGCTCGACTTGGCTTCAACCTCCCCAAGTTCTCTGACACTACACCGCTCCTCCGCTCTCTTCGCTGGAATCCAATTGCTGTCCGGATCCGCTTCAAGACACTAGTACTTTCATACAGGGCCACGGACGGATCAGCCCCAGCATACATCCAGGACATGGTCAAACCATATACCCCAACCCACCCACTCCGCTCTGCATCAGCCAACCTGCTTGCTGCTCCCTCACAGCGAGGGAGAACTAATCACTCGACGAACTCTTTCTTTGCGTTGGCGTTCTAACCTCCGGTGGATTTGTGAGGACCATGGTAACTGCTCCTCAGATCTTTGCAGGGTAAATCCAGACAGCTAGCTGGTCCAAGTCTCCGTACTGTACCAAGTACGGTGGTGGACTGGTAGCTGGAAAGGTGCCAGTTCACCTCCTGGGCACTGCCGAGGTTCCCTTGAGCAAGGCACAGAACCCCCAAGTGCTCAGGGCACCTTTCCATGGACATCCTTCCATTTAGTAAATGTAGATATTGTTGGATCTTTGTGATTTATAGAGTGTGGTCTAGACCTACTTAATCTGTAAAGTGTCCTGAGATCCGGAGAGTTCTGTTGTGATTTGACACTATAAATAACATTGAATTGAAATTGAATTGATTTAGTGCATGTATAGGTCCTGGGCATTTGTGTGTGTATTGTAGGCATGTGTGTGTTGTGTGTAACTAACAACAGACTGTAAAAATGTAATTTCCCCTTGGGGGATTAATAAAGTAATGTCGTCTTCTTCTTTTTCTTTTAACCGGTTCCTCTCGGAGTAGTAGTTCAACTCTGTGTCTCCATAGATGACGGGAGACGTAACAGCTGTATGATAACACAGTGCTGCCTCAGCACTCCCATCCCCCCCAAGGCCAGGGGAGGAAGATATTAACACATACTTACATTCATATACACACACATCTAACATTCATACACACAGAAGCTGCGAGGGCCGGCCCATGGCATAAGCAGTATAGGCAGATGCTAATGGCACTGGCAGTCCAAATGAGTAAAGTAAGTAAAAGTTAATAGACAAAAAGCCAAAAAAGTTGAAGACCGTGAGGGAGTCAAAGTCTCCTGAACTTTCTTCACGTATCCTGCTGCTCCTGAGTACGGATAGACTGATCGGGACGTTTTTTTGGCAGTTTGCAGATGATCTGTATCAGCGTTTTATTTGCCTGATAACTGATAAAGTGAATTAATTACAAAGTGTTCTACTTTGGCTCTGCTACAGCTCTGTGTCTGACCCTCTGCTTTGGTTTGAATCACCACTGAGTCTGACTTCATGCCCCCCCCCCACACACACACACACACAACAGTATCTGACTCTCTGTTGCTGGGGATTATGTTGAAAGTTTCTCATTTATTAAATAATTGCTTTAAGCATAAACAAAAGTTTGTGTTGGTGTTTGTAACATTCCAAAATCTTAATTTGGATTTAAAGATTTTCATTTGCACCGGGAATCCATATCCGATCCACAATATCTGTTGTCGGTTTCATTAACTACTAATAATCGCTCTCAGCCTTGAAAAAACTATCTGTCGGTCCCTAGTCCTGAGTTTTTCCATAACAAGAACCAAGAGCTACTTACACAGCTCTCTGCACTCTCACTGACTCTCTGACTTTGGTGAAGAGACACTGAGTGGGGGGGGGGTAATGGTGCATCTCACTCTGTTCAGTGCAGCAGTGTTCAGCAGGCTGGGTTTCCCTGTTTGGAGACAGATTAGTGATGGAGGTTATCTTACAGTTGGGACCTTATGTACCATGGACATGGATTCACTTTTCAATCCAAGCTCCACATATTAACAAACAGATGGTGTTTTGAACCAGATGTGCTCTAACCAAGAGATTCCAAACCAGGGCTACGTTTACCCCAGGGGGTACTTCTGCAGTTGCCAGGGGGTAGGTGGAAAGAGTGTTTTTTGGGGCTCAGACCAAAACGGCTGGGAACCCCTGAATTAACACTTTGCAATGCAATGTAAATATGAGACATAATGAGCAAGCAAAGGACCATCGTATACACTCACCTAAAGGATTACTAGGAACACCAAGGGCCAACATTTCTAAAGAATGCTTCCAGCACCTTGTTGAATCAATGACACAAAGAATGAAGGCAGTTCTGAAGGCGAAAGGGATCCCCCATACCATTACACCCCCACCAGCCTGCCCAGTGGTAACAAGGCATTACGAATCCATGTTCTCATTCTGTTTACGCCAAATTCTGAATCTACCATCTGAATGTCTCAACAGAACTCGAGACTCATCAGACCAGACAACATTTTTCCAGTCTTCAACTGTCCAATTTTGGACAGCTTGTGCAAATTGTAGCCCCTTTTTCCTATTTTAAGTGGAGATGAGTGGTACCCGGTGGGTTCTTCTGCTGGTGTAGCCCATCTGCCTCAAGGTTGTGCATGTTGTGGTTTCACAAATGCTTTGCTGCATACCTCGGTTGTAACGAGTGGTTATTTGAGTCAAAGTTGATCTTCTATCAGCTGGAATCTGTCGGCCCATTCTCCTCTGACTAGCTAGCATCAACAAGGACTGTAGCATACTGAATGTTTTTCCTTTTTCAGACCATTTTTGTAAACCTTAGACATGGTTGTGGGTAAAAATCCCAGTAACTTAGCAGATTGTCAAATACTCAGACCACCTCGTCTGGCACCAACAACCATGCCACGCTCAAAGTTGCTTAGATCACCTTTCTTTCCCATTCTGACATTCAGTTTGGAGTTTAGGAGATTGCCTAGACCTAGACCACACCCCTAAATGCATTGAAGCAGCTGCCATGTGATTGGTTGATTAGATAACTACATTAATGTGAAATTTAACAGGTGTTCCTAATAATCCTTTAGGTGAGTGTACTTCAATGATAATGTTCTAAGCCCTTATTATTTCACAATTTCTTTTAACTATGTATGAATAACCCCTGGTGCCAGAATGCCATTAGTTAGTGTACAGTTGTTTAGTTATAATTTAATTATATTTTAATATCCGAGCACAATCCTGCATCTTACTGTATGGGGAAACTAATATCTACTCAACATGCTCTACCAATGCACAGTGTATTATTACTGGGCAGTATTGTACAGAATATTTAATATATTACATACTAAAGTCAAAAATAATGGTCCGACCTTTAGTCTTTATTCTCATCTTTTGTTACCTTCTAATTTAGTTATTTTTTTAATATTTGCCTCTATTGTATTTTCAGTAACACTTTACTTGAAGGTATCTACATAAGAGCGACACATGAACCCTAACCCTAACTTAAAAAACCGAATGACACTTGACAGAAGCGTTAGGTCATAAATGTTTATGACTTGTTTATAATGTTTATGAGACGTTCATGACAGTCTCAGGTCACTCTTATGTAGATACCTTCAAGTTAAGTGTACTAGTATTTTCCACCATTTTCTACATTTACCTCATTTGTTTTTGTGTGTTTTATGTGAGTTGGCTGCTGTAACACTGATATCCCATTGGGCTTGATAAAGTACTCCATCATGGAGGTAATGGAATAGGATACATCAGGCTTTGGATACACAGACAATGCTTGTTAGTAGGATACTATGGCTGATTTGTTGGTTTGGCTCTTCTAATTGGGATTTGTTGACCATTGGGAAAAGTACAGGACATCACAAGACATTTCCTTTAAGCCTTTCTCATGATAAATACAATCACCCTTTGAAATCGAGTTAGCCATCATATGATAACAATATTCCACTTTGTTTGAAATTAGTCGGGTGATACACTTGATTCCCTTGTTGTTTCGAGAAATATCAGTACGAGTGCTATTGACGTTTTGTTGTTGTTGTTTTTTACCAGCTTCCACGTTCCTAGCCTGGCTCAGCCATCCTACTTACATTCGCTCAATTTTCATTTTCCTTCAGTACTCCGTCTGGGTTTGCGGTATATTCTTGGGTTTTCTCCGGTCAAATATTTGGCGGTCCAATCAGCAAAACAGAGGGAGTGGCTGAGAACGATGACGTCGAGGTCGTGCGCTAGTTTGAGTTGTAGTTCAGTAATGACGGCGGAGAAGGATGCGAGCGAAGCCATTCGGTCCGTTGTGGCAATGTTGCCGAATATCCAGAAGTTAAAGCCCGAGCAAGACCAGTCTGTGCCGAGTTGTGTTTGTGGCCATGATGTTGTGGCCCTCCTCCCCACGCGGTTCAGGAAAAGTTAGATTTTCCAGCTCGCTCCGTTAGTGGTGAAGGAGTTGGCGAAGGCGAACGCTAGTGATGCTAATCTGACGTCACGACCAAACGTTAGCGATTGGTTCTGGCAGATCCAGAGTGGCTCTTGGCAGATCCAATAGTTTTAAACTTCAACAGAGTACCCGCCTTCAAGGAAGTTAACACTTGTCAATGGAGAGAGGCCAGACTCTCTGTACTAATGATATGGACCAGAGTCTGGTAGGACCAGGCTAGTGGACCAGAGTCTGGTAGGACCAGGCTAGTGGACCAGAGTCTGGTAGGACCAGGCTAATGGACCAGAGTCTGGTAGGACCAGGCTAGTGGACCAGAGTCTGGTAGGACCAGGCTACCACGTTGCTGCTGTTTGCTAAGAATAAACCAACGCTTCAACCTCAGAACTAAACATTCCCGTCTCAGAGCTGCAATCTTTCCACTCCGTAAGGAATGCAGCATGAAATGACTTTAGATGTTCTGAAACGTTAACACTGTTAAGCTTCTTCCAATAGAGCTGGACACGTGATATGTTGGTAACAATAGTGTGCAGACAGGTCTTCCAGAATTGAAGAATTTAAGGCTTTATTTATAACATACCATTTCTTTACGACCAATATAACAGTGGACTGTTTTACAATGAGAGACATTGTACTTTGGTCATCTGCACTATCCGAACAGCCACCAGCCGCTCATCATTTAAAAAATAAAAACACTATCTAGTGATTAAATGTAGTTTAAAAAAAGGAATACCAGTATCAAAAACCGTGGCGGAATACAGACGGAACACAGAGGAGAGATCAGTAGGGCTGTCTTAGTCAACTAAGTCCAGTTCAGACCAAAGATTCGTGACGAGACGAGGGTAAACTTGCAACTGCTTGCAGCACGTCGGTCTGCAGCGTTCTGAAAGCTGCCAGTTTACACCAATGAGACGAGACGGGACGGGGTATCATCTCCATGGCAACGGCTCTTTGTACTTCCGTCCTAACTTCCGACTTTCAGGCATTTTAAAGCTGAATATTTCATTTGTTGCGTCTAAATATGAATGTGGATAACGTTAGTGATAGTGAGATGCTTGCTGCAGTTACATTTCTAGTGATGAATTGGCGAAAACACGTTTTCTTTCTCTGATTCAGGGCGTTGAGCCTCCGTTAACAGTTTGTAACAGAAATAACATGGATTGTGGATCATTTTATTGTAGCTGACTTTACTAGACGGGCCGGTTCAGACCGATTTTGTCTACGATGTTCTAAAACAGTTTTGTCTCGTCGCAAATCTTTGGTCTGAACTGGGCTTAGCACTCGTGATTTTGTTGACTGACGGAAGAATCATGCAAAAACATGGTTTAAAAATCTTTCTTGTGTTTACCAGAGACGTGCTCGGAAGTTTCTTGGAAAGAAGTCATTCAGCATGAAAAAATGACTAACGGACTAAAGAAATCTTAGTCGACTAAGACCAAAACGAACGATGAGTCGACTAATCGACTAAGAGGTGGGGCAGCCCTAATTAATGCCAAACATTTTAAGAGTTTGCCTTGAAAAGTGGCGTCAGGGATACTGCCCTCGGCTGGTTCAAATCTTATCTAACTATAATAATCGGTGAATCTCTGTATGTGTGTACTGTGTGCGTGTCTGAGATCAGCCTATTGATGAATTCTCTTTGCGTGGATAGTCAGTCCAGTTTCAGTCGTGGAATGCAAACACTGGAATGCAGCAGCTTCACCTGACGCTATCGGTCCACAGAGTTATCACTACTTCAGTGTTCCATCATTAAAACACATTTAAAAAGTGGGGTATTAAAAAAAAACAATGCCGTAAAAACATTTATCAGCACTGTATCATTATTCTATGCCACTACCGCTTCTCACAACCCTTTGCTGCTCAGATTAAAGAGTCTAGGTGAAGAAGGAAAAGCACTCAAGGCAACAATTCATCGTATGCTCGGAGAGAAGAAAAAGACTAGTGAGGATAGCAAAAGATTTGCTCTGTTGCGTAGTTGATAAGAGTACACTAAGGTAATACTGATCTGGAGGGGGGAGGGGAGGTCTCCGCTAATAGTCAATGCCCTGATCGTTGTAATGGGCGCTGTAGTCGTCATGGTAGCCTCCGTGGTACTCGTCCTCCGGGAACTCGGCCTGATAGTCACTGTCGCTGATCTCCGAGCCGTTGGTGCCGGTGCCCTGGCTGCCGTTGGCGTGGATGACCGGCTCCGTCGGCGGGGCGCAGTACTTGGGGTCATAGACCTGCCGCCCCAGGCCGTACACACTCATGCCCCGCTGAGACGCCACCTTGTTGGTGCCCATCTGGAGGGAGATGGTGGAGTTGTCCAGCGGCTGCTGCACCACCTTCTGGTCATAGATGTCTCTGCGGGTACCGGGGGCTGACATGCCCGCCTGCAGGAAACCACAACGCAGAGGGAAACCTTACCACATGATGCAGGCAGTGCACATACTGTATACTCTCCTTGCTAGGGTTGGGCAACCTTTTTGAGTCCTATTAATCTTCCTTTCGATTCCAGTTCATTGAGGGGGCTTTTTCAATGTAAAGAAAAGCCACAATAGAGCTCTGCTTACTGTGCTCCATGGCTGCAACACAACAAGCGCCTGGAAGTATGGTGGCTGCTATGGAAACTTCAACTTAAATTTGGAACAGATGATCGGATTCAAAACGATTCCAAGTCGGAACAGGTTCTCAATGCCCAATCCTACCCCTTGCATTAATTGCTCTGTTCTATGTACACACATTCTCCTCGATGAATACATTTAAACTAGAGCTGCACGATATGCATGAGGGAAACATATCGCAATAACGTTGTTCAATATCGTGCTCGTTATAAAAAAAGAAACCGCAATTAAGTAAAAAAAAAATTGCAACAAGACAATAATGTAATAATTGTTACAGGCCTAGTCACACTAAGTATTCAATTGTTTTGGTCTCCTCTAGGGATTAATTGAAAATACAAAGATCCAACAAGAGCAGCATTAGAAGAGGAGTGGGTTTTAACCTGGCTGGCTCCTTTGTTGGTTCCCATCTGCAGGCTGATGGTGGTCTGGTCATAGGGTTTGTCAGACTGAGTCTTTGGATCATACAGATGTCTTCTGGTTCCGTAGGCAGTCATTCCAGCCTGACTCGCACACTTGTTTGTCCCCATCTGAGAACACAAGGCCAGAGATAGGATCAAATCCAACCACATATCAGTCTTACTTAAAGCTAGAGGGCGTAGTTTCTGTCGCGCCCCCATGAGGAATTCTAAGTAAAAACTGTCGGCACTTCCACGTGATACAAGCAGAGCCCGTTGCAGTTCAGAAACCGGAAGTTTTCCCGAGAGTGGAACTTCTCTCCTTATCAGAAATTCCAACATGAAATCATGACTTTGCGTAAACATACACGCCACTTCCCTGAAGCCAAATGGCGTGTTATCTGTACGCATTTTGAGCCATCCACGTGTATGTCTACGCTGCATACAGCGGATGTAAACATACACCGTGTTATCGTGAGAACGTGCTGTACTATCGCGAGAGCGCGTGTTAAAAAAAAAAGAAGAAAAAATGGTTGGGTTTAGGAAAAGATCATTGGGAAAGGTTTTAGTAACACAAAAAAACCCTACAAAAACATGGAAAAAAACACGACGTGACCAACGTGACACGCTTAGGAAAACAATTAACGGTTGGGTTTAGGAAAGAAACATTTTTTAAACGCCACAAGCGGGACGTGAACCCAGCTCTCCTGGGTGAAAGTCCCACGTTTTATCCACCCACCACCCCAACCAACCTTGTTCTGTGGACTTACGTCCCTCCATACTACTAGCTATGCCGAAAATTCACACATAATGTAGGTTAATGGCAGCCGTACGGCATTGATGAACATGCTTAAAAGCGATTATGAGTCTTGATAAATGGCGTACGAATTGGCGTGTCACACATACACCACTTTATGAGATCAGTCTGGACATTCTCTGATACAAGCTTCCCGTGATCACCCCAACCCCAATAATTCTAATAAAAACACATTGAATAAAACAAGGTAGGTAATAATCTCTCTCTCTCTCTCTCTCTCTCTCTCTCTCTCTCTCTCATTATGATTATGGATCATTTCATTTCTATAGTTTATAGCCAACTTCTCTATTGGCTGTTGAAACAGCTGACGTCCCTTACATTCTGCGACTCGAACAGCTGAAAGTCTAGACCCTGATTATAAGACGAGCACACTTTTTCAGACTTTTTTCTAGGAAAAAAAACAAACCAATACGGTAGTCTCAACGTATTGTTTAGTGTGGACATTACACCTGAACTTAAGAGAGAACACAGCTGGTGCAACAGGCTTCCGTTTATTTATTTAAAGGCAGTTATAGACAGCGTGTTTGTCCTAATTTAAAAGAGCTCCTAAACCTACCCAATTCTGGCTTTTAATGAAGAGTTTCAAAGTCCAATGGAAGTTTTCCTGCAGGAGAAATAAGACTCCCTAGGGGAAATGCTGAATCTGTTTATTTCTCTGGAACAAACTTGGTTATACTTGAAGCTACAAACAAACCATCGGCTCTCAGTGACATCAGCCTGAAATGTAAGTGTGTGTTTTGGCCTTAAGAAGCACTTTATCACCAGTCATAGTTACCTGCAGTCCAATGACACACTGACCGGCCTTGATCTTCTCATCGTCGAAATGTCGAGCCTGTTTGTCTGCATATTTCACCCCGATGTCAATCTTTGAGTCCATACCTTTGGTCTTTCCCTAACAGAGAAGACATGCTGGTCAAAGGACTGACGGGACATTAGATTTCACATGACAATAGAAAATGTGTTCCTCGGTAGACAATGACCCTCTGTGCTCTGCCTTCACTCACCATGCTGGCCAGTGCGAGCAGTGTGGTCTGGACTTGAGTCATGTTCCCATTTTCAAACAGGTCATTGGCCTCAAAGATGTCATTGGGCTTTAGGCCAAAGGCCAGGATAGCTTTGATGAAATTCCCAAGGTTTTCCAGCTGCAGAGAGTAATGGAAAAAAAAGAAGAAGAAAAAAAAAAAGGAGTGACGGGGGCTGGGACAGGGAGTCCAACAAAAACCAGGAAGAAGCAACAACAGCACAAATAAAGCCGTTACTGGAAAGCAGTGAAAGCTTCATGAATGAGTCCACCCCTCCCTTACGGGATGGCTACATTGCACGTGTCCAACACTACGCTTCCACTATAATCAATGAAACCGGCGACGCTGGGCAGAGAGCTGCACAGTGGTGCGTATGCTTTTCATTCGAGAAATGGATCATAAAGTGTAGATTTCTTTTAATTTAAACTACCGATATATACAGGAAAAGACTTAATGAGAGTTTTTGTTTTTAGTTGTTTTTTCTCTCACTTCCGTCCTCTGATAACAGCTGACAGTAGATTGAGGTTTCACAGCTCTGTGCCGGCTCCAAAAAACTGAAGAAACAACAATACCAGAGGAAAAGCTCTCCGTCTCGCCTGTGACACGCACAATCCTACGCCGTGTACGCGCAGCAGGTGTAGCCAGTTAAAAGATACAGATAAGAACGTTATGCGTTCAATGTAGCCAAAGCATTAGTCTAACATGCAGGGTTTTTCCTGATTTTGAATGGGTCTTGGTGGGAGACTACAGAATAGTAAACATGATCGGTCTGTGTGTAAAGTCTGTGTTATTTGACAGCAATCTATTTATTTCTGGCAATTTGATAAACAAAAATGTGTATTAAGCTTGAGTAAATGAAACCCCAATCAAAAAAACTGCCTAAAAAAAATGGTTTTAATATATAAATAATCCCGTTAAAATCACAGGGAGAGGCCGGCACAGCCTGACTCTGGACAGTAAAACTGAGATTAGCTCTCCTATTCAAGGTTATGTTCTGCTTGTTCAACGGTTGTTGGATAAAATCCTATTAAACACATTCGGAGAGGATTTGAAGTTCTTCTCTTCTCTTATAATTTTGACAAGTGAATTTCCTTTGGTGCTGGCTAAAAGGGGGAAGGGGTGGGGGGATGGGCGCAAAAAATTCCTCTATGGAGGAAAACCCCGGAGACTGGTCCTAAAGGATTCATCTGCACAGTTTCCTTACCTTGTGCCAGTTGAGCTGGGAAAGGTTGATTTTCTTTACCGAACCAGGTTGCAGCTTATTGATCAATCTGAGAGAGGAAGGAAAACACAACAGAAGAAAAAAGAATATAATGCCATCTATCAACTATGGCGCAGGGCTGCACGATATCAGGGAAATATGCGATAACGTTGTTAAATATCGTGATAAGGATATTACTTGCAATCAATACAGATATGTAAGTCCACTTTCAGCATTTCTGCTCACATTTTCTTTAAACTAACACAAAAATCTCTGAGAGTGTTCGTGAAATGCTGCAGCCTTTCAAGATGCGTTTATTGCGGCGGTTGATATCCCCACGACAATAAATAAATAAAAAATAAAAAAATATATTGTGCAGCCCTACTATGGAGGATACATTTTAGTTCACGTTTGCCATCAAACCGGGAGTATTCAAAAAAATGGATTTGCAAAAACTTTGGGACACACACACACACACACACTTACTCGCAGAGGATGACTCCATCCTTCAAGCCTTTCTGGAAGTTCTCTCCGATAGACATTCCGGTCACCTCCTCAATCCAGAAACGGAGCTCCTCCTCCTTTTGTGTGTCATATTTCTGAGCAATCTAAAAGATAAAACATTGTTTTATTATTATAACAATACATGTTATGTATAACACACTTTACATTTAAAACCAATCTCAAAGCGCCACAGGGTAAAAGCATCGATATAAAAGCATCGATATAAAAGACGAAGATGAAAGCATAAAAACAGGAGAATAAAAGCAGCAACCAGCGAGGTCAATGACAAGTCAGAGGTCTCGGTAAAAAGAGATGCCCGAACTATTGGGCCTTTTATCAGCGGGTCCTTGGCTTAAAAAAAAAAACATTTAAGACCCGAGCTGACAGAAATTTGATATATATAGCAGGGGGAAAGTCTGACGGTGCTATGGAAAAATAGTTCTATCTGTAATCTTCCCATTTGCTCCTCTCATCTCCTAACATTTAAATGCATAAACATCCCACAGACACTGCTCATCCACAGCAGGGCAAAGAGTCGGCGGCAGTTTATAGTCAAAATACCACACGACACAAACCATCTGGTGTCCATCTCAGGGCAGTTTTAAGCCACATTTTTACGATGCGCCTTTTAGATCTTGTTTGCTTTTATCCGTTTTTATATTTGAACCCGGATAAAGGATTTTAGTCATCGGGCGTCTGGATCTGAAGTTATCAGAGAAACATCAGCGGATAAAACCACTGACTGAGGCAGTTTCACGCTTAAAATTTTTTTTTTAAAAATTGTGTTTTACCGATTTAAATCACAGGGTCCATTTGTTTTGGATAGGGGGAAACCTTTGCGGATTATAAATAATAATAGTTCATAATATAATGCATTTATATTAGGGATGCAAAATATGTTGCTTCTTTTTAATCGTCATCAACACAAGGGTTTTAATCTCCGTCTATTTATCGCAAGTAAAATCGTTATCCCAGTATTTACAACGTTTTCGCCTATTTACCTCATATCTTGCAACCCTAATCTATATAGTGCTTAATCATACACACTCAATGGGGAGTGACTACTCTCTACCACCACCAATGTGTAGCACCCATCTGCCCCCCACATAAAACACATGTGCTAAATCAAATTGATGACCACTGTTCCATCTGAGAGCAATGCCAGCATCACTCCGTCTTTGGCTGTTGTTTTGACTGAGAGACTCCTGGTGGCAGAACGGGACATATAGTCCGTTTAGGGGCCTTGACTTGAAGACAAAACATTACATTACACTTTAAAATGTTTTGTCCTTTGTGTCAAAAAAAGGGCAGTTTCATTTCTGCTGCAATCCATCACTTGTCCTCCCTTCACTGAAACCTGACAGCAAATCACTTCAGACACTTTGTGCCAAGTAGGGCTGCATGATTATGGAACAAATCATAATCACGCTCCTTTTGGTCCATATTAAAATCACTATTTAAAACGATTACTCATCGTCTTTTGGAAAGCTGTTGCAATTATTGAACTTAAAAAAACAAAAACAAAAACACAGTAAAAATAAGTCAAAGGCCCTGAACACCCACACAAGTGTTTATAGTTAACGTGGCTGATTGGTAAGGACATCAGTAAGGACAGCGGGTCATCTAAAGACATTAAAGCAAGGCTGGGAAAGGCTCAGGGTGCCTTCTCCTAACTCCGTCCCATCTGGAGATCAAAACAATACAGCCTTAAAACGAAGATGCTCCTGTATAACTGCAATGTAAAGTCTGTCCTGCTGTACGGTTCAGAGAGCTGGCGAGTTGTTAAAATAGACAGGAGGAGAATGGAAGTGTTCCGTAATGGATGCGTCCAACGATTATGCCAGATCTTTTGGCCTAATAAGATCTCCAATTGTACAAGAAAATGGGGAGCCGGAGCATCACCAAGGAGACCACGCCTGAGATGGCTAGGACGCTGTGTTGAGGATGGAGCAGGACCGCATCGCAAAAGTCGCCTTAATATGGACACCACCTGGCAAAAGAAAACCTGGGGAGGCCCAAAACCACCTGGTGCAGAACTGTGACACAAGAGCTGGAACAGATGAACCTGTCATGGGGAGAGGCCCGACATGCTGCCAGGCACCCAATGCAATGGAGAGTGCTCATTGGAGCCTTATGTCCCATAGGGGACAAAGAGGAATAAGTAAGTAAGTGGTAAGGACTGTGTGGATAGACTGAGTGATTGACATCTTCCTGAATCCACTGTTAGTGTTGTTGCACCCGTTAGGGTGGGACAAATGACAGCTTTGTCATCCTTATTGGTAGAAAAGATTTGTGACCTAATAAATTCCCATCTAGGCTCCGGCTTATCAGACAGAATAACTGAACTAACTGGTGTTCAGAGGCAAATCAACAGTGAAAACAAATTGAACTGTGAAATTTCCCTTAATACTTTTAAGGGAAGGGTTCTGGTTTTACCTCTAGATGGGGTGGGATAAGGGGACAATGTCTGTAGATTTGTATGACTTTATGTATCTGTATTGTATACTGTAAATACTTTGTATGGTATTGCGCCATCTACCTGCCCAGGGACTACGGATGGAAACTAGCAATTTGCTACAACCTGGCACAAGACCTCTATTACAGTCCCTGTTATTATAATTGCAGTTACAACTGCACAGCCCTGTGTAATGCACAGTCAAAACCTTGGCTCGCTGTCATGTAAAGAACAGACAGATACTAGAATCTTCATATTCCCTCCCCTCCTCCCTGTTCTGGTTAAAAGCCAAGCAGGATGTTGTGCTCCAAACTGTGCCACAGTGGACGGTTGGAGTTCAAGGTTGGATCTTCTCTGCTCGTAATAACGTCAGGGCTGAAAGCTGTGTCGCTTAGGAGCTAATGTGAGCTGGTTCTGTGTCTGTGTCGTCTGACAATACCAGAGGAACCACACACACTGAGAGGCCAAAGAGCTAGAACGATAGAGAGGGGGATTTTTTTCCCCTCTTCACGTCTCCAGGCAGTTATTTTTGAAGGAAGATTGCCAAGAACTCTCTGGGAAAAAAAGAAAAGAACAGGCATTGGAAAAAGGGATCCAATTCTTTTGATGGAACCATTAAAACTGATCTGCTGAGGAAAAAATTCTGGAAGGTCACGATTCGAGCCAGCTGGAAGTTCAAACCGAAAAAAAAAGGAAAATCAAACCTCTGTACCCGAAAGCATTTCCTGATGACAGCACAAAACTGCACACAGTTCAAAATAGGTTCAGTGAAGTCAGTGCTACGGTCTAACACACTCTTAAGAATGCACAGAATGTAGTCTGAGCCGGTCTCAGTCAGGAATTCAGCTACACATGGTCCAACCAGGGTGATAGGTGACGTTAACCGAAACACTCGAGTGTGAAAACAAATACCATCCAACCGCAGCGGTTAGTCAGCATGAAGCGGGACTGAGTAGTGAACCGAGGCTGAGCAAACAGAGAGACGCTGCTATTCATTAATATACAACCACCTCCGAGCTCCAGAAACACGCAACATACCGCATACGGTGGTGAGAGGAGCCACGTCATCAACTGGGAGGACCAAGAGAAACAGCACAGGCAACAAGTCAGAGTTTCAGGAGGGGAAGAATAGATTTAGTAATAACTACTCATATTCTATATCGTTTCATCTGCCAGTGAACAGTACTTTTTTTTCTGTTTGTTTAGTCCAGTGGTTCTTACACTTTACACATTGGTTGATGTATCGCAGTGGGAATTAAACCAGGGTCTCCCACACCAAAGGCATGAGTCATATCCACTGCGCCATCACCCACCCACTAAACAGCAAGCTTGTACGTCAAAAACACTTAAATGCTACTTCAAATGTTTAGAATCCATTACTAAATCTGTGTATTATTTTAGGGAATTACGCATTGATATTTTTTTAAATTAACTTTTTAAAACAAAATCTCACGTACGCCCTGCAGCACTCCCAAGTACCTCTAGGGGTGCACATACCCCCATTGGAGAAACATTGCTTTAGTCTATAAAACGCCACGCAATTTGCAATTTCCTAAACACAAGGGCAGGTTCAGTTGCAAGTACCAACATTATTTTTCACTGCGTATTTATGTATTGGTTTGTGTTCAACCCTGATCTGGACTGGTTGTAGCTCCCTCCCTTGGGGATGATGTGCTAGTTGTGGATGATTAACTCCACATGTGCTGTATATAATTGCGTCCGGAGATTAGCGCTGCCAAAGACGACTGTGATTGGTTTAAAGAAATGCAAACAACCCACAGCTTTTTTTTCATCCTATCCCAGAATGTATCTGTGGTGTAGCCAGACCTTAATCCACAGCGTTGTGGAGATAGATCTGGCAATGCGAGACTAACCGAGACTAATGGCCTTAGGCCAAATACAGTGTTTGGAACCCCACTCCTTCCACACATTTCTAACAGCATAATTACGGGGGGTGGTTGTTCAGACTGAAAACAACAGGGGGCTTTGTGTTTTCAAGCACCAGTGAGACATGAAACACAATACTGGAAGCCCAGTTGGAGTATTAGATCTAGAAGTTTGAATGATTATAAAACTATGAGACAGGTTTTCACATTGGTTATGTTGTCTCTCATCACAACAATCACGAGGTAAAGCAGAAATACTGCATTCGCATTACAAAGTAATCGATCGGGAATGGGTTTTGACACACAACGTTGGGTTGCAGCAAAAATTGAGCCTTGTTCAACCTTTTTGCCGGACGATGCTGCATTTTTTTTGTTGCCGGAGGCCTCTGTGTTGGCAACACCACTGCGTCACCGTACTAGGGCTGTAAATGATAAAGCTGTCATCTTCCTGGGCTTGGACAACAGCCTCAGGAAGAGAATCTTTCCTGCGAAGAAAATCTTTCCTGCGAGTCTAAACTGGAAGCATCCCAGTGACTGGGTAATCACAGGGCAGCACCCACATCATCAGAACTCTGGTGTCAGCACATTACTTGGGAACTGCTATGCTTTGCCATCAACACTGTGCTTCCCATCAGTGGGAGGGGAAACATAAACAAGAACAGACCGTGACGAGTACAGTATCTGACGTAGAAACAACAACAAGGGTCGGGTTATGCTCCAACAGAAGTAGTTTGTACAAAGTGTTGTCCGACCACATACCTAATTAAAAAAGTGTTCATAGCCTTGCAGAATGGCCTACACTCGGAGGGGGGAGTAAAAAGTAGGCGAGTAATCGATACAGCGTAGTATCGCAATATTTTCCGTGGCAATACTGTATCGATACACAGACGCCAAGTATGGATCTTTTATTATATGAAGTGTATCGTCCATTTGTCTGCTTGACGGCAATCCCATTTTGCAGCAATACAATTGAAGTGAGATGAACAAAAATTTATCTTTTTAAATAAAACAGATGTTGACAAAGTTTCCTTTTGTGGACATCATTTGAAACTTGGAAAAATTTGAAGTTGGAAAAATGATGATAAATTGCAATATATCGCAGAATATTGCAATATGTTTAAATTGCAATAATATATAATATTGCATCGTGACATAAGTATCGTGATGCTATTGTATCGTGACATAAGTATCGTGATGCTATTGTATCGTGACATAAGTATCGTGATGACATCGCATCGTGACATAAGTATCGTGATGATATTGCATCGTGACATAAGTATCGTGATGATATTGCATCGTGATGATATTGCATCGTGACAAAGGTATCGTGATGATATCGCATCGTGACATAAGTATCGTGATGATATCGTATTGTGACATAAGTATCGTGATATCGTACCGTGAGGCCTGATTCCCACCCCTACTAACCTCCATTCTGGACTACACACCTCTGCCCATTGCACATAGTACTGTATGTATTTTATGCACATTCTGCACTCAGCCCATCCAGCCTCCTATTATTCTATTTTGTATATTTCTGTTCCTGTATTTATTGTTTATTTCATATTAATGTTTAATATGTTTGTTTGTTTATGTATGCACCATTCACCAAGCAAATTCCACGTAAGTGTAACTTACTGTGGCAATAAAACCTTTTCTGATTCTCAAGTCTCTTCTGAAGGCTCATCTCCAGTCTGCACTCTGCAGGTATATAAAACCCCCAGAACAGTGCACTAAAGAGGCCAACAGTTGCACAGAGCTGCAAAGCTGGGTTTAAAAATATCTTGTAATGGAGCTTTAAATTTGAAACCAATAAGTCAGTGATAACTAGCAATTTAAAAAAATGAAGGGCGACTGATTTACAGTTCTATGACGCTCTAAAATATTTAACCAGTATCTCAATTTATCCTGGGTTCATACAACAATTTTTTCTGTTCAATTACATGAATTCAATTTTTTTTATTTTCTTTAAAAAGTGTAACTTAACAGCAGCTGAAAATCTTGTTTTCTCGAAAATGTGCTTGGGTCCTTTAATTTCTGGTTCTCAAAGACACTTATTATACTATCATACTGTTGTTGGTTGCTAGCATTTTGTTTCTAATCTATTCCAATGCATCTTTTTTTTTTATCTGCTTTTATAAGTGTGGTATTTGATTCCCCTTATTAAACAGTACATTTTTACTTGTTCTCAGCAGCAAATGTTCCTCCCTGACGTAGTTTAGATTTATGGTTTCTATTTTGGCCAAATTCCCTATCATTTCAATTACATTTCTATCAGTGGATGCTACTTGTTGTTCATTTGGCGACTTGAAACTAATCAGATTTGGTTCCAAATTAAATCTATAACAGAGTTTCCTGCAGAGACTTTGTGTAGCGGAGAAAGTCAGCCACCCAGATCCACACACATGGATCTCACCCGATGGTGTTTACTATGTGATATGGCCCGTCTGCTCTTTTTACCTGAGGGTTCAAGTTTTATTTTATTGAAATGTTTACGATGTTTAGCAGAGGTGGTCTCCACCACTATAAAACTATAAAACAGATTTTGCAGAATGACATATCGCTGAGAAAGTAAAAAACTACTTGAGGTTCTTTTAAAAAGATACTCCTGTAAATAGGCGTGAATCAGAATCTGTTTTATGGCCAAATATGTGTACACATACGAGGAATGTGACTGCGGTTAGACATGTAGAAATTGCATGACAAATGTGTTTTACTCTTCACCTTTTCAACAAAAGAACTTTTTAGTCCTAAGTTGCCTCTTTAGTAGGCTTGGGTATAGTTTGGGTTTTTTACGATACCGGTGCTAAAACAATACTTTAAAAACTGTGCCGGTGCCAAAACGTTTCCATAATTGGTGTCTGAATGGATACTTAAAAAAAAAAAAGAAAAATGACAGTCAGTGACATTAAAGACTGGCTTGTTTATTGCCTAAGGCCATATGGTGAAATGTATAAGATCTCTTTAAAATGTAATAACAATGCCTAATAACCATAACTTATTTTACCAGTCAATTGCTGTTAAACGACAAAAAAAAGAACAACTAGATGGCAGAAGGGTATTTTAACATAACATGAATGCGCCATGAGCTTACGAGTTGCAATTGAACGCACCATTAATTAATCACATTTTGTTTATTTATTTAAATCAGTTCTATGGGAAACCAGGCCACCTTGAGAGAGATGAAAACTCCAATAAGTCACAAATATGATATTAAACACCATCAATATAGGCATAGATGATCCATCTGTTAGGTGAGGGTTTATGTTCCAGCTCTGTACCGTTGTACTGGTGTCTGTTGATTTAACCTCTCTAGCAGCTCTGCACACACAAACACAATCAATCTGTTTGCTTGAAAACGACAGCCAGACGCCACCCACGGGCACACAGAACATAAAGGGGGAGAAAACAAACACTCTTCAGGATGGGGGTTTTAAAGACACTGAAGGATTCAGTCAGTATATAATACTGACTGTTGGTTAGTATTTTATTGAGGACTTTTTTGCTGCCTCATCAAAATGTATAGATTGACGTGCTTTTCTTGGTGAACCAACAAGTTTCATTCATATATTTCTTTCTGATCAAACGATCAAGATTACACATTCAAAAAAAAGGTAGCGTCATCACTCAGTTCGTAGTGTTAGTGAAGAGTTACAGCAGGGTTCTTCAACGGTTTTTAGGCCAAGGTCCCCTAGCTGAAAAAGAGCCCCCCTACTACATATATTGTATAAAATAGTGTTGCATATTAAACTGGGCCTACAGTAACGTGTAGGGCGGACTAAGGCCTTTACACAGACATTTTCATGGTGCATACAATACCAAGCTTTTAAAAATAAAAATTGTTGGCATGTTCATATATTTATACACCATGTTTTAATGTTAAAATGTGGCACAGTGAATCCTTAAGCTGAAATGTATCTGTGGATGGCTACCTTACCTATAGGCCAGTAAGCCTATCATCAATTTTGTGTACATAAAAAAAAACATTTATCTTTACTAATAATATTTGCTACTTTACTAGTAACAATGTATATTTTCAGACATATTTTCTTTTTAAACCATGGATCAGTAATTTGGTGACCCCCCTGCAGCAACTCTGAGGACCCCCTAGGGGTCCCGGACCCCCCTGTTGAAGATCTCTGAGTTACAGCATTGAGAAGGAAAAACGCTGTAACCAAAAAGTAACAAAATTGAGATAAACCTCTGTTAGTAACAAAAACAGCAACATAGTGACGGAAAGGTTATGTAACCTATTAATAAAAGCAGTGGTTCAAGATCTGCAATACTCTTCTACTGTATCTGCTTTGCAAGACAATGTGGCTCATATACAGTACAGTATGATTTACTTGTCCAATATTTACGATAAACAAAGTTAAGTATTCAGCAATGCATAGGTTTTTATAGTGTACATATTACTATTACTCTTATTTTCCCATTCCTATAGTTTTTAAAGATATCTTTCTGTTACTGTTAAATGCGTATTTTCATATCTGTTGTGTTGCACTTGAGCTGCTGTAATGTGGGAATTTCCCCACTATGGGATGGATCAATAAAGTCTAGCTTATCTTATAACTGTTCCATCAAGCTTGTAAAACACATACGTGTCACGTTTCTCCTCATGAAAACTCGGCCTAATCAAATGTCATCAACGCAAAACGTGGTACTCCTGTTCGCCATGCCACTCTGAGGCTCTATACCAAGTTTGGCAAAGCTTGGCCCTTAGGGGGCGCTATAATCAAGGTAGATGCATTTTGGCCTATATCCCAATGAACTCAATGGTAAATGGAAAATTTGCAATTGCAATTTACTACTAGGGCTGGGCAATATATCGATATTATATTGATATCGTGATATGAGACTAGATATCATCTTAGCTTTTGGATATCGTAATATTGTGATATGACATAAGTGGTGTCTTTTCCTGGTTTTAAAGGCTGCATTACAGTAAAGTGATGTTCTTTTCTGAACTTACCAGACTGTTCTAGCTGTTCTATTATTTGCCTTTTCCCCACTTAGACATCATGTCCACATTACTGATAATTATTTATCTAAAATTTATTTTATTGAAAAGTGTGAAGATATTTTGTCAAAGCACCAATTGTCAACAATATATATTTGCCTACAATATCGCCGCAATATCAATATTGAGGTATTTGGTCAAGAAAATCGGGATATCTGATTTTCTCCCCATCGCCCAGCCCTATTTACTACAGACTCACGGCGTGCAACATTTCCTGACGTTTACGTTGTCGTCGGCGTGCTTTGGGTTCCGCTCTTGTAGACTCCGCGGGTTGTCGGGGGCGACTCGGGCCGGGGGAGGCTTGGACCCTGTCATAACTGCTTGCAGTTCTAGTTACTCTAATTGTTTTGTTTTTTTTCATATTATTGAAACTGAAGGAATTATTATTATTATATAAAGTATATCTTATCTTATAATTGTTCCATCAGGCTTGTAAAACAAATAAGTGCATGTTTTTCCTCCTGAGGAGAAGAAGACGACAAACTGGCGGAGCCTGATGTGTCAGTCACCACAGAGAGCGGTTTAAAAGCTGGGGGCGGAGCCAACATGCTGACAGACTCATTGTAGGGAGCTCACTTACTCAGGCGCCTCCAGTTTTCCAGGTGCTAAAAGACATCGCATGTGTCCTGTCCATTCTTCTTCTTAACGTAAAAAATGTATGTTATTGAAGTTTTAAAATGTCCAAAATTGGTGGAAATGCATAACTTATATACAGCAACATAATAAACAGTGAACCACGGGTGCAAAAGTGTTAATTGTGATTAAAGTTGGGTTGCCAACATCTAGGTTGATAATTTATGCTGCAATCAAATTTCTGGTCAAATTAGTCTCCAATAATCACAATAATTCTGTATGTAGTCTGGGTTTTTCCTCAAATGTTTTTCATGGTCTCGTTTGCCTTCCTTGATATCAATATTTGTGTAGAGGCCCTCAATGGCCATAGTAAACTGGATGGAATGATCAGGAATATGGAGTTTTTTTTATTAAAGAATCAAAGAAACTAGGGCTACATTTACATCGTTACGTTTTGGTTTTTAAGCAGAGTTTTGAGCCAAAAGCGATCTACACACACACAAACACACAAGTGTTTTTATCTCCAGTAGAAGAACTAATCACCAAACTAATCATCAAACCAAAATATCTCCTCAACATTCTGGTATACTGGGCATAAACAGGAGGCAGCGTGGAGAGTCTGCCTGTTGCTGGTAGTTGCCATGGTAACGTTAGTAGCTTTAGTCTCAGAGAATGAGATGTCATGACCAATAAGACCCAATCAGGAGGAGACACTTTTACGTCAGTGTCGGTGTTACCAAAGGTCTCCGTTTGCGGCCGTTGAGACTAGGGGCGCACCGATCCAATATTAAGATCGGATATCGGTCCCGATATTGACAAAACAGATGGATCGGGGAATCGGAAAAAATTAACAGATCCACGGGCCGATCCCGAGTTTTTTTTCCTCTGTCACACGTGTGTGACAAAGGGAATGCTGGAAGAGTTGAGTGTACAAATAAATAAGAATTCAATACATTACATCTATGTTATTTTGTCTTAGTTAGGAAAGTCATGTTTAGTTAGGAAGGTCTGGTGCCTTTAGTCTCTTCCACATGGTGGAAGGAAGGTATAAGGTGGAAGGTATACAGTTCATTATTAATTCAGCAACGGTATTGGATCGGTATCGGGGCTGAAAAAGTCGGACCGGTGCATCCCTAGTTGAGACTGCAACACAACCCCGCACATTCCAAACCAAAACGGGTCAGAAATCTTTCCAAATGTCTCTGGTTTAGGGGCTCGGAAACACCAGAGCGGGGGGGAATGAGAGGAGGAAACACCAGAGCAGGGGGAATGAGAGGAGGAAACACCAGAGCAAGAGGAATGAGAGGAGGAAACACCAGAGCAGGGGGAATGAGAGGAGGAAACACCAGAGCAGGGGGAATGAGAGGAGGAAACACCAGAGCAGGGGGGGGAATGAGAGGAGGAAACACCAGAGCAAGGGGAATGAGAGGAGGAAACACCAGAGCAGGGGGAATGAGAGGAGGAAACACCAGAGCTGGGGGAATGAGAGGAGGAAACGCCAGAGCAGAGGGAATGAGAGGGGGAAACGCCAGAGCAGGGGGAATGACAGGAGGAAACACCAGAGCAGGGGGAATGAGAGGAGGAAACGCCAGAGCAGAGGGAATGAGAGGAGGAAACGCCAGAGCAGGGGGAATGAGAGGAGGAAACGCCAGAGCAGGGGGAATGAGAGGAGGAAACACCAGAGCAGGGGGAATGAGAGGAGGAAACACCAGAGCAGGGGGAATGAGAGGTGTAAACGTAGAAAAAGATATTAGTTTTTAAACCAAAACGTAGCAATGTAAATGTAGCCTAGGAAGTGTAATGTAATGGTGGATGGAGAGACGGGGGGGGAAAAAGACTAAACTTTGCAGAGAGAAGGAACTCTGTATCAGAGAGGTGACACTAACTCGGACCTGAAACCTGGACAAACTGAATTGTAAAATAATACACCGTTTTTCAGTTTCCTACTCCTATCGCTATTCTTTCTACAGCTCACCTGTGATGTTAGCGGGGCTGATTCCAGTGGTACAAATCAAACATGTTTGACAGGGATGCCCCAACGTTTTCTCTCCCAGCACCCATTCCAATACGTCAACTCTGGATATATGCTGATACAAAGTACTATCTGGTATCTGGTATAGTCGCTCTCTCTTTCTCCCACATTTACAATCTATAAAAGTGGTGGTGGAATTAACGCTGATAGCAGAAACACAGAACTTTGTCCTGACATCGACAAAGAATGGGTATTCAATGGGGATCAATCACGTGATCGTCAATACTTGATCCACTTACAGGATCGGTATTGGCACCAATACCACAGCAACATGTCAGACCGTTGATGGGCAGCATCTGCTTCCTGCAAACAATACGAACCCTTAAACATCATTCTTGACTCACAAATCAGAACTAGAAGTTGCCCCTCTAAACAAGCGTACCCAACATGCTGAAGTTGAACTTTGATGTGAAAACCAAACAATTTGAGGCATGTAGCAAAACCGCTTTCCTGCAATATATGGAAATACCTATGGAAACAAGAATAACAGTACCAATGGCTCGAACGTTATCAATGTTTACGTACAAAACGAAAAAAGTTACTGCACATAAAATCGGAATCATAAAAGCATTCTTTGCAAAGGTCTCCATTTTCTTCAAAAGCCAAAAGGCCTCTCTTTTCTATTCCAAGGAAGAGTATATAGCTGTACAGTCACGTAATTATCAGTCCTATAATATCACCCTGAGCCTAAAAAAAGACATCAGAATTAATTTTAATTAAATAGTTAAGCTAATTTGTTTGCAAAAGTAATACACAAATAATAGTGTAACTAAACGCAGGTCTTTAATTTTGTAAAGTGTACTTGTGCTTTATTGGGGGGTGGTGGTTTAGGAACACAACAGCACACACACACACACACACACACACACACACACACACACACACACACACACACACACACACACACACACACACACACACACACACACACACACACACACACACACACACACACACACACACACACACACACACACACACACACACACACACACACACACACACACACACACACACACACACACACACACACACACACACACTTAAGGCCTGAATGCCCCGTTAGGCTCGGTCTGAGAAGGGAGATAGGATATGGGGGAGCTGGCGACACTACAGTAGGTTAGCTGCAGGCAGTGTCGGGGAGATGTCTCTTTTCACTGCCCCGCCCCCAGGACATGTTCTGGAATAAGGGGCCAAACATCTATGAACGACTTTCCCCCGGCCGATGATGAATAGGCAACGGTGAAGTTGCAGCAGGAGTGATTTGCGCCAACGTTGTTGCGTAAGGACGCTGGAGGTAACGAGGATGTCTCGTTTGGTGAACACAAAGCGGGGGGCCAGCACTAACGAGGGGCCTCGGTAGCTGAATAGAGCTAAAAATGGAATGACTATTACATGGTACTAATCCACCACTAAGGAGTTATTTTAATATATTCTTTTGATCCTGCCAGTAAATTACTGGTTCACAATTACTGTACGTTTATTATTCCCGACCTAAAATTAGGTTCATAAGCTTGGAAGTATATGTGAGTGCAAAACAATATTCATAAGATACCTAATTTAAATTATAGATATAAAAAAAAAAAATAACCCTTTAAACCATTTGTACAAATCTTACCTAACCCTTTTCCCCCAAAAAACATTATAGAGAAAGAGTGTCAACTGGCTCATACCTGAAAGATACAGGACGTCTACTACACGGGCTAGAAAAAAAGTGATAGTGAAGTGCAGTGGGCTGAAGGCCCAGTGGATGGGGTCCTCCTCAAGGGGTTTCTGCTGAAGGATTTCAGGAATGTGATGTATGCAGCTCGGAGAGGAGCAGGGACTACTGATCACACCACATGCAATGGAACCCAGATGGGCCCCTGCCCGACCTCCTCCTTTTATGTATGTGCACTCTCCGACAGAGGAGGTTTTACTGCAATAAACTGGGCCTCCGGCACTGCAGTCCTGATAGAAAACCAGAGTCCTTACACTACAGATTTGGAATGTGGATGCCTCCAAATGGAAAAGAGGAATTTAAAAGGTCATATCTTTTTAATATGTACCCCAGGGTTTCCCCCGGAAAAGTTGTTTAGCCCGGTGGCGAGTGTCTTTTTTTGACGAGGGCCCTGCTGGGGCCAGACACAGACTGATGGCAGCATTAATGTAGAGCCCTATAGTTTCTGGGTTAACAGAATCATGGAAATTAAGAATTTAAAAAAGCTATAACACAGACTCCATTAGGGCCCTACATGAAGTCAGTGCTAAGAGCTAACTGGAGATTTAAAAATATGACTACGTCTAATTTTCCAACCGAGCCGCCCCGCTCTAACGGTAGTTTAAAAAACATCTTAAATAAACTCAATAAACTCGCCACCCCTACTTTAAGCAGTTTAAGTGACGAGCGACGATTATAAATCAAACACCCCCAGACATCGCCACTGTTAAGCCCTCTGTTATTGGTTATGCCAGGCAAGCTATTACAGTGAAGTTCAGCAAAGAAATAGAGATAACGCATAATAGCTCTTTATCTTAATGGAAAGTCTGTTATTTAGCTACAGTAACTGCATAGTCACAGAGATAGAAGACAGAGTATTAACAAAGGATCCGATATCTTAAGGACGGCTAAACTCTAGTATCTCAAAATATTAAAAACCACATGTCGCGTTCACACACACCGAAGGCGATGAGTTCACCACAACGTCATATCAATTCACTTTCAAAATGTCCTCACTTATTGCGTATTGTGGGGGTGGTCCCGGGGGTAGAAACGTCAGCAGATAATATTGGATCAAATTCACGGTTTATTAATAGTGGCTTACCACAAAGGCTTTTTATACAGTGCTGCTACTAACACTGCTACTGCTACTGCTACTAATACTATTACTACTACGCATACATTTGACATATTTCAATGTTATTTGTATTAAATCTTGAAGCATTTTATCAAATGTAATTCAACAACTGTGTACAAATAAGCCCTTCTCGTGTCAGCAGACGCTCTAAATACCTTCCGGTAAAAACTCACCACTTGGCCACTGCTGCTGGGGGGCGCGCAATCACGAAAGGCTCGTATCATGTGGACGCGCCGACAGTGTTGTTGTCATTACTTAGAATTCCTCATGGGAGCGACAAATACTACGCACTAAGTCAACAAACGAAACCAGAGGCAATCAGTGGCTGGCGAGTAATGGAAAAACATTTAAAAGTAACAGAAATTATAGTACGCTGTAAAGCAACATTAATGTAGCCTAACCATTTTAAATTTATTTTGGTGCTACACTGCCTTGCCCTGTCCCGGTTTCCTCTCCGGGAACAATTCTCCTGTATTATACACCGATTTATGACACATTTTCACACCTTTCCTTTGCGCTATTACAACCTAGCTCGATTATGAATCATAATCACAATTATTTTGGTCAATATTAAAATTAAAATCCTACTCAAATACTCATTGTCTTATGGAAAGTTGTTGCTAGTATCAAACTTAAAAAACACAAACAGCTTGAACTGTGACATTACTCTTCATACATTTCTCGTTTGAACATGTTTTTCCCCATTCAGGACTCAAGACAAAAGGAAGAGTTTATCTGCAAAAGGATGTGCAAAATAATCGTTTTTCTCGATTACTCGCGATTAAAATTTCAATCGATTGCGCAGCCCTATTACAACCTGTTTGTGACACTGTACAGCGTGTATAAGCCCTACTACTCTGCTGTTTCCTCCCCATTGGCGCATCCCCCTCCCTCCCTCCACCGGGGCTGGAGAAGGGCAGCCCGTCGGGCCCGCATGAGTCGGGCCAGCTGTCTTCCAGACACCGCTAGCCTCCCATTCCTTCTTGCTTAAGGCATCCAGGACCCAGGGGTGTGAGGGCAATGGAGGACAGCCATCTGTGGGGCCATGGCGTGCGCCTCGCCTACAGCCTGGCCTCCCTCCCTCCTGCTGGTACTCTGCTGGAGTACCAGTGGCATGAACCAAAAAACTAAAACAACTTGAAATTATTTTAAAACATAAAAATGCTGTTTTTATTATTTTGTTATTTTCATTCTTTAAAAGTCACCAGAATGCGGGAAACAAAGTATCTAAAATTAGAGTTGGGCGATAGGGAGAAAATCAAATATTACAATATTTTTGACCAAATACATCCATGTCAATATTGCCGCGATATTGTAGGGTTGACTATTGGTAGCCTGGTCCTACCAGACTCTGGTCCATTAGCCTGGTCCTACCGGACTCTGGTCCATTAGCCTGGTCCTACCGGACTCTGGTCCAGTAGCCTGGTCTTACCGGACTCTGGTCCATTTCATTTGTACAGAGTCTGGCCACTCTCCATTGACAAGGGTTAACTTCCTTGAAGGCGGGTACTCTGTTGAAGTTTAAAACTATTGGATCTGCCAGAACCAATCGCTAAGGTTTGGTCGTGACGTTGGCTTAGCATCGCTAGCATTCACCACTGACGGAGCGAGCTGGAAAATCTAACTGTTCCCGAACCGCGTGGGGAGGAGGGCCACGACATCATGGCCACCAACACAACTCAGCACAGACTGGTCTTGCTCAGACTTTAACTTCTGGATATTCGGCAGCGTTGCCACAACGGACCGAATGGCTTCGCTCGCATCTTTCTCCGCCGTCATTATGGAACTACAACTCAAACTAGCGCACGACCTCGACGTCATCGTTCTCAGCCACTCCCTCTGTTCGCTGATTGGACCGGTAAAGATTTGGCCAGAGAAAACCCAAGAATATACCGCAAACCCAGACGGAGTACTGAAGGGATACAAAAATTGAGCGGAAGTAAGTAGGAGGGCGGAGTCAGGCTAGACTACTGGTGCTTTCACATACAAATTTACACAATGAGATTTGTGATAAATAATCACCAGTTATATGGATAAAA
The DNA here is from genome assembly GCF_004354835.1 of Perca flavescens. Classification (NCBI taxonomy): domain Eukaryota; kingdom Metazoa; phylum Chordata; class Actinopteri; order Perciformes; family Percidae; genus Perca; species Perca flavescens. The sequence goes on from NC_041352.1 coordinate 3,079,977, forward strand.
TGACTAAGTGGGTAAAGGCAAATAACAGAACAGATAGAACAGTCTGGTAAATTCAGAAAATAACATCACTTTACTGTAATGCAGTTTTTAAAACAAGGAAAAGACAATATTGTCATATCAAGATATTACAATATCCAAAAATCTAAGACGATATCTAGTCTCATATATTGATAATATTGATACATTGCCCAGCACTATATGAAACTTCAATTTGTTTGAGGGGAGAACTCCCGGCAGCAGTGGGCGGTGATAAAACGCCACGGTCAAGCTGGATGGTTGCCAGCAGCCTTCAGGCCGAACAGGAAGTCACAGGAACACTCACATCCTGTAAGGTCCGATTCCCATTTAATAAAATGTTATCATACCCAAATATCAGCTTGTACACAGTCTCAAGTTGTTAATATTATGACAGAGTAGCTGTCAAAATGCTCTACGTGGGGCTGATGTTAATAAACAGACTGTAGATGATCTGTAATCTGAACAGATGTAGTCTCTCTGACTTCTAAATGTCACTGTCAGCCACACAACATGTGTTCAGTACAGAATAAGCCTTTCAAAATCAGACAAATAGCAATTCAAATCCCTCAGATTCAAAAAACAATAAAAAGTTTATATAAAACGTCACCATGTTGAGTTGATTCTGAACCAATCAGTTAGATCAGCTCAGCGGCGAGCCAGGCGTTTCCCAGCATGCCATGGTTCTTGCGGTCGGTGACGAGCAACTGCGGCGCCTGGCTCTAAAAACCGCGGCCGCCTCGATCGCGTGAGAATATCGCTGCCAACGTATCCACGAGTTCAGAGCAAGTCGGACACGAATCACACCCACGATGCACCACAGGAGGTCGATCATGCCTGCGGCCATCAAACTACATAACTCCTCTCCCTCTGAGTGTTCCAAAACTGGACTCGCAGCACGTATCTCCACATCACATCTCTATATTCTTGGACAATAATGTGCAATAATTACTCGGTGCAATAATTTATCAGCTACATGTGCAAAGGTGTCCTTTATTCACTGCTGCTACTTATAATCACACTGTTATGTTCGTACTGTATTTATGTTGACACTGAATTTGTACAATCCATTTGAAACAATCTTTTGAACCTAATCTTACTTGAAACCTATTCTCACTTTACTTCTACTCAATGTTTTTATTTATTTCTTACTGCAGCTATGTTACTTTATACATTTACTGACTTGCTCTTTTCTTACTCTTACTTTTACCTTGAATTTGACTGTGAGCAACTGCAACTAAATCATTTCCCTGAGGGGATGAATAAAGTATTCTGATTCTGATTCTAACCAGCATGCGTTGGGAGCTGCGATCGGCGCTGATCAATTCTGCGCAGGCCTGGCTCATCTCGTCCGAGCCTATTATGATACCGCTGATATTAGTGAAATGGGATCATATTTTATGGTGAAAATGTCTTAGGATATCTTCCCGGCTGCTCTGCTTGGAAATTGTTTTGATTTGAACTATTCCGATTCCATATGAGATTCTTCCTTTTGATTCCGGTTCTTCTCGATTCTTGAATTTTGATCTTTGAAGGGGCGGAGTTAAAACAGGTCACAAGGCTAATTTCACAAATAAGAAGACAGATTTATTATTGATTCAATGGTGATTTACAGTTTTACCGGCTTTGTCATCACAAAATAAAGCCAGACTTTAGAGCACTGTGTTAAATTTGGAAGCGATGATCGAAATTGAAACCTAAATCTTCCGAACATCCCAATAAGGAGACGATTCCACTGGAATCATCTTCTTTTCTTTTTTTTTTTTTTTAAACGATTCCAAGTTGGAACCGGATCTCAATGCCCAATCCTATTTCCTAGCAGCTTTTCTATGCTGTTTTCTGATGAGAAGTCGTCATCCACACACACACACACACACACACACACACTTTATTCTAATGATTAAAACTGACACTTTTTTTGCATTGTGGCTTCCTGTTGCAGTGCTGCATACTTTCCTAAATGGTCATATTAATAATAGAAAGCGCCTATAATCCCACTACTACGTGGCAATCTAATTCTAAAAGAGTGCGACATATCAATAGATGTCGTACATCCATAAAGCAGCCCCAGCTGGCTCCTCCCCTACACAAACAATGAATTACTTTTTTTTTGTCATATCAAAGAGGTTTTCCAATGGAAACACACGGTGCATCATATCATCAAAATAAAATAACGTATCGGCTTTAACTCCATGGGATTTTAAAAGTGTTCCTGTGATCCAATCCATAAACAACAAAGAGGGACGGAAGGAAAGTTTGCTTCCCATCATTGAGGTGAGGGGGAGAAAGTGGTGTAGGCCGTATATGTCTCGAATAATCACTTTGTACCCGGTTTATAGTCGACACACGGTTCGGACAAGTTAACGTTTAGGAGCTGGACTTTAATTTGTTGTACGTGAACGTTACACCCAACCCCTCGGATGGACTTTAATACCTAAACGCTGAAATCTCTACTGTTAAACTTGGCTCACATTTCTGTCTCCTGTCTCTGTTGGTGTAAAAGTTAAACTTTTAGGGGACTGTGGTTCATTTGACTCAACGCATCGCTCTTTTTTTTTCTTTTTACGTAACACCCGGGCAGCAAAGAAGGCTCCCGAAACTCGGGGTTATTTGGGGAAAGTTTAGGCAGCCTTTACTGCTGGCAAATGGACGTTCAAATACCACTCGGTTGAATCGTCTAGTGTTGAGCGTGTCGCTTTTCCTCTGAGAGAAAGACCGAGAGCTAACAGGCTGGCTTTTATCGTAGCAGGCTACGCAGTAAAAATCCGTTAGCGAAGCCTTTCACTTTTTTCTTTTTCTTTTTAAGTGTCTGAAATATGTTTTCCACTCTGAGACAGAAAGGTAAAAAAGGCACTTACTTTGCTTCTCACTTCAGCAGATAATCCGTAGGCTGGCCCCTTATTAAAATGTGTCATTTTCTTGATTTTTTAATTCTTTTTTTTGCTCGTAAAAACCCGAATATATTTCCTCAGCTACAATGTAGCACAGATGCTGCTGTGGGAAAACTCCTGCTTGGCTGCTTCGGTTCCGTTGGACACCCAAACCGGAGGGAAATATTCCGTGAGTTTGACTGAGAAGAGTACCGGAGACTGTAGGCTGCTATCTGCAGGACAGGCTCAGATTGCAAAAAAAAAAAAAAAAAAAAAAAATCCCGTCTCTAAATGATTGACGTGGCAACAACAGCCAATAAGAGCAGCCGATTTGTACAGGGCTCCTCCCTCTCCTGTCGCTCTTTAAGAATGGGTCACACCAGTAGTGTAGTCTACGTGATACGCAGGTATACCCAGTATACTCACTCAGAAAGCTCCAGGATTTCCATATACCCACTTAAACATGCTTAATGACATACAACAACATACTTTCCATCATATTTTTGACATGTTTTGAATTGTCATGTGTTTTTTCTTTTTCTTTTCATAGGCTAAATAAAAAAGGTATTTCAGCTGTGAATTGGTGCATGAAAGTGCATCAAAATGCAGGAAACTACTCTTTGATGCTCAAAATTTCCCTGGGGGAGGACACCCAGACCCCACCCCTCAAAGTCTCATTCTGGCCCATACAGTACAGTATGCCCACAACAATACATTAGACTACACCACTGGGTCACACTACAGTTTTTTTTTTAAAACTTGAGTAGCCTACTGTACTACAGCAAATATCTGTATTTAGTATTACTGCAGACGCTGAGTATTGTTCGTGACATGAATGGCTTCCATAAACTGACTGCCTGTTGGCATGAATGGAACTGCCGTGGCCCAGTGACTACACACTCTCACCATGAGTTTACACTGGGGCTGCTTGCATTGTTCTTGGTCATTCAACACACTTCAATGTTTGACTTAAAGTGCTCATACTATCTTTTGGGGCTTTTTCCCTTTTCTTTATTGTGTTATACATGTTTTTTGTGCATGTTATAGGTTTACAAAGTGAAAAAGCCCAAAGCCCCCTCCCCCCAAAGGGACTTACCATCTCCAACAGAAAAAACACTGTTCACCAACTACTCCAGCTCTATTGTAGTCCAGCCTTTACTTCAGAGACCAACGTGGTCACTTTGGAACACACGTTATAATGCTCACCTAGCTGCTAGCATGGCACGCCCTCATACTCTGCTTCTGACTGGCTAGTAGTCCTTACCTAGGTACTGTCAGGGCACGCCCTCATACTCTGCTTCTGACTGGCTAGTAGTCCTTACCTAGGTACGGTCAGGGCACGCCCTCATACTCTGCTTCTGACTGGCTAGTAGTCCTTACCTAGTTACGGTCAGGGCACGCCCTCATACTCTGCTTCTGACTGGCTAGTAGTCCTTACCTAGGTACGGTCAGGGCACGCCCTCATACTCTGCTTCTGACTGGCTAGTAGTCCTTACCTAGGTACAGTTAGGGAACGCCCTCATACTCTGCTTCTGACTGGCTAGTAGTCCTTACCTAGGTACTGACAGGGCACGCCCTCATACTCTGCTTCTGACTGGCTAGTAGTCCTTACCTAGGTACTGTCAGGCATGCCCTCATACTCTGCTTCTGACTGGCTAGTAGTCCTTACCTAGGTACGGTCAGGGCACGCCCTCATACTCTGCTTCTGACTGGCTAGTAGTCCTTACCTAGGTACTGACAGGGCACGCCCTCATACTCTGCTTCTGACTGGCTAGTAGTCCTTACCTAGGTACTGACAGGGCACGCCCTCATACTCTGCTTCTGACTGGCTAGTAGTCCTTACCTAGGTACGGTCAGGGCACGCCCTCATACTCTGCTTCTGACTGGCTAGTAGTCCTTACCTAGGTACGGTTAGGGCACGCCCTCATACTCTGCTTCTGACTGGCTAGTAGTCCTTACCTAGGTACAGTTAGGGCACGCCCTCATACTCTGCTTCTGACTGGCTAGTAGTCCTTACCTAGGTACTGACAGGGCACGCCCTCATACTCTGCTTCTGACTGGCTAGTAGTCCTTACCTAGGTACTGTCAGGGCATGCCCTCATACTCTGCTTCTGACTGGCTAGTAGTCCTTACCTAGGTACGGTCAGGGCACGCCCTCATACTCTGCTTCTGACTGGCTAGTAGTCCTTACCTAGGTACTGTCAGGGCACGCCCTCATACTCTGCTTCTGACTGGCTAGTAGTCCTTACCTAGGTACTGACAGGGCACGCCCTCATACTCTGCTTCTGACTGGCTAGTAGTCCTTACCTAGGTACGGTCAGGGCACGCCCTCATACTCTGCTTCTGACTGGCTAGTAGTCCTTACCTAGGTACAGTTAGGGCACGCCCTCATACTCTGCTTCTGACTGGCTAGTAGTCCTTACCTAGGTACAGTTAGGGCACGCCCTCATACTCTGCTTCTGACTGGCTAGTAGTCCTTACCTAGGTACTGACAGGGCACGCCCTCATACTCTGCTTCTGACTGGCTAGTAGTCCTTACCTAGGTACTGTCAGGGCATGCCCTCATACTCTGCTTCTGACTGGCTAGTAGTCCTTACCTAGGTACGGTCAGGGCACGCCCTCATACTCTGCTTCTGACTGGCTAGTAGTCCTTACCTAGGTACTGTCAGGGCACGCCCTCATACTCTGCTTCTGACTGGCTAGTAGTCCTTACCTAGGTACTGACAGGGCACGCCCTCATACTCTGCTTCTGACTGGCTAGTAGTCCTTACCTAGGTACGGTCAGGGCACGCCCTCATACTCTGCTTCTGACTGGCTAGTAGTCCTTACCCCCTCATACTCTGCTTCTGACTGGCTAGTAGTCCTTACCTAGGTACAGTTAGGGCACGCCCTCATACTCTGCTTCTGACTGGCTAGTAGTCCTTACCTAGGTACTGACAGGGCACGCCCTCATACTCTGCTTCTGACTGGCTAGTAGTCCTTACCTAGGTACGGTCAGGGCAAGCACTTTAAGTCAAACATTGAAGTGTGTTGAATGACCAAGAACAATGCAAGCAGCCCCAGTGTAAACTCATGGTGAGAGTGTGTAGTCACTGGGCCACGGCAGTTCCATTCATGCCAACAGGCAGTCAGTTTATGGAAGCCATTAATGTCACGAACAATACTCAGCGTCTGCAGTAATACTAAATACAGATATTTGCAACAGTAGGCTACTAAAACAGAGAGGCTCAACACACAGGCTGAAAAGAGGAGCTGCAGCAATGTGCAGTACAACAAAAATATGGTGTTTTCTGAAAATTAAACCATGTTAACCTATTCTGGTACAACCTCTAAATACAATTATTAACCTGAAAATGAGCATAATATGAGCACTTTAAATCAAATTTTAACATTTGAAGGTTTCATAGAAATCATTGAAATTAGGAGGGGCTGAATGGTATATTGTCCAAGTTATTCGCATCACTTGCACTTATTAAATTTTTGCCAGCTACTGTTTCTGTTAAAACTCTAAGACACTTTATCGGCATTTACTGACTATCATTGGTGACACTAAACATCCCCTCCATTCTGAGTCTAAGCTGATCCCTTCAGGGCAAACACCAACATCTGTAAGAGATCTTTAATACCCAGTGCAATAAATCTAATTATTAAGCTCCACCAATCTGCGCCTTTCTACATAAAAAGAATATTGTGCACTGTGTATGTTGTGTATGTGTGTATGTTTGCATTGATGTAATGTTTTATATGTAATCTGAACTAATGTAACAGGATGTTATTTTTGGTGAGACCAAAGAGGATTTCCCGGCCTCGACTGGCTAATAAAAAATTTGCACTATATTCTATTCTATTCTATTCTAATCTATTACTATGTGCACAATATAAAATAAAATACTGCCGGATATTGTTTGTTACTACTGTCCCTTTCTTGCAATTTTTACCTATATGTACTCCTTATTTTTAATTTTCTTATTAAATATATATTTTTTTTATAAGCATTGATACAAAGGTTGCGATCTTCATCTCGTTGTACTTGTAGAATGACAATAAATATATTCTATTCTAACACTTGATAAGCTTAGGTGGAGAAGCAAATTCAACATTAATGTTGTGCAATTTTATTTACACTATGCTCAATTCAAATCTTTTTCCTTAAAAAAAAGATTGTGACCATAATTCTGAGAGAGAGAAAGAATTTGTCTCAGGTCTCTAAAGATAAAAGATTCCCTTTCAATTTCAGAATTCAGACCCAGGCTACATTTGCATTGCTACGTTTTGGTTTAAAATAATATATTTACACCTCGCATTCACACTGCTCTGGTTTATCTGAGCCCCTAGTCTACGTCCACCACGTTTCCTTTCTGGGACTGTTTAGGTGCCGCCGGAAATTTCACCCGATGTCCCTCTTTTATTTTTCTTACTTATTTTTATTATTAATTAATAATAAATTATTTTTCTTACTTAGTAACGGATGTGATTTAAAATGCAGCAAAGTACAATACTTCAAACTAAACATACTTAAGTAAAAGTAAAATTGCAGATTTTAAAAAGTAAAAAGGACGCACAAAAAAAACGACACAACTGCAGTAACGTACAGAAAGTTACTTTCCACCTCTGGTCTCATAGTCCATCACACTCGTGAAACAGGGAACCCTATTGCCAAAATTACCAAATTTGGGGTTAGACGCGGTGACCTTTCAGACCTCTGTAGTAACGTTATTTCTGGACATGAAGTAGCTGCAATGCAAACGCCTGACTCGGTTGCCAAAGTGGACTGATGATCACAGATCTTTCTATTCATAGCAAAGAGCCTCTCTTCACAGCATAAGTACTGATATGCAAATAAAGAGTTATGTCGTCGTCCTCCTGCGGCCAACCCCCGCAGGGTGAGTGTCCAGAGTCGTGACCCTGTCCTGGGCCGTGTCTGACATCACTCCCCTTGCTCTCTCATGCACTCCTGCCAATATGACAGACATGCCATGATTTGTCTCTCCAGTGAGCGACTGTAATTTTCATTTGTCAGCAGACATTAGGAACGACTACCGTGCACGTGTCATTGGAGCTGCTGTTCACGTTTCATTGTCAGACCTTTTGAGAGCAAAATTTAGGACATGCGTTCTAGATCAATGGCTTAGTTGTCATCTATTAAATTAATAGGCAACTATTTTGAAGATTCACTGATTCTAGCTTCTTAAAGTTCCAATATGTAATAGAAAAGACTTCCTTCACCACCACCAGTGTCTAGACTCCATCGGGGGGGGGGGAGGTGGGAGGGGGCCTCTCTACCTCTCTAAAAATGACACAGCGATGGAGTCTAATCACCAACTACGCTGTACATTTCAACCTTGTGCATCATGTGATGAATAAACCAACGAAGTCTCTCCTGATTGACATCCTGTGGGTAGACTCATCAACTGGTTCTCCTATTAGCTTAGAGAGACATCATGGCTTTCAAACGAGCAAAGTGGCAGTTGGTCAAGGCCACACCCCCACCCTCCACCTCAATAGCTACAGACACAGAAATGGTACATCCTAAGGAAAGCTCATTGTGGGACTGGCTCTAGTGGCTGTAATTCTGAACCAAGGCTGAATTTCGGGAAAGAGACTTCAGATACAGTATTAGGGGACCACTAAGGTCTATATAAAAGAGACTTCAGATACAGTATTAGGGGACCACTAAGGTCTATATAAAAGAGACTTCAGATACAGTATTAGGGGACCACTAAGGTCTATATAAAAGAGACTTCAGATACAGTATTAGGGGACCACTAAGGTCTATATAAAAGAGACTTCAGATACAGTATTAGGGGACCACTAAGGTCTATATAAAAGAGACTTCAGATACAGTATTAGGGGACCACTAAGGCCTATATAAAAGAGACTTCAGATACAGTATTAGGGGACCACTAAGGTCTATATAAAATCATCCAAAGAGCACCATGTCATGGGACCTTTAAAACCTTTTTATTTTCATTTTTAGTTTACATCCTGTACATTCAGTATAATGTATTCCCATTACAATTTCAATATGAAAGCAGCATAAACAAACATTTCCAGGGGGCATTTCAGACATAGGCAAATACATTCCTCCTCAGTCATTCTCAGACGGTCCAGTTATTTTGTTGGCATCACTTTCCATGTATTCAGTCCATTTTCTCCAGTTCTTGTCACGGATATGTCCTTTGAGTTTTAGTTGGTACGTCAACTTTTCCATTGAATAAATATACCAGATGACTCCAAGCCAGAGTTCCTTATTTGGAGGTTCAGCTCTGAACAAATTCTTAGTATTGGTCCATTTTCTGAACGGCATGCGTATCACACTATCCCACATACCTAACCAGTGCCCAGAATCCAGTTCTGTGTAGTGATTCACTACCAGTTAAAGGTATTAGCAGTGACCGAGTGTGAGTGGTCAGTGTGAACACATGACGAGGAGATGAACCCTCCTCTCTTATAACGTGAAGCATCTGTGCCTTTCCTCTCCACAGATACAGATTGGTCTATAAATAGCCCCAGATGTCCGAAACCTTTGGTCCCTCTCTTCCCTCCTCCCGTTCGGTTTAGTTCAACAAATCATCTGAGAACTCTTCCTGTCCTGTGTTACGTCCAGGAACAGGAAACACAGCACAAAGAAAGAACAACAGAGCCACGACAATGCTACGGACACCAACACCTAAACAATTAAAACCATACCCCTTTAATGGAAAAACAATTGTTACAATTGTATATTAGTTAATTCAACTTAAGTTAATCGTTATTTTACTGTTAACTAACAACAAAATGAGAATAATGTTACTATTAATAATACTAATTATTAGTTATGCTATCATTTATGTTATTGTAACAGTTTATTGTTTCTCACATAACATTTCACATATTATATTAAGGGAATACGCCACCTAGCTGTAGATAGGTGGGCCAATGCTTTTTTTGTCTCAGTGCAAGTAATTAGGTTGTTTTTTTGTCTTTTGTTGGCTCACTTTTACTCACAACATGCTAACCGGCAACATAGGATTCCATTCACTATGCTAAGCTAACTAGCGGCGGCGCTGCCGGTGTTGCACCGGACTAAAACAATGCATACACAAAAAATGCATTGGCCCACCTATCTACAGCTAGGGGAGACCGTGATAAGCCCTATTTCAACAAACGGTGGCGTATCCCTTTAAGTATTAGTTAATGATTAAGAAATTGTTTTCTCGAGTGACCTTCTAAAATCCACAATGTAGGATTAACATTAACCCTGGATTAAATCAGTTTTTCATAATCTCACCGCACCAAGCTTCAAACTCAAAGTAATCATTCCAAACCTCTTTAAGTCTCAGTTCAACCCTCGGTACACCTCCGTTTCTTTGAGCCTGTTATTCTGACCTTTTCAGTCCCGGTTTAAACTCTGATCCCTGACGGAGTCTTCTACTGCGTATCCATGGCGTTCCACTTCCGGGAGATTCTGCCGGATGCACTCTTTTCGGCACCGGGGCTGCCAATAAACCAGAGCATGTTTTCCTCCCATCCAGGAATGCTGTGTGGACTAGCCAGACCTTCCTTCAGTGCGCTTTGGAGGAAGATCTGACAAAGCAAGATTTAGAATCTTTAATTCTAACATAACTAATAATTAGCTAGCACTCTGCCGTTGGTGCGTTCAGGTGAACGAGCGGCGAACCCCTGGTAAAGTAACCTGAGTAACCTCAGCAAGCAAGCAACATGTCGTTAAAGGAAATTTGCCGTTTGTGTAACGAGAATTTAGGAATAAAAGGCACCCGGTCCATATTCCAAAAGAAGAATCCAAGCTAGCAGAATTAGGGCTACCGCTGTCTGAAAATACTGGTTAGCTGATTGGATGAACCATCCGTCATCACCACTTAAACCCGCCTCAAAACCAACGCTGATTGGTCGGTCGTTTAGCGAACAGCTCCAAATTTTCTCTATCTCAAGATGCCAGACTGATCTGCGAGGGGAAAACTGGAGCTCGCCAGATCGGGACGCTCTCACCAGGCTACTTGTAAAGTGCTTTGGATAAAGCTCTACTGTATATAAAAACGTAGCCATTTACCTTTTTTTTTTTATTCTCAGCATGGCATCATGACTTCGCTTAAACCTACACGCCACTTTCCTAAAGCCAAATGGCGTGTTACCTGAAAATCTGAAGAAATCTAATTTTATTTCCCTTTTAGGAGATTTTTTAGTGATACATAAAGCCCTCTAAGTAAATGTAAATGCCAAGAAATTACAGGATCATCGATGAAAAGCAGGATTTTTTTGTTAAAGATTTTTAAGATGGTATTTTTAGTTTTTCTTTTTTATATACTAATAAGAACTAATGTTTATCTATGTAACATCAAATGTCCTGCATTTAGAACCTTGACATATGAAATATCAAACCTACACAATGATTCAATGAAACAACCTCTAGACAAAAGTCAAAATATAAAAAATAGAGCATTTATTCATGAGCATTACAACATGTTTATACGTGTAACAGATGTCTTCACACTATTCTTCCGAGGAAAATGGATTTGGGGTACTTGTCTCTCAGAGAGGACCACTGCACAAAGAAATAGTCTGATAATGGGTACAGGATCTTCCCCGTGAGTGACAGCGTCTGCACCCGGCAAATGCTTTCAACATAAACAAGCAGGACTTTCTTCATTCCCAGAATTCCAAGCAGGAGTCCTGCCACACACAGGGGAACGCAAGTCCCTGGGCCGTTGCACAACACCTGAAACAACAAAGCACACGCACACACACACACACTAATCCCTGGGTGTCCAGTACAAAGACAGACTGATTTGTTGTTCCATCATTTTATTTGATACCCTGCAGCCAATCAGAATCAAGTACTCACCTAGACTAGTGTTCATTTTGTCACCTATTTTTAATTTAGTTTTAGTCTTGTGCCAAATGTCCTTGTTAGTTTTAGTCATTCACATTTTTTGTTAGTCAAGTTTTAGCCAACTAAAAGTCTCTTCATTTTAGTAGTGTTAGTCAAAAGAAAACTCGATATACGGTATCTTAGTCAAGTTTTAGTCAAAACGTTTTAGTCTTTTTTTAAATAAATTATTTGTGAGATTATTTCTGATTAAGGTTGGTGGTGTTTTTCCCCGAAATCTTTTGTCCGCAGTCGGGTTTTATTGCTTATCAATTCAACAGTTTGCTTTAATTGCTGCTCGATTACATTCATTGTAATGATACAACTTGTCTTGCTGTGAATATTGCCTTTCGTTAAAGGAGTAGTTTAACATGACACATGCTGACTTTTTGTCAATATCATTGTAGGTAAAATGCGACCAAATATCAAAAAAAAAAAAAAAAACTTAAAAAGGTCATGAATATTAATTAATATTAAAAAAAAAAAAAACACCTTAACCATCATGACAAAAAACGCAGCGGGCCTGCAGCGAAAAGTTGAGGACGGTCTCAACCCCGAGTCACGCTGCAGTGGCCAGTCAAGGAACCAGAGGCCAGACTTGTTGGGGAGTTCTGAGCTCTGGTTGGAGGTGGTGGGAGAGTCCCGGAACAGGAAACAGGAAACAGGAATCATCACTGCCTCTATCTCTGCCACAACATTTTAAAAACACCAAAACACAAGCTCGGAACTGCCCGAGAGTTTGTGGAACAGCTGCCTACAACAACAAAGCACTCGCTATGTCCCACTCCTCTCTTTTTTTTCTCTCGCCCCTGTGAAATAAAGCTTCCTTCAAGTGCGGTCGGAAACGTCAAAATCTATAAACAATCTGACGGAAAACAGTGATTTTGATGTATAAAGTCTACTACTTGTGCTTTGTTGGGGGTTTAAGAAGACAACAGGACGTCACACGAATGGGGCGTTTCATTGACACCCCTCCGCCGCCGAACAACTCTGCGGAGAATTGCCGGATTGCTATTTATTTGTTGGTCTGAATGCCCCGTAATTAACAGGGCAAAGAGAGCATGTGTGAGAGTCAGTGGCTGCAGCTCAGTGAGACTCAAAGACAGAAGGGGGGGAGACTGCTGGGATGAATAAGTGGCCTCAGGGCTGAGGAGGGAGTAGGGCTCTTTACAGGAAACCAGACAGAGCTGCTCTGGAGTCTGGATAAGTCGTCATCACACACACACGCACACGCACACGCACACACACACACACACACACACACACACACACACACACACACACACACACACACACACACACACACACACACACACACACACACACACACGTAACTACAGAGGACTGGCCTTTCCCGAAGCACAGCGGTTCAATCATTCTCAATGATCACCAGAGAACAGCCACTTCACACCCACACAATCAAATGCTTCTTGTTGCAGCAGATGTGAAGCATTGCAATTACAATCCTTTTACTTTTTAACCGGTAGAATTAAGTGGTCAATGCAATTTCTTTTCTTTTGTTGCTGTGCAGTAAATCAACTTAAAAAAAAAAAAAAAAAGAGTCTGCCATAAACATTAGCAGATTTCACCACTTGATCCTAAGCTCCATCTGGCTGCGGTAAATAAAACTCTGGGCAGGGGAGTTGAGATTTCCATCTCCAGACATTTCCAGACCCTGGAAAAATACATACACTTACATAATCTGGATACTGTCAGCTTTCTTAAAAGGAACTTGGCTTCTTACACCATTGTTTGGAGAAACTGCTTCCATGGCCATGTGTACACTTCGCCTGGATTCTAACAGGGTTTTTACATGGGGGGTGTTTGCAGGACAAACACAGGGACAATGCTGCTGGGACAACTGCACAGGAGTGGCCACGTATTCCAGTGATTTCAAAGCTCTCCAGGTTGTAGTCTATCACTTAAAAAAAGAAATGCAGACCTTTGTTCGAAAATGGGACACTGGTGGGGGGAGGGGGGGTCTGGTCTAAAGGACCTGATACACCAACCCGATAATCGGCCGTCGGCCAGTCTGGCGAGGTCAGTGACTCGAGTCTGTTCTATGCTGTCCGTCGGCCTTCATTTTGGCCGACCTGACTTGCTGGGTCGGAGGGCGGGCAAATGGAATCACTGACCAATCACCAATTGGTGGAGTGCTAGCCTCTTGACTAGCAAATCAGTGCACTTATGTTAGCGTGACTAAAGTCTCTCAAAATCTTGACGAAAATCTTTTAAACTGACCTTTGTCGATCTGAGATGAAGACAGATTCTGCCACTGCACGGCCTATTTCTCTTTTAAAATGTTTTCAGAAACACGTTTCGCTAAACTACCTTCGTAAAATATGAGATCGTGTTCTGAACGAGCCGCCATTATGCCCGGTTGAAAAATTCCGGGAGCAGCCAGACCCAAGTGACGCGTTCGTCCAATCAGCTGCCGGTTTTCATTTTTTGCTGACGTATTACGTCTCGCGCACGCGCAGAACGTACGCTCAAGTTGGCGTCGCTTTGGTGTGTTCTGAGGAACTTTTTGGACCAGTCCTCCTGACGGTCGGCCGTCGGGTTTTTTTCTTATTCTATTCACTCATGTTTCAGGTATCATTTTCCATCTAAAATAAATTTGTTTCCTGCTTTACATTTCCAGACCCGATAAGACTGAAAAACAGCTTTTCCCCCAGGAGGCAGTCAAAAAAACCCTCCTCTCCATCTCCTCCTTCTAGAAAGACTTGCGTGCAATAAACCCCCCAAAAAACTGGACATGCAATAACTTCACGTATATAGTGTCACCTCATTGTGTTTATGTATCTTGCTTTTTTTTATATTTTACCTTTTAAATGTTCCATTTTGTTGTTATTTTCTATTTTCTATTTGACCATTTACGTTTAATATTTCAGTTTGTCTGTTATTCAAACTGTCATATTGAGAGCTGCTAAACTGTGTTTGGTTGTTGGAAAACAATGACAATAATTATCTATTCTATTCTGCAGGTCATGATTGCTTTAAATTACAGATGCAGTGGCCGGGTTAGCTCAGTCCTCGACGCAGCGGCCACGGGTTCGACTCCAACCTGCGGGCCCTTTGCTGCATGTCATTCCCCCTCTCTCTCTCCCCTTTCATGTCCCCATCTGTCCGATGGAAATGAAGGCCTAAAATGCCTGAAGAAAAATAAAATTACAGATGCATCTGACTCATGGCAGAATCAGTACCAAGGTTTCCCCCAGTGTACTGTAAGCCTGGTGGCCCACCAGGCCTAAGATGCACCCCCCCAAGCCTAAGCCACTAGGTTGTTAGAAACTTAGACATACAGTAGTCCACTGTATTTTCAAATCTCCAGTTAGCATTCAATTATAGCCCGTATGAAATCTGTGTTATAGCTTTTTTAAGTTCTCAATTTCCACGATTCGGTCCAAGATTCTGTTATCCCAGAAGCTATTAGGCTCTACATTAATGCTGCCATCAGGCTGTGTCTGGCCCCAGACAGGCCCTCGTCGAGAAAAAAAAAATAAAAATAAATAAATAAAAGACACTTGCCATCGGGCTAAACAGCCTTTCTGGGGGAAGCTCTGCATCGGCCATATGGCAGAATCAGTACTGGGGCTGAACGATTTGTGGAAAAAAAAATCTAATTGCAATTTGTGTGCCAGATATTGCGATACGCAATTTTTTTTAGCTACATATTGCACCGTCATGTTCATGATCATGTTTAATAAAGTTATAAAAAAATAAATGAAAAATCCACTGAAAACAGGACATTTCTGGAAACGATCTGTGATATGTAACAGTAAATAGAATAATAAAAAGAGGAACGAAGGGCACCCGGATAGCTCAGTTGGTAGAACAGGCGCCCATATATAGAGGTTTACTCCTCAACACTGCGGCCGCGGGTTCGACTCCGACCTGCGGCCCCTTGCTGCAGGTCATTCCCTCTCTCTCTCTCTCTCCCCTTTCATGTCTTCAGCTGTCCTGTCAAAATAAAGGCCTAAAATGCCCAAAAAATAATCAAAAAAAGCACTCTAAAATGTTACACCAAAACGGCTGGAGGTTTCCGACTGAATCATAAGCCTGCCTGGAACATTCCTGGCACTAAGGGCCCCCGGCTTTGTTTTCCAACCAGCCACCAATGGACCAGAGGGTTCTGCTGGACAGACGTCCGCGGTGAGTGACCACTCACAGGTCTGGAATCTGTACAGGTCACACGGAGGCAGACAGAAACTACATCTGTGCTTTATCAGAGCTGATAACGCTGACTGGGGTTTAGGTCACGGACAATAAGTGCATGTACAGTAGTACACCGCAGACTCCTTGCTGTCATTTTCGGGTTTTCCCCCAGATTATTTACGTTCCACACAAACGACAACACTTCCACTAGAAATTTTAATCTATACCGAAGAAGTAGTTCCCATGAAAAGTTTCCCCAGTGTGTGTTTTGTGGTTTATCCAGAGCAACGGGGACATTTCTGGAAAGAGATGTGGTTGATGAATTCCCACGTGTCCTTTTTTCAATGTTGCAAGCAGCACAAATTCAAATTCTATTGCCTGATTTGTCCTCAGACTAAACTAAAACTTCGAAATAGAAACTTAGAAAACAGCCACTGAGGCACCGGATCTTACGCTGGGATAAAAGGTTTACTGTCCAGGCAACGATGGCGTTTTGTGAGGTTTATTTTCCTTTTTTTTTCTTGGAAATCAAACATTCTTACAAGGAACAATGGCGTCTCTTGGCTCTTTGGCGACAATGCAACCCCACGTCACGCTGCGGTGGCCAATCACAGAACCGGCAATCGGACTTCGTCGGTGTGGTTAGAGGCGGTGTGATAGTCCCGGAAAACAGGAAACAGGAAACATCACTGCCTCCATCTCTGCCACGAGAAAGTTTTAAAACACCAAGCACAAGCTCTGAACTGCCCGGGAGTTTGTTGAACAGCTGACTGTTTTCTTTCTCTCTCCTGTGAAATAAAGCTGCCTTCAAGTGCGGTCGGAAACATCGAGATCTATAAGCGATCTGAAGGAAAACAATAATGTGAAATATAAAGTCTACTTCTACAACAGGACGTCACACAAATGGGGCGTTTCATTGACACTGACCCCCCCACGCGCCATACCCCACCGGAAGCTGATTTTATTGTCTCTACCAGTACTTTACAGAACAATCAGGTTTTTGTTAAGCTAGTATCTACCTTCCTCTCCAAGCACTCCTACAGTTAAAGCTACGGTGTGTAGTTCCTGTCTCCCCCATGAGGAATTCTAAGTAATGCCAACAAAACTGTCGCCGTGTCCACATGATACAAGCCTTCTTTGACCGCGCACCGCCCCCCTCGATACAGCTGCTAGTAGCCACGGAGGACACGGAGGATTAAAAAAACATGATGGACTCTTCAGAAGAGGTCCTTATCTTCACTCGAGACCCTGGATGCCACAATCTTCTGAACATAGTCCTACTGAGAAATCCAGAGAGAGTTGTGTGGAGCTGATAGTCTTCATTAGCTTTGTAGCAACTCGTTTGGTGATGGCTTGAAAGCTTTAAACTCTATGCCTTCTCTATTTCTGCCTTGAACGCCCCGCGGCTCGCCTGTAAATACACCTGCCGCGTATCTTTAGCGGAGCAGAGAGCCGCTTCACGCGCTCTTCAGGAACGCCCCGTGACGCGGCTGGTGGAATATCAAGCATCGTCTTAAATGAAGAAAAAAAAAATTTGTTATTGACTGGTCTCTGGCTCCACTCACCATGTCGGGTCGGAGTCTGAACACCAGAGGAAGGGAGTAGCGCAGGGCGTCCAGGGTGCTGAGGACAGAGGAAGCCCAGGACTGGTGGACCTCCCGGCTCCGTGGGATGCGACAGATGGTGAACTGGGAGGAACAAGGGCACAAGGTCTTTCATGAGGCACTCGGATACGGCCCCATTCGTATCGCAACAAGCAACAGTGTTGTATTGGGATCAAACTAGCTTTAAAAACTCTCCCATCTCAGATTTCACTGCCTCTCAACAGCGCATGAACGGGTCAGTGGTTTGTTTTCCAACGAGTCCACACTTTTCCCTACACTGCCACACAAATCACCAAACAACATCTTCCTATTTTTCATCTAGTGGTATCTTACCACGCAGATCCATTTGGAGAGATTTCTGGCACCAGCTCAATCAAATGGAATTTCATTTGTGGTGCACAAGGCATTCAAAAATATATATTTACAGATAGATACAGACCCCTCTTTAACTTTAAGTTCCTGGGGCATCCGGGCAGGTACCGGGTACCTTTGTTTAGGGCTGAAAGAACAATTATTTTCATCGTTGATTAATCGGTTGATTATTTTCTCGACTAATCGATAAGTTGTTTGCTCTATAAAAAGGACAGAAAATGGTGAAACATGAGGAACAGTCTTTCCCAAAGCCCAAGGTGACGTCCTCAAATGTCTTGTTGTTTACACAACTCAAAGATAATCAGTTTACTGTCACAGAGGAGAGAAGACACTAGAACAATATTCACATTTAACAAGCTGACAGAGCATTTTGACTTGGTTACTTAACCCTTGTGTGGTGTTCGGGGTCTGGGGGACCCGTTTTCAAAAGAAAAATGATGCTATTTATTATTTATTCTAACTCAAACTCATTGGCCTTGCCTCATTTTCTGTGAAGAACATAAAAAAATTACTTATTTTCAATGACTGCACATGGTACACCCCTCCTTACACATAACTATTACATTCTTCTCCAAAGACAACTAATGTTGGAGTACCCCAGGGCTGTATTAGCTCACCTGTGTTGTTTACTTTATATACCTCTGATTGTACTGCTACTTTACCAAATCAGTTTCTGTTAAAGTAGATTCAGATGACTCAACTCTCCTGACAAAGGTGATGACCCTACACTGCATCAGGGAAATGTGGATTGGTTAGTTGAGTGGTGTGATAACAATGCTCTCATTATTAACATTGTGAAGACAGAGGAAATCATTTTTGGAATAACTCAAAATTGTCAACTGTCCTTAGTGAAGATTCATAACTCAGAAATTAGTCAAGTATCGGTCTATAAATATTTGGGTGTCATGGTAGACGACAATCTCTCATGGACTTCTCATATAGATTTTATTTGCAAAAAAATACAACAGCGTTGTTATTTTCTTTGTAGATTAAGATCTTTTGGAGCTAGCAGTCAAATCATCTCTGTGTTTTTCACATCAGTAATTCAGAGTATGATGCTTTACTCTAGTACTGCTTGGCTAAGTAGCCTCTCAGTTAAAAATAAAACAAAGTTATTTAATCAGATTAAAATTTGCGCAAAGATTATAGGACTACCTGTAGTGCACTCCTTTCAGGAGGCTCACAATAACAGTATGCTTAGACTAGCCAAAATTATTTCAAATGACTCTTTACATGTCTTGCACAGTGAATATCAGCTTCTGCCTTCAAACAGACGCTTTAGAGTTCATTCTTTTAATTGTATTAGACTTAAAAACTCCTTCATACATCAATCTATCCTATTGCTAAACCGGGTACATTAAACCCAGTGCAATATTTATTTCAGGGATATACATCTCCAAGACTTTGTCTGTGTGTATGTTTATGTCATGTACTGTTGTTATATAGGTTTTCTCTATTTCCTTATTTTGGAGTTTATGTCATCTGTGGTAATGTCTCATGTATGTTTGTTTGTGTTATTAATCTCATGTATGTTTGGATGTATGTGTATGTCCTCATTTGGATGTATGTGTATGTCATTCAATGTTTTTGGATGTATGTCTACGTGCTCATTTTAAACAAGCTACCCAGGGATGTACAAAGAATTTCAGCCTTTGGCTGACAATAAAGTTGTATCGTATCGTATATATGAGGTGTTCGGGTCTACTGGACCCGAGTGTAATAATTGTAGGTGCTATGAAACTATGTTGTCTTTCTGCATCTGCTACAGTGCATACGGAAAGTATTCACAGCGCTTCACTTTTTCAACATTTTGTTATGTTATAGCCTTATTCCAAAATGGATTAAATTAATTTTTTTCCTCAAAATTCTACACATAATACCCCATAATGACAACTTAAAAAAGTTTGTTTGAGATTTTTGCAAATTTATTAAAAATAAAAAAACGAAGAAATCACTTGTACATAAGTATTCACAGCGTTTGCGATCAAGGTCAAAATTGAGCTCAGGTGCAATCTGTTTCCACTGATCATCCTTGAGATGTTTCAACAGCTTAACTGGAGTCCAACTGTGGTAAATTCAGTTGATTGGACATGATTTGGAAAGGCCCACACCTGTCTATATAAGGGCCCACAGTTAACAGTGCATGTCAGACCACAAAACAAGCATGAAGTCGAAGGAATTGTCTGTAGACCTCCGAGACAGGATTGTCTCAATGTACAGATCTGGGGAAGGGTACAGACAAATTGCTGCTGCTTTTAAGGTCCCAATGAGCACAGTGGCCTCCATCATCCGTAAATGGAAGAAGTTTGGAACCACCAGGACTCTTCCTAGAGCTGGCCGTCCCTCTAAACTGAGTGATCGGGGGATAAGGGCTTTAGTTAGGGAGGTGACCAATAACCCGATGGTCACTCTGACAGAGCTCCAGGGTTCCTCTGTGGAGAGAGGAGAATCTTCCAGAAGGACAACCATTGCTGCAGCACTCCACCAATCAGGCCTGTATGGTAGAGTGGCCAGACAGAAG
The DNA here is from genome assembly GCF_004354835.1 of Perca flavescens. NCBI lineage: Eukaryota > Metazoa > Chordata > Actinopteri > Perciformes > Percidae > Perca > Perca flavescens. The sequence goes on from NC_041352.1 coordinate 3,100,380, forward strand.
CCACTCCTTAGTAAAAGGCACATGGCAGCCCGCCTGGAGTTTGCCAAAAGGCACCTGAAAGACTCTCAGACCATGAGAAACTAAATTCTCTGGTCTGATGAGACAAAGATTGAACTTTTTGGCGTGAATGCAAAGCGTTATGTTTAGAGGACACCAGGCACCGCTCATCACCTGGCCAATACCATCCCTACAGTGAAGCATGGTGGTGGCAGCATCATGCTGTGGGGATGTTTTTCAGCGGCAGGAACTGGGAGAAAAGTCAGGATTGAAGGAAAGATGAATGCAGCCATGTACAGAGAGATACTGGAAGAAAACCTGCTCCAGAGCGCTTTTGACCTCAGACTGGGACGACGGTTCATCTTTCAACAGGAAAACGACCCTAAGCACACAGCCAAGATATCGAAGGAGTGGCTTCAGGACAACTCTGTAAATGTCCTAGAGTAACCCAGCCAGAGACCAGACTTGAATCCCATTGAACATCTCTGAAGGGATCTGAAAATGGCTGTACACTGTGTGTGTGTATATGTATGTATGTATGTATGTATGTATGTATGTATGTGTATATATATAAAAAAAAAAGCCTAATAATGTGGTGGGTCCACCAGACCCGGGAACATTGGCTGTGTAACAAAAATATGAACACCTTACAAGGGTTTAAAAAGAAAAAAAGAAAAAAAAAAGGACTAAAGCTGCTTACACACTGACCAGACGGCCGACCGTTGACAGAAAAGCCAGTCAAAATGATCAGTCTCCCCATGTTGGTCCAAAAAGTGCCACAGAACACATTGAGATGAGACAAGATACATCTCTATAACAGCAGGCGGCACTACTCTGTATTGTTGCCCAAGAAATGAAAACCGGCAGCTGATTGGACGAACGCGTCACATGGGTTTGTTTTCTCCAGAAATTCAAAGCCAGACTGTCATGGCGGCCGTTCAGAATACGATCTCATATTGTACTAAAATAGTTCACGCACCCCTAAACCAATTAATCTATTCAAAATGGTTCACAATTAATTGAATAGTTGACAACTAATCGATTCATCTTTGCAGCTCTACCTTGTTGCATGTCATGTTAGCCCCCTGGTCTATGTCTGTACCGTAAGCGGTTCAATAAAGGCAACAAAAAAAAGATCTTTGTAAAAAAAATAAAAAAGTATTTACCCTGAGTAACTTATTCATTACTGACTTGTGTCGTCATACAGATAATACTATAAATAACACATTTAAGCAAAACACATTTTGTGTGCTGATCGATTAGACATTCGACAGAACACTATACTATAGTAAAATCTTCATCAGTTGTTTTTCACTGATATGTTTTAGGTTTAATGGAGGAATTGGTTTAGTGTGTACTGCTGCCACCTCGTGGCGCACACACACACACACACACACACACACACACACACACACACACACACACACACACACACACACACACACACACACACTACCTGTGACTCAGAGTCGAAATGCCTGGAGCTTTCAAAGGTGCAGATCTTCTCCTCACTCATCCTGTCTGTGTCGGCGATGACATAGTGTCGAGGTGTGTATGCTGCCGACAGGCTCTCCATCAGCCGCAGGATCTCTGTGGTGTGACCGCCTGGAAACACACACACACACACACACACACACACACACACACACACACACACACACACACACACACACACACACACACACACACACACACACACACACACACACACACACACACACACACACACACACACACGATGGACACTAGGGGTGGGGGGAAATGTATTGTGATTATTGTTTTTGCGACGATTTTTAGAATGGATTCTTTCCCTAGAATCCATTTTTTCATTTATTTAATTTTTTTTTTTTTAACAATGATTAAGCTTAACGTTTTCTGTTGTTACGGTACCGCTGACGGCGACGACATCCTATCCGTTTCCAGCAAAACAGAGAGAAAGCAGAGAGTGCAGAAAACACGTTATGTTCTTCTTGACAAAAGGATATAAACGTCAGACTGTGACATGGGATGTCATTCTTCTAGTTTTTATATGATATATTGTCTCTAGAAGTGTGAGTTTTTGACACTTTTTGCTAAATGTTTTTCCGTTCCAAGGCTGTAGTTACTTCGTTTTTTTTTTCGCAGTTTTTGAAGTTTGTCACCTTTTTTTTTTGAAGGTTTTGTCGCTTCTTTTGACCTATTCTTTGCCATTCTAAATTTGGATTTGTGAATATGATAATTCCCTAAAATTATCAATAAATTAATTAGGTATATTTCTTTCTGTTTTTGTACTTTTGTTGTCATGGAACCCAAACAGTACATCTTTCCACAACTAAGAAAAATCAGAGACAAGTTTATCAGTAATGTATATCGGGATAGATCTTTCCAGAAAGTGATGGTGTAGGGACATTGCCAGAACAGGTGCACCATTGTTTCCAGACATATACCACATAAAGAACAGTTAACAGTTTTGTAAATTATAGTGTGTGGTCTAAATCTATCTGTAAAGTGTCTCGAGATAACTCTTGTTGTTGTTATGATTTGATACTATAAATAAAATTGAATTGAATTAACACGTATGTTAAGCTTAAACCTAAGGATATATTGCTTAGCAGGATAATACCACAGACAGTATATAAGGATAATACCTGTGTATAATTTTAAAAGAGACTTCACTTAAAGAAAGATGTCAACAAATCAGGTTCCGTGCATGGACGCTTGGCCAATCGTTGCGCGCGAATGCAATAGAAGGGCGGGTCTTGCCTAGAACTGCAGTGGGTTTATTGACATATCTGGGGTTTACGCGTTGTTAGCGTGGAAGCTATGGAAGTAAGCTAGGACTTAAAAACGCATTCTGCTTGTTCGCTCCTGCATACGTGGTTCGCTCTTATGAGCTTAGGATATGAAATAATGTCTAACAAGTTGAAATGGTAAGTTGTATGACGCCAGAGAGCAGCACATAGCTAGCTAACGTCAATGTGGTGCATTGGGCTAGCTAGGTTGACGTTAACGTTAGTTATTTGTCATTAACGTTACCTGATCCTGCAACGACGAGAACAGCAACCGGACCTTTGGCTCCAGGTTTATAGTTTGGTCCAGTCTTCACGACAATATATAACCGGATAATAACTAACAAACATGTAAGTAAAATAGCAAATACAGCTCCCTCCAGGACCGCCATGACGGCTACGGCAGCTCTGTAGGATCAAAGCAGAGGAAGTTCGCCTGCTGCT